>NC_044206.1:6506833-6831833 GCF_900880675.1 Sparus aurata
AGGCAAGAAAGAATGCAACACAATGCAACAGTTATTGTTTAAGGTATGATAAAAGGGCTTCAGTCATGGAAAAGGGCGAATATCTAGAGGAAATGATATGAAACAAATAATGATAATTAATGTGAATCCTGACCTGAACCATGTCTACAATGTGCTAACCCCCCCCCAAAAAGGAATGTAGGAATATAAAAGGTCAAAAAAACAACATTCTTATTCCAAAGTCAGCCCGTTCTCACTCCCAGTGGTCTCAAGCTTGAAGCACCCCTCTAGTGCAATGGTATAAAAAGTTGGAGTCGGGGGTTGATGAGTTGTACCCATGACGTTCCCTCCGTAGACCGAGTTTGTGTCCCATTTGTGACCAAGATTCAAGAGTGATTTGTTGTTCGGTTGTGTAATTTAAGTAAGTTAACAACCTCAATGTCAAAACTTACGTAAGTTAGAAGACTGAACGTACCCATCTTAAACTAAAGTGTGACCCTAACCAAGTTGTTTCGTAGCCTAACTCAACCAAACTGCAACCATTCCTAATAACAATCATAAAGTCATAACATGATACATACAAACATTTCGTTGTGTATTGCTAATTAGACCAGACTGGACTGGACACGTGCAAAATGTGTGTGTTTAATGTGAGAATGTGTTGTCCAAAACAGATATCTGGGGATGATGGGACTTGCAAATAGGAATAACAGGCTCTCTGCGTGGGGTGTGTGTGCTGCCTATCAGTTTTCTTGGGTAAATTAGAATAAGAGCTGTGATGATTTATCGTTTAGTCAACATAAAAATCAATCAGCAGCTATTTGGATAATCGCATAATTGTTTTAGTGCATGCTCATGCAAACTTACCAAACATTTGTTGGTTCCAGTTTCTTTAAATGTAAGGATGTTATGCTTTTTTTACAGACATTATATTATGATATATAACATTATAAAGGACCATTGGTCGAACAAGGCATTTGGAAGTGATTGTCTCAGACTGTTAATCCTAACAGGCATTGTCACTATTGGTCTTTGCAGACAAAACAATCCAGCAAGAAAGTGAATATCAATCAATATCAATTCATTGGGATAGTTTAATTGTTACTTATTTAGTTTGTTTCTGTGATTTTACTTTAAGAATGTATATGCTTTATATCAATTTGGCAGAAATGTATCCAAAAGGAGGTTACTAAATAGCAGCTATCACAGCCAGAGAGAGGATGATGAATAGGCAAATGATTCACCACCTCACTATGTTGAGACGAATATAATTAAGAAGAAAGAATGCTGGATTAGGGCGTGTGTTTTGTAAATTTCTTATCCGAACATTTTTCGATAAAGAACAGCAAGCAATGATGCTGCAATTTAGGGGTTCAATGTCTTTCTCAAGGCCACTTTGACAGTACTCATGGTGGCTGATCAAAATCGGTAATCTGTATTAGTTGGTGGGTATTTAAAAGGGCCTAAGTAGAAGATTTGGAGTTGGAATTAAGGAAATATTTGTTGATCTTGTTTCAGTGCCATTGAAAAGAACTTTCCCTTAAAATCTGAATCTCTGAGACTGTCCTCACCCTAAAAATAACCTGAACATGGCACTATTGGTTGTCAAAAGACCAATGGTAAGTTTTCCTGAGAGGTGAGCCTTTGTGATTGTCAAAAAAGATGACTGTTGTGTCTTAGAGTCAAGGTGGACATGGATGTTTTTTATATTTACAAGATCTCTCAAAGCTGATTTAATCTATATTTTTACATTGAAGATATATCAAAAGACAATGTGTAATGTGAACATGGTCACTCATAGTAATGGACTTAAAAAAGATAATAACCCAACTCTGCACTTCCCCCCAAGCTAAATGGAGCGTTTTAGCCTCTTTCAACTCATTGTTTTGGTTTTTGTGATCTACATCTTTGTGGTTTTGATTCAGTCTCACTGCTTTCGTCACCCTTGTTTTCATCTGAAGCAGTCAAATAAGCCAGATATTGGTGGAAGAGCAGAACAGAACAAAGAGGGGAATGAATGTTGCTGTGGCTCTTCTCTAATGGAGCTACTGTCTGCCAATTCGTCTACCACAGCAACTTTACGAGGTGAAAATATGTCAGTGTTGAGTTCACAGCTGGTTGCGCTCTCCCTAATTGGCCAAAAGCGTTTTTTGACCTCAGGTTCAAGGAACCAAGTAGTGTCGGGAGTCTGAATCCAATACAACCTTGTGGTGACGTATCAGAAAACGCTCATTCTTTCGTAACAGTCATAGGGGTGATTTGTAAGAAGCTCACCAACCATGCACTGACGAGGCCAAATCAGAAAACGTTCACATATTGGCAGTGATGGAATGTAACCACGTATGTTAAAGTACAACACTGAGATGCTCTACTTATACTTTACTTGAGTAGTTCCATTTTCTACTATGCTATTTCTACTCTATTACATTCTGGAGGCAAATACTGTACTTTTTACTCGGCTACATTCATTTGATAACTTTAGCGACTAAGTTACTTTCAGTGATCGTGATCGTATTTCAAAAAGAACAAACAGATTCCATCAAGCAGAAAAATGCGGAATATCAGATCCAGTGATTATAATGGTATAGGTAAGATTATTGCGAAAAAAGTTACTTTATTACTCAAGTACTACTATTCATATAAGTGGCTAATATTAAATTTTTTAAAACTTTTATTTAAGTATGCCTATTTGACTTGACACAGTGGTAAGAGGACACTTAAACCTGTGGATCCTGTGGTCTCCACAGTGTAGTCCTTTTGTAAGCTCCTGTGTAAAAGGCCGTGAAAACACAATTAAACATAGCGAGCATGAGGAATGAATGCCGGGGTCACCGTGCCACCCTGGTTCTTCTGCTCAGGAATGCAGACTCCCGTATTGGTACTTTACATCTTCTACAGCGTACAGGAAGTGGCTTCCCCTCCAGAAAAGGAAGAAATACATGTGGCAATCATAATGATCACATAAAATGCTCAGCTAGTAAAAAAAAAAAAAAAAAATGTGCCCGTTGGTGTGAGCTCACGATTGTGTAAACACAAGAGTCACATAGCTGTTTCCCATAGCCTCCAGGCAAGTGTTCTGCTCCGTGTGCCACTCCCAGGAGCCTGGAAGGAGGCCATGGAAGGAGGGGCCTGATGTCCCTCTCTCAAGCCCACACAGGTGAACTCCTGCTGGGGTGGAATGCAGCAGGGAGGGGGCCTTGACACATAGAGGTGTGGAGCTTTTGATTTCAAACAGGGTGGGGAAGAGATGGAGGTACAGGAAGGGAGTTAACCCTCTCCGTCACAGCTTCTCACCTGGATAGGGAAGGGAGAGAGAGAGTGAGTGTGTGTGTGTGTGTGTGTGTGTGTGTGTGTGTATGTGTGTGTGTGTGTGTGTGTGTGTGTGTGTGTGTGTGTGCGTGCGTGCCTGTGCGCAGAAGCTAAAGGAGGGATCAAGTCACAGCACCAGCATTCATATCCACCCAGCCGCTCTGAGCCTCACTGTCTCTCATGACTCTCTCCTCTGCACACTTCAAAACTCTTGCACACACAGAGACACACACACACACACACCACAGAGTTTGAGGGACGAATAAGTCAATATTTGACCAGACTGAGCTGTACAGGAAGGAAGAAACAAAGGAGAGAAAAGAAAGAGTGGAAGTCTTCTCTCAGGAACATTGAAATTGGACACAAGGATTTGGAGGGTTTTTTTTTGTTTTTTTTTACAGGTGGATACAAACTTTTCCAAACCTCTTGGGCCAAACAAAGCAAACGGGGATCTTTGTTTTTTTTTCTTATTAAGTGTTGGACTTTTGGACTTGGACTGGGCGAGATCGCAGTAAGAGGTTTGTTTGATCATAATCTCTTTGTATTCAGTCATAAACTGCGTCTCCATTGTTTTTTTTTCAATGCCTGTCACCTGTTCGTCTCAGCCTGGCAACATTGACTGATTGTTCTGCTGGTTCATACTTTCGTGACTTTTGAGCAAGGTGAATAGCTCTAAAAGTGTGCGTTATGTAACGTTATATCTCACCATGTGGTTTCAGAATTGTATGCCAGGCTGAAGACTGAGCTGTGGACAGATTTGGATTTGGCTTAGCACTCGTTCTCTTATTTTCCTCTTCGTTTGTGAGTGATTGCCCACATCAGAGCAGAGACTACGATGCAGCACGGGTGAAAGAAACTGGATGTGAGAGCGGTGGCGATAGATTTCCTAGCGTTCCTGTCATTAAGTTTGCTATCGTCCACTGATTTAGACCTAATATAACCCTCAGAGCTGCTGCTATATTAGTTTGCCTTGTGTTATTTGGGCCTTTCAGGTGATAGCTTCGACAGCTGGAATTTTCCAGGTGTGTGAGGCTGCAAATTAACTCAGTGTCAAAGACAGGTCCACTGCCATGACCCCTCAGACTGTTATTAAAGACCTCCATCCCCTCACTGATGATGTCAGCGCAGGGGTCAGACCCACACCCAGCGGTGGTATGCTCACCTGGCAGGCACACTGCAGAGACAACAACTGTGGCTTTCAACCCCGGTGAAATGTCCCCTCACCGTCGCGCCACAACGTTATTCAGACAAAAGAAAGAGCAGCGTGAGTGACTCAGTTCTATTTTGGATCTCTCAAGCTGTAATTTGTGTCACCCAGTTTACTGTCAGTGTCATAAAAGCCTGCGTGCCTTTGATTTCATCTGAGATGTAGGAAAAACACAGAGCTTTTTCCTCCACTCAGCTCATATGCCGTGACTGATGGTCAAGTTTGGAGCATAAGAGCTGGTCTGTCCTGTCTTCTCCCTGACCCATCTCGGTCAGTGATTAATGTGCGCCTCACGGCATGAACCCGCACACACACCTGTATTCACATTTAGCTCACAGCGAGGTGCTAAGGTGCCATTCCCATGTGTTTTCAGACTGTGTTTTGAGCTTGGAAAGGTCATCCTCTCACCTCATGGAGAAATTCTTTCTTGCAGCTGTAAATCTTCAAAAGACAAATCATCATATTTTGTGCACTATGGTGACACATACAGTATTCAGTTTTACTGCCCACTGTGACAATTACTGAAGCATTTCATGCCACATAGTGGCCTTTGTTCACTCCCCACCTCCTGTCTTTAGTGGAGATTGTTTTTGTGGCTTCCTCTATATCAGATTGTCTTCTGTCCAAGATTCCAGCGTTGAATTATAAAGTGGTTTTATTTTGAAATCTACACAGCATGCTGCACAGAATATTTCCACCATTATTTACTTCTAATACACTGTGTCATGCCTTAGCATGCATATAAATATGATATGGCTCTGTCTGACCAAGGCTACCTGAGAATAGCAGGTGGTATACCACTTGGAAACTTTATGAAAAACGAGCTTGACCGCCTGCCACGGGCATAAATGATGTTTTTTCAAGTCAATTGCAGATCTTGGGGCTTTCTGAGACTTGGATTACACCTGACAAGCTGTTTTTTATTTTTTTTTCCAGCCTCTTTCTTTATGTTTTAAAGCAAGTCCCCATTTACTTCAGTTGTTTAGGAGAATGCTGTAACGCTGTTTCACTGTGAAGCGCCAGAAATGTTCTGTAGACTCTGCAACTTCACCTTCACTGTTCCATCTGTTTTTTTTGGATGAACTGTTCTTTTAATATGTGGTGCTCAAAACATTAGACAACCATAATCTAACGATTCCGTGCACAAATCTGTTTACCAATACCATATAACTGACTGAATGTTGTAGCCAGCGTTTGGCAGGGGGGAAAAAATGAATCCATTAACCTCCACTGTATCTCAAAACTTGAGTACCTAAACATTTGCGTGGCGAGATACCAGAGATGTTTGTGTTCCTTCGAGAGGTTTCTTTCTGCTTCGAACGCCTCTTAGTTTGCAGCTCTTTTCACAAACTGAGGCGAAGGTAAGGGGAGGAACCAGGCCTGTTAACTTTCCCCGGAGGCTTGACCGAGGGAAAGTACAGGTGGTTCGTGTTACAATGAAGTCTGCGGAGATGAAAGTCTCTCTCTCTCTCTCTGCCTTTTTTTCCCCTCCCTCGTTCTCTCTCTCTGCAACAGTGAGTCTCGCCTGCATGGCACATGTGCATTTATGAATACGCTTGTGTGTGTTTACAGGAGGGAGATGGGGAGATGGACGTTACATCTCTCAGTGGGGCTCGGGCTTCTAGCCGTCCTGTTGACCTGCTGTTATGCTGAAGGTGAGGAAGCCCAGAGTCATAATCAATGGGTTTTTTTTTTCACTTCAAGTAATTTGTTGACATATCATTTTGTGTGTTAATAGCCCATACAGGATACATCCCGATCAACATCTTACTTAGTTTTAGTTTCAGGGATTTCTCTTTAGTGCTAGGCTTAGGGTTAGGGTTAGGGTTTGGTAGGGTTAGGTAGACGTTTGATTAATCAACGCACATATTCCTTAATTGAAATGCTCTGAATAGCTACTCTCCTCAAATTAATCGAGCTCAGTTAATCCACTCTTTCAGTATTGGTTTCATTTGGACTATATAGTGGATATGAGATGTTTCGCCAAAGTCTGTTCGGTGGTACCGCAGATACTCTAGCTATGTTTCTTGGGTTCCACTCTCACTTGGTTGTGTCTCTGTCGCCGTGTCTCTTCCTAACACTCCCCCCTCCCCATCTCCCTCCGCCCTCTGCCACAGTGAACTACTGCCTCGCTTCCAAGGCCAAGACCTGCTCAGAATGCCTCCAGACTGGGATAGGCTGTGCCTACTGCCCTGATGAGGTGAGAGTACAAAAGTTTAAACAGTTTACCAGTGGTGGATTCTCATCCGTCAGTCCAACACATAAGGGCTGAGGCATTCCTCAAGGAGAGGTCTGCCCTTTTTATCTACACAGTATTTGATAAGTTTTTTGTTCTCGTTAGGGTTCAATTCTGTACTCATCAAAACTAACTAATCGAACCTCCTGTTTGCTCAGAACTTTGATGGCCCTCGCTGCGACCTGGAAAACAACATCATTGCTCGCGGGTGCGGCGCTGCGGCTGTAATCACAGCTCAGAGCAGTAAGATGATAGACAGTGTAAGTCTCCAACTAATTTCTCTCCGAGTCATCCCACCATTCTCCGGGCTTACATTCACGTTGTTGTTTCTCATGAAAAATGGGAATTCTCAACTCGACGTCTGTGTTTCTTCACTGCTCAGGCGGAAAAAATCAACGTGGCACTTCAGAAGTCTCAAGTGTCCCCGCAGAAGGTGACCATGTCCTTCCTGCCAGGAGAGGAGAAGCTGGTGAATGTGGAGGTGTTCGCTCCAACCAAAGGCCCTCTGGACCTGTATATTCTTATGGACTTCTCCAACTCCATGGCTGACGATTTGGACAACTTGAAGAAGATGGGCAACGAGCTGGGTAGGCGTCTTTGCACTGGCCATAGTGATGACAGGTGAGGAGGTTTTTTGCGGTACAGTAAGACTGATGGTGAATGTGCTCCCTGCAGCCTCCCTGGTGGGGAACCTGTCAGACGACTACACCATCGGGTTCGGAAAGTTCGTGGACAAAGTGATCGAGCCCCAGACCGACATGAGACCCTCCAAGTAAGAGAGAAAATGTGACATGAACACATAGACGAGACAAGCACATACATACGGGACTATAATCCAATTTCACACGCCATTTTCCTTTTTCTCTCTTGTCTTTCGTCCATCCTCCCTCCAACCCTGTCAGGCTCAGTCAGCCCTGGCCCAACAGCGACCCTCCGTTCTCTTTCCAGAACGTTATCAAGCTGACCAGCGAATTAAGTGACTTCACCAATAAGCTCCAGAAGGAGAGAATATCCGGCAACCTGGACGCTCCTGAAGGAGGTTTTGATGCTATACTTCAGGCCGCAGTTTGCCGGGTCAGTAAGAATATTGACCACAAACGGGATAAATTTGGCTGAATTTTGCCGAAACATTCAAGCCTGCAACTGTTTCGGTTTCGTTCTCATTGCTCTCTTAGCATTTTAGCAAAAAAAAAAAAAAAAGCCAAAATATGCTGGCACTGATGCAAATTTTGCACTGTGCCTCTTCTTATTCTCTGCTAACCACTGTATTTTTTTCTGCTCCCATTTGATTGACATGCTGATTTTAGGATAAGATCGGTTGGCGCGACCACAGCACGCATCTCCTGGTTTTCTCCACCGAGTCGGCCTTCCACTACGAGGCTGACGGCGCCAACGTGCTGTCTGGCATCCTGCCGCGCAATGACGAACAATGCCACCTGGACGCAAATGACAAATACACAGAGGATATAAAACAGGATTACCCTTCCATACCCACACTGGTCCGTCTGCTGGGCAAACACAACATCATCCCCATCTTTGCTGTCACCAACCACTCCTACACATACTATAAGGTCGGTGGGCTTCGGTTATTCAGCTGTTTTACTGCCTGCTCCATGGTGACGAGCGTCAGAATCTGGGTTATTGAATAATTGTTTGCATAATGTGTGCTTCTCTGGGTAGAAACTCCAAGAGTATTTTCCCATCGCTGAGGTTGGTCTGCTGCAAGAAGACTCAGCCAATATCCTGCAAGTCATGGAGACTGCCTTCGAGGTAAAACACCACCTCTTCTAACACCCGTCAGGTGTAAGAACATCTCTTCTGTGTGTGTTTTTATTTTTTGCAGTTGCTGTAGACAATCGAGTTGTGTTTGCTGATGTCGTCTCACGTCCTTTTCAGAGTATCCGTTCCAAGATGAGCATTCGTGCGGAGGAAAAACCCAAGGCTTTCGAGACACAGTTCTTGACCACCAGCGGAAACGTGGCTCAATACGGGGCTTTTGATTTCAGACCGGGAACAATAGTAAGAGGAAAAAACGACATCGAAACAGCTTATTCAACACAAAATCAAACACGCATGGGTTTAGACCCAAACGCTTGATCTATACCACGTCTATTCCTGTGGCTACAATCGACAAAAATGAAAGTTACTAATAGACTGTGCACTCCACTCCCTACTTCTGACAATAAATCACTGGGGGAAAAGAAAGACAATATCTAGTCACAGTTTCTATTTAAACTCTTATTTATCCTCGAATTTTACACCAACGTAAACTCTGTCACATGAAATCGATCCATTCTAAGGAATTTTCTGTGCAGTACTGCAGTACTTACATGGAAAAGTACCTCAGGTATCTCCTGCAATCATAAGCAGATATATGCAATTTCACTATACCTTTTAGCAAGCCTCTTAAATATGTAAACATGGTAAGACGGGGGCTGGATTTGGAAGAATCAGTGGAAACGCTTGCTTATGTAAATTCAATGTACACATATTGTCATAAAACGAGTGTGATTCAGTCCTGAGTCCGACTGTAATTCTTGTCAGGATGACTTTACACTATTACTGTCAAGTGAATGATTAATATACACTCATTCTTGGCCAATTAAACTGATACAAATCTGTTTAAATGTTTTTACGGGTTATTTTGTGTGTAGTAAAAATGTCCAATAGTCTCCTAAATGCAGATCCTTGTGTGTGTGTGTGTGTGTTTGCGCGTGCGTGGTACCCCTCCAGGGCAAGTTCATGATGAAGCTCACAGCTCAGCGCCTGAGTGGTGAGCAGCCTGTCTGTCAGATGCGCTCAGATGAAAAATCAGGGACGATGAAAGTCAAACCTACGACCTTTAACGCCGGCGTCAACGTTGAGGCTTCGGTTCTGTGTCCGGTCTGCGATTGTGAGAAGGTAGAAACACAGATTAACGCTGACGTTCTCACGTTGAGAGTACTTGCACCAATTTATGAGAAATTCATGCGAGTGTTTCTTTTATCTGTCCCCCAGACACCCCTGAAGAAAGCAGCGAGATGCTATGGCAATGGAGACCTAGTGTGTGGGAAGTGTCAGTGCCACGATGACTGGTGAGACCTTCAATTTTTAGTTCTTATAATAAATTAAAAAATTCCATATATGCACCTCAAGCAAGCACGGACTGTTTCAGGCCTCTGGGTTTAAAAGTTTTTGTTTTCCGTTTGTTTGGTCCATCGGTCCTTTCCAGGCTGGGCTCATTCTGTAACTGCTCATCAGCTGATTCAGCCAAGTCCACCAGCCAGTGTATCGCTCCGGGCGAGAAGGAGCCTTGCTCAGGCCGCGGAGACTGCATGGCGTGTGGAACCTGTGTGTGCTACAACCCGGAACAGTTTGAAGGACCCTACTGCCAGTACGACAAGACCCAGTGTCCGAGACACGGAGGCTTCCTCTGCAATGGTGTGGCATTTTGTGATTGTCAAAGTGATCAAAGTAGTGTCTATGTAGTGAAAGAAAAGCTGGGAATCGCCTGCCACAAGAGCGTTATTATATCATACAAAAACCCTTCTCGCTTGTCTTTCATGCTTTTTGGTTGTTTTAAGTCCTCTTTCCAAATACATGGGATTTTGTGTGAAGGGTTTTCAGAAAATGTGTGTTGTACACGGAGAACCGATGTCATTCTTTCCTCTCCTATCAGACCGCGGCTCTTGTGTTATGAATCAGTGTACGTGTGCTGAGGGCTGGGAGGGCCCAGCCTGTGAGTGTCCCAAGAGCAACCAGACCTGTATGGACAGCAAGGGCGTGAGTACAGCCAACAGTTTTCATTGGAAGAGGAGGTTATAATGGCACCTTGAATCTCAATTAACGCCTGACTGTGTCCATATCCGTGCCAGGGTGTCTGCAATGGTCGAGGGGCATGCGTCTGCGGCCGCTGTATTTGTCAAAGCTCTGGTCTGGAGTTGACTTCAACCTGCGAGCCAAATTTCCTGGTGAGTGGACATGATATGAATGTGTATAATTTTGCCTCAATGGATTTCTGGTAGAGTGTGTGTCGATACAAACTCTGGGTTCGGACACAAGTTGTGTTTTTGCTTTTTAAAACTGCTCCCAACACGTTATATTAAACCTCAGAGATTTTTATACATACTTTTAGCTTAGCTTAGTTTTGGTCGATGTTTCTGTGCAATCCTGCCTGACACCTCACTGTGTGTGTGTGTGTGTGTGTGTGTGTGTGTGTGTGTGTGTGTGTGTCTTGTCTAGGCCCAGTTGCAAGTGTGTGAGGCTACAAGGAGTTGTGTTCAGTGTCAGACCTGGAAGACGGGAGAGAAAAAAGAAGATGAAAAGTGCAAACTGTGCCCCTTCCAGAGTTACACGGTGTCGGAGCTCAAAGAATGTAAGGGCACGAGAGGAGCAGAATGACTTGGCGGTTCGCTTTTCATCAAATAACACTGCAGTGGCAAAAAAAAACCCCAAAACACATGATAACGGTTCATATGTGTGTGTGTGTCTGGCGTGTCTCAGCGGACAAGGTGCTGGATTCATGCAGTTTCCGTGACGAAGACGACGACTGCACGTACTACTACACTGTCGACAACGCTAAAGATCCGGCAGGGAACAGCTTTGATGTTCAGGTGCTGGAAAAGAAAGGTGAGCTGCAGGTTGCATATATATCTCACCTGTGCTTTGTGCTGTCACGCTTCCATTTAATCTAAATGGAGGCGTAGTGTTCTCAAGGAAGATATTTTGTGTGAAATAAAAGGATGAACCTGAAAGTGAGCATAATATTGCTAAATGTAGTACAACCGCCCAGTGCCGGAAAACAACAGAGGCATTGTCGTGGGCTAACTTGATTAACTTTTTGCGACAAACCCTCAGAATGTCCCCCTGCGAGCCTCCTGTGGCTGCTCCCACTCCTCCTGTTCCTCCTGTTACTGTTGGCACTTCTGCTGCTCTGCTGCTGGAAATACTGCGCCTGCTGCAAATCCTGCTTCCAGGTATATTCACACTCACAGCCGTAGCCATCACTAATCTATATTTCTAAGTCTTAGTGGAAGTAGTGCTGAGTGTGCTGTCTCCTCTTGTCACAGAGCTGCCTGGCCCTGCTACCTTGCTGTAGGAGAGGTAAGAGGTTTATACGTTACTCGTGACTTTTCTCTTTTTGTTGAACCATTTGTCCTCCGACCATGTTGAGTATGAGTCACCTTATGTTGTCCTCTCTTCAGGTCGCATGGTGGGCTTCAAGGAGGATGAGTATTTGCTCCGCCAGTCCCTGCTCACCTCAGACCACCTGGACACACCGATGGTGAGGACCGGCCCACCCAAAGGAACCGACGTGGTTCGCTGGAAGGTCACGGACAACGTGCACCGAGCCCCCATGCACCCCCAGGCCCTGATCAAGCCCAACCCTAAAGAAATGAGTGAGTGATCGAATGTTTGAGCAACAATAAACTGACCTTTGAGCTAAAGAACTCCACTTTATTGTTTTGTGGTTCCTCTTTCGCCTTGTAGTCCAGTTCCCGGTCTCACTCAGGCTGAACAGGCTGTTCTCCGAGAATCTGTCTCGCCCTGAATCCAGAGATGCCGAACAGCTCCGCAAGGAAGTGGCCGATAATGTGAGCGCGCTTTTTTGCGTTTGTCGTTGGGCACACATATTGACGTATGAATGACGACTGTATGACTGAGCGCTGTTTGTTCCTCCGTCCAGCTCAACGAGGTGTACAAGCAGATTCCCGGAGCACAGAAGGTGCAAAAGACCTCATTTAGGTAGGATGTGTTCAACTGCATATCTAGTCATGCACAGTATGTTCCTTCACCGACCTGATGTTCCTGAATTAAAAGAACAATGGAGATGTGATGCCTGTTCTGTCCCTCTTTAACTCTTGTTTTGGTTCTTGCAGAATGCAAAGGAATGCTGGAAAAAGGTAACATTTTGATCAGTACTTAAAAAGACAACACCAGAGGTTATTGTCTCTTTGAAGGACCCAAAGGTCACGCATGTCAATCTCCTTGTGCTCCTCAGGCAGGACTACACCGTTATGGACACCGTCTTGTCTGCTCCTCGTGCCAGCTACCCTGATATAGTCAAACTCACGGAGAAAAACGTCCAGTCTGGCAACGTACGTGACCTCAAAGTGGTGCCCGGCTACTACACTGTGGCCACAGACCGAGGTGTGTCTCAACAGTTCGTGTTAAGCTAATCATTCTCTTATCACCTGCTTGTGTCTGTCAGTCTTGTCATAAATCTCGATCTGTTCTTCCTCTTGCAGAGGCTACGGGAGCCGTCGAGTTCCAAGAAGGTGTGGAGTCAGTAGATGTTCACGTGCCACTCTTCGTCAAGGATGAAGACGATGACAAGAAACAGCTGCAGGTGGAGGCCATCGACGTGCCGCTGGGCATCGCTGAGATTGGAAAACGTTTGGTCAACATCACCATCATCAAAGAGCATGGTGAGAAATCTCAGATTTCACAGATCAACAATTGAAAATCCGATTTCAGCTTTGCATGTAAAAAGTTTTCAATCAAAGAACATGAGATTATGGACACACGATAGCTACTGTGACCTGAACCAGTGTCAGAGTGTATGATCTTCACGTTGGATTGTTCCAATGGACTCTACCCTTCCTCCCCCCCACCAGCCTCCAGCGTGTTCTCATTCCTCCAGCCAGCCTACACCTACAGCAGGCAGGACGGGGTGGCCAACATCCCTATCAGCAGAGAGATCATTGAAGATGGACGCACACAGGTCACCTACCGCACACGGGACCTCACAGCCAAGGATAAGAAGGTGAGCTGACTGCTGTGTACTGATACCTGCCCTGTATTTAGCTTGATATCCTTACACCTACAGAAACATTTAGGGTTGTTGCCTACAGTTGGGCCATAGCACCAAAACAAAAAAATGAATTGTTTTTTTTGAGTGCCTAAACATGCTCAAAAACTCGTGAAAATGGGAGAATTTTCAAAAGTGTTATTTTAAGGGTGCTGGCCATGGGCGTGGCAAAATGACCTGTAGAGCAAAAAAGTGTCTTGAGGCCATGACCTACACGCAACAGGAAGTCGTCCATTGTGAATTTAGCCCTCATTTTTTATTAGTTATTAGAAGCTTGGGTTTTCGTTGGAGGGCGCCACGATGTTTTGTCAGTAAATCCACAGCGCAAGGTATGGAGGTGAAAGGGGCTTCAGAGGACAATTTGCACTGACTAGTAGGTGGGCTAAAGGTCTCAAGCAAGGCTATTGTCCTCACCTTTTCTTCCTGTATTTTAGGACTACGTGACTGTGGAAGGAGACCTGACTTACGGTCCTGGCGAGACCCAGAAAACAGTGCCTGTTCGTCTGCTTGAGCTGGGCGAGAAAGATGGCCTCCTGGAAGACAAACAGGTCAAGCAGTTTGTCATGGATCTCAGTAACCCGAGGCAGGGCGCAAAGTTGGGACGCTATCCCAGAACTACTGTTACCATATCAGACCAACCAGGTGAAGGCACGCAAGAGGCTTTTAACATCCGTATGTAACATTCCCCTCACTCCCAGCCAAAGCACAGATTGCACTGATTACTCCCCATTATCTTATTTTATCCAGAGCCCAGTGTGATGATGTTCAAAAAGGCCACCCAGAACTTCACCACGTCTGACCCAACCTACACCATCCCAGTGGTCCGGACTCGCAACCAGGACAGCCCCGCCACAGTGAAATGGCGCACCAAGAAGGCCCAGCGCTTTGAGCTGTCCGGCCCACTCAAGTTTGGCCCTAAGGAGACAGAGAAGAACATCGTGATCGACCCGAAGTCACATCCCGGCCCAATCCAGCCTGAGACCTTCCAGCTGGAACTGTTTGACCCAAGTAGCAACGCCTCTGTTGGAGAGAGGAAGACCACCCTCGTCAATGTCACCGATGGAGGTATGACCCAATGGGCAGACCGTCATTTGTCGCAAAGACATTGGAACTAAAGAGAATGTAAATGGCGATTGGAAAGTTTCTGGAGTTTCAGATTTTATATGATGACAGAAGGGATCATTCATAAAAAAAAAGGGCTTGGTATCTGGTAAATGTTTCATTTTCTAACCCCTTCCACTTCCTGCAGTTACGAAACCTCCAGAGATTGCCCAGATGCAGCAGAAGGGCTTCATAAACCAGAAAGCGTCTTCTCCTACTGGTTACCTTCCTGCCCCAGGAAACCCTAACGCCAAAGCCACCGGACCCAGAAACATCCACCTCAACTGGGACCCTCCACCTGGTAATCCCATGGGGTACAAGGTACACAAAATTTACATGCTGAGGAGTTTCAATTTGAATGAATAACAAAATAACCACTTACAACAGGCACTGTATTTCTCATATGCTGGGTCTTTTGTGTCCTGCATTGTAGGTCAAGTA
Source organism: Sparus aurata (assembly GCF_900880675.1). Taxonomy (NCBI): domain Eukaryota; kingdom Metazoa; phylum Chordata; class Actinopteri; order Spariformes; family Sparidae; genus Sparus; species Sparus aurata. Next base: position 6,521,897 of record NC_044206.1, read on the forward strand.
TTGGATCTACGGTGACCCAGAGAAGGATGCCCAGGTGTTAGATGTGAAGACTCCTCAAGCCGAGTTGACCAACCTGTACCCGTATTGTGACTATGAAATGCGAGTGTGCGGCTACAATGCGATGGGAGATGGCTACGAAACGGATGTTGTTACCTGTCAAACACTGGAGGATGGTAATTAGTTCCGTTAGATGTCAGAGCTCAGTTAATGGCTCTTCACTTTTATCTTGTAGAGAGAATTCATGTTTTTTTGTTTTTTGACAAATGTAGTCCTTTGGACTGGGCAGCACCACCAACTGTTAAATGCGTCACCAAGCGTGTTTGCGAAAGTTTTTCTGAGGTTTTAACTTTGATTATTAAACAGCAATGTGGCATCTAGGGCTGCATGATATGGTCAAAAAGGGACATCGCCATTATTTTTGACAGATACTGCCGCTGCGATATAATTCATGATTACAATGGATGATTCAATTTTGCATCACGATTTTCGTCGTCATTGAAAAACTCATGACGATGTGGCATTTCTCCCGGTCTCTGCCAAACAAACATGTTTTATTGCATCTGGAGAACAAACTTTGTAGGCCAGAGCATCTCTGCAGCACTGCAATATTTCATTGGAACACTGTTTGGTGACACATTTTACCTTTATAAAATAACTGCAGTTCTTGCAATTTTGTGATCAATTGTGGAACCCTAGTGCCAACCACCATATTCTATGTAACCTCCGTCAGGTACAAAAGTAACAACTCAGAATGAGCCTGTGTTGTGCAACCAGTTTGACTTTAGTAATGCATAAATCTCCACTTTGTCAAAACTTTTGTGGTCTTCCTCAGACTGCTTTATATTTTCTGAACCAATCTCATTGGGTTTTGGGATGTGTGTGCCTTTTTTATGATCTTTTCAGTATGTTTGAATATACAGTTCCTGTCCTGTTTTCCTCCAGGTCCTGGTGAACCTGGACGTCTGGCCTTCAACGTCATCAGCCCAACTGTTACTCAGGTCAGCTGGGCGGAGCCTGCAGAGACCAACGGCAACATTACAGCCTATGAGGTCATCTACACACCCATCGATGATGAAATGAGTAAGAGGCAGAGGCCAACCTTAAAAACTGAAATAATGTACATATAATTGCATTACGTGGTCATCATCATGTCCCAATACTCCTCTAACAGAGCCAGTGGGGGCTGCTAAGAAAGTGAAGATTGACAACCCCAAGAAGCGAATGCTGTTGATCGAGAACCTCCAGAGCGCACAGACCTACCAATACAAGGTCCGTGCCAAGAACAGCGTGGGCTGGGGTCCCTTCAGAGACGCCACCATCAATCTGGCGTCACAGCCTGCCAGACCTCTGTCAAGTAAGTCAGGGGCAACAACATCTCTAGAACACCTCCGGTCAGCTCTGAAAATAAATTAATTTCCCGCTCTTTCTGCCCCTAGTTCCTATCATTCCAGATGTCCCTATTGTGGATGCAGAGGCAGGAGACGAGTACGACAGCTACTTGATGTACAGCAATGAGGTGATGAAGTCACCCACAGGCTCGAAGACACCCAGCGTCTCTGGTGATGGTGGGTACCAAAGAGCCGAAACCACAAGCTAACCTCCAACAGCTTGCAGCGTAAACTTCATTGCGCTCGTGTTTACCAGAGCGTGAGCTACCTCGGCGTCAGTGCTTTGTGGCATCCTGCTTCGTTTTTGTAGCCAAAGTGTTAAACCAAGTGTTTGTTTGATGTACGCTGTGGTGTCATTGCGTGGTGAGAAGGAGAGAGACTTGGCAACAGGAACTGGAGATGTTGATCAGATATATGCTGCACAAAATCACCCAACTAGTGCGATTGGGATGGCTTCTCCTCCTCCTTCTCCTTTCTGGCAACTTCCTTCTTCTGTGACATTAATACTTTTCCTCATTTTGGAAGAGTGACAGTAAGGGTGAGGGTAAGAGTTCATGGCTGGCATCAATTTTCTCAGGGCTTTGCCTTTTTTTTTTTTTTTTTTCCGATCACTTCCATCTGTCGGGCAAATTCTCCTGCAGGCAACGCCCCATCCAGGCCGCAACAACATGTGCTTCCAATGCATCCCCAGGTCTGCAATAGAAGTGCTTCACAATCGCAAACTCGCAAGGCCTCATTCAATCTACTGTCACTCTCTTTTCTCACTCACTTTTCTTCTTATTCCGATTTCTCTGAAAGGATAATGCCAGTGTGGCTCCTCGCCTTCCAAAACAATTTGGACCATATACATGATGTACTTCCATTTATGTGTTTCATAGTTTTTAGGTCATAATGTATAGTAAAATCACTTCTTTCACACTTCGCTTCAAACCCATCCATGGCCTGCTTGCTTCTCCCCCCCTGTGACCCTGAATACAAGGATGGAAACATGTCAAGTTGGTGGGGTCCAACCTCGATCTGCGTAAGGTGTCGTGGAAAAAGCGGGTGGACGTCATCCCCAGTCGGCACAGCACAGACACAGAGGCCAGTTCAGATGAGGCTCCCCACCCCAGCTCCACCCAAACACGCGTGCCAGGTGAAGACCACTCCATCAGACCCGCAGATAGACAGACAGGAAGCTAGCATGCCAGCTATTGTGCACGGCCTGCCAGATGCCCCTGCAAAGCCAACAGAACGTTTCTCTCTGCCTTCCCCGAATATCAACGTGTGTCTGATCGTTCAGTTTTCGGGTTTCAGTCCTTGTCCCCTTGCCCCTCGCTGGCACCTATCCCAGCTCTCCTCCCGCCACCTGCCCCGAGAGGAGCCCTGGCATCAACTGCTCCTCCTCCAGTTGATGATCGGGGGCAGGGTTTTTTTTTTCCAGGTGCCTGTCTCTGTCTGTCCTCTCTCCATCCCACTGGGGAAGTAGTGATCTTGAGGAGGCTTGTCGGGTGTGTGTGAAGGCTGAGTCACTGCGCAGCTGTATGGAAACTGTGGCTTCTTAATGAAATTCAGTCTCACCTCTGCAGGGCAACTTCGCCGACGACGTCTTTCCTCGTAGCTGTTAAATCGTTTTCTCTTGCAGCTGTGTTTGTTTTTTTTTTTTTTTTCAGATGTGCCGCTTTTTAGATGCGAAGCACCTTGTGAACTGGTTTGTAAAAAAAACTCACTTATTCACATTTAGCAAGCTGCAGATTTTCCACAAGGGGAGCTGTTCAGCCGGTGTTGCCCAGTTTGCCACCTGCCATAGAGAGAGCAGCAATAGCAACTTAAGGGTAGAGTCACACACACACGACTACAGGCGAGTGAGCGTCACTTGCAGAAGCTGGATGTGAGGCAGACGGAACAAAGTTTGCCGGTTCGTTGCCCGTTTTAGCCACATGCAAGACTTTGCTATTGGTTTAGTTTGTGGCACACTGACGTTGAACTTCACACAAATTTTCTTTCTTTCTTTGATTCACCCCTTCACTCTCATAGACAGGAAGTGAAAGACACATATTCACCACGTTTAATCTTGCACGTGCATGACCGTCACCATCGCCTGCCGATTGAGGCCTGTACATGTCGCCGCCTACAAGCAAATCAAGTTAGGACTATTTCATCAGCAGCAAAAGGACATTTTAGTGTGTGAACATGCTGACATTGTAAACATGTGAAACGTTACACCTGTTCAGCGCGTTGCCATCATCATTGTAAGCATGCTGATGTGATGTCAGTGTTACGTAGAGAAAGCCTAACCCTAACCCTAAACCCTAACCCTAACCCTTGGAAGATTTGATAGCCACAATTCTACGAAAACTAGAAAAAAAGAGTTGTGCAAATTCAGCAGCTTCAAAAAGAACACCACCCTACTTGTAACACTCAAGTCCTGGAGCTGTTACTTTCCCTGCCTGTGGACGGAGCACGCCTGCCTGTCTACACCGTTGTTGCAGTTTCTATAACCTCTAAATGGCTCATGTGGAGCCACAGGTCTAACCCTACACTGCAGGTGCTTCCTTTAAAAAATGGCTGAGCCTAAATGTGGGTGCTTGACATCAATCAGTGGCACTGTGTTCTTCCAATCCATGTCAGAAAGCTTGAATGGAAACTGCCAAGCTTCCTACGATCCTGTCTGCTGACAACCACTGTGAAATCTGTGTTTTACAGATTACACGATGAACGGGAAGTGGGACCAGAACTTCCTCTTCCCGGGGGGATCAGGGACGCGCAACATGTCAGCATCGTCCTCTCCGATGTCCACTCTGAGCTCCAACTACAGAGGGGGAGGCGGCTCATTCACCACGGAAACATCCACCACCTACATCACAGGGCCGGGTAAGATGGGTGCCAGTGATTATACGGATTCATACGAAAGAAAATCAAGATATTATTTTTCTTTATCCTTTGTATTTCTGTCGTCCGGCAGGAGGCTCTCGTAGACAGGACATGGTTGGAGGAGTGCACACCTCAGAGGTCATCATGAGGAAGCGCTCAGAGAACAGGGGATACGCCGATGAAAACATCCGGGACTCTATCGTCATGGGAGAAGTGTCGAGCAATTTCTCAGATCTCAGTAAGCTTGAGACCTCAGCAGTCTTTTTAAATGTGTTCCTAAGTAAATGTGAAAGGACGTGGCTTTGTCTTTCTGGTCAGTGACTTTTTACTTCAGAGTGCAATATTTGAGATGCCTCAGCAGGTAAACTGTGCGGGCGCATGGAGCCAATGGCTTAGCAGGTTTGGGGCTGTTGGCTGCGTTGCTATGCTGACTATCGCTCTTTCTCCGTCCCTCCCTTGTCTCAACTCCACCCTTTTTTGTTTTGTTTTGCCTCTTTTTTTTTCTTCTACTCGACTCCTTCCCCTGCCAACTTTCCCCTCCCACTGTCCTACTTCCATCATCTCCTTTATTACCCTCCCTACATCCTTTCTCCTCTGCCCCCCTTGCTCAATGCGCCATCAGGTGGGTTCGGCTACACTGGGATGCAGAGCAGCTCTCACAGCCAGTTCAGCTACAGCCTGCCTCGGGTTCCGAGGGGCAGGAGCCAGTCTTCGGACATCAATGAAGCCCTGTACAATCTGGACAGGGTGCTCCAAGGTAAGTCCGCGGCATCCAAGCACGGAGGCGCCGGATACGTTGGCTAGGTGTTTTATGCATGACGCACCCCTCTTCTGTCATGTTTATTTGTGCCTCGTGTTTGTCTCACACCTTTTCTACCTCACTGATCTCCTCTTTAAAGACCTCACATGCTCTTTTATGTGTTTTATCTGCTTTAAATCACTTACATATTACAATACTTCACCATTTTTTTCAGACTATACCATACGTTTTTTAGTTGTGTTGTCTGTGTTTTTCACTCTTTATACTCTGTGTCTAAAATGAGGTAGACCTAAAATTATAATAATGTCCAACGGTATTTTGAGTCATGTCTCTCTGTGTCACCCTTCAGATGCTCGACTCTCCCCCGGTGTTCCAGACACCCCCAGCAGACTGGTGTTTTCTGCTCTGGGACCCACTGCACTCAAAGTCAGCTGGCAGGAGCCCCACTGCGAGAAGGACATCATGGGCTACTGCGTTCTCTACCAGCTGCTCAACGGAGGTAACTCTACGCCTCTAAGGACCTAACTGCTGCTTCAGTTATTGTCTTTATTTTCATCTTTTCTGCATTAAAGGACATTCTGTCACGTCAGGATACAGACTGTGTTCGACAAGCATGAGAAACAAATCGAGCTGAGACACAAACGTCACACGTGCGTGCCCTGAACAAACTCTGTCCCTTCCTGCAGGTGAGGTGAAGCGCATTAACGTAACGAACCCAGCGGAGAACTCTGTGATCATTCAGGACCTGCTGCCCAACCACTCCTACCTGTTTAAGGTGAAGGCTCAGAGCCAGGAGGGCTGGGGTCCGGAGAGAGAGGGAGTCATCACCATCGAGTCTGCCGTCGACCCCAAGAGTCCCCTCAGCCCCATGCCAGGTACTCATTCTGTGGATCTGGGTGAACAACACCTTCGTTTGACCCACGGACACACAATCGCTGGGTTTTTATGTGGCTAACAGAAAAAAAGCGTCCCGTCTAATTGATTCGTCTGTCTCATGTTTCACCGAAGGCTCACCGTTCACTCTGAGCACCCCCAGTGCCCCCGGCCCCCTGGTCTTCACTGCACTCAGTCCTGATTCCCTGCAGCTCAGCTGGGATAAACCTCGTAAACCCAACGGAGACATCCTGGGCTATGTAGTCACCTGTGAACAGCTGCACGGTGGAGGTAAGGCTTTTAATGACTGCCGAAAACAAAAAAAACAAAAACATTTGAAATTGATTCATATATCCGGTTTTGTGCATTTCCCAGAAGCCTGCGAAAGTGTGACATTTTCTCACCTCTGTTTCTCGTCGTTCCTCCAGGAGACGTGCGTTCCTTCCAGGTGAACGGCGACAGCGCTGAGACCAGTCTGACCGTCCCGAACCTGACCGAGAACGTTCCCTACAAGTTTAAAGTCCAGGCTCGAACCACGCAGGGCTTCGGTCCTGAGAGGGAGGGCATCATCACCATTGAGTCTCAGGACGGAAGTAAGATGAATCCTTCCGACGGAGTTTTTTTTCCGATGCGAACGAAACTCTGGAATTCTGGCCCTATGTTGGCATTAAAGAATTCATATATTAAATCATATTGACCTCCTGGTGTTCATGAATATTTCACGGCAGTCTGGCCTTTAGATTTTAACATCTGGTATATAATATCTCGGTACCAAAGGCGAGTTTTAGAACAAGTAGAACATTTTTGATAAGTTCTGAAATTGCTTTCTCATGATTTCTGACATTCTAGTGTCCAGCAGTGTGCTTACGTCTGTATTTAATTACTTTCTTGCCCCTCACAGGTGCTTTGTCTCAGTACAACAGCCAATCGCTGGTGAGGAGAGAAGTTTTCCAAATGCCAACGGAGGTCAGCACGCGAACCAACGTCTCCCACACGATGCTCAATGACCCCTACTTCTCAGGTACAAATGTAGCCTCAGTTTCAATTCTCCTCCTTCTGTTCTCCATTTATGAAAGACATTTACACATTGATAACAACTGGTCCTTCATTGCAGATGGGATGATGATGACGACCTCGCAGCACACAGAGACCAGTGGCATGATGACCCAAATCACCAAGGAAGTGGTTCAGAGGAGCGTCATGGGAGGAACCACTGTCACAAAGAAGATGTTTTACGAATCTTAAAGAGCTTATGTCAGTTAATGATCTACTCGGGGCCAACATGATGAGGAATCATATGAGTCTCTTATAAAAAAAGAGTCATCCTCAGAGCACTCACTCACACACCGTTAGAGTGTTTTTATACGTGTGTGTGTGCGTGTGTGTGTGTGCGTGTGTGTGTGTGCGTGTGTGTGCGTGTGAGTGAGATTCTGCAGCCAAAAATCTTTTAATATAATATATGGTCAGAGGGGAGGCCGCTCTTTTGTGTCTGTTACAAAATGTGGATACTTTCCCGCTTGGATGAGGATCATTTTCACATTGTCGCCTCGAATGTTTCATTCCAGTTTCTGCCCACTCAGTGAATCATTTATCGTGAGACTCAACTCCCTCTGCGGGCCCAGATCTGGTAGGACACACTGGGGCTTCAATAAGGCCAGCGTGGCGCAGTAATCTGACTGCGGCACAGTAATCCAAAGTCACCTTTTCCTCTTGTCTCCCGTCCTCCTCTTCTCTGACAGAGATGTGCGCGTCTGGTGTTCTGACTGCTTCAGCTTAGACCGACCAAATTTCAACTCTCTCTCCGACTTTGAGAGACTGGCTCGACATCGTTGTGGGTCTTTCTTGATAAATGTCCGTCATTTTCACCCAAGTGGTCTTATCCTAAATGATTGAGAATAAAGAAGGGGTGCCTTGAGACTTTCATAGATTTGTATTATATTAAAGTGCTTTTTCAAAGCATATTTAATGCTTTTAAGGTTTTTACTTAATGCTGATTTACATTATATTTAATACCAAATATAGAGGTCATTCCATGTCAACTCACCCAGACTTCTGAACTTTTCCCAGTTCATGTCATGGATTTTCACAAAAAAAAAAATGATGTGAAAACTTTTATATAGGATAAGAGGATTTTTGCTAGATTCCATGAATTTAATAGAAGTTGGCATGGAATAACCCCGGGGTACTTCTATAAGCACAGGTTGGTGCTTGTTTTGCTCATTTATACACACATTTCCTGCTGACACGCAAGGGGCATGATTTTGCAATACAGACAAGTGATCTAAACTCTATTATATGTAACATCTTTTTACATTTCATGAGATGTTTTTCGCTCAAAGATGTGGTACACAGTAAACCGCTTTAAATTGAGTCTTAGATTTAGACAATGAGATCTCAGTATTTTGGAAAAAGACAGAAAGATTGTATTTGCTTCAATGCAAGTCCTACTGTATTTTGGCTTCCCAATTTGTTGCTTTTAAAATTTTGAGAGGATATTTTTGTCAGAAAAAACCTGACGTGGATAAGTTTATGAACTTTTCACCAAAAACTGACTCAGTTGAGAATTGATGTACTGATCATATTGTTTGACGTATCACTTACTTTTTTGCATGTTGTTTTTGTGATGTCAATTCTGTTGCACTTAATAATAAAGATTTAAAATAAATACATTTGTATTACTGTTAATTAATTAATTAATTAATTTCTAGATCTGTATATGTTATCACTGAGGACAAGATGAAGCATTTACAGTTCATTTATTGATGTTTGCAGAAAAAAAGCATCAATATCTCAATATTGCACACATAAACAAAAACACAGCTGCAAAACAAGTTCATGCCTGTCAAATGTTTTCAGGAAGCTTGAGACACAGAAGCAAACAGAGTGAGAATTAATTCTTCACGTGTCAGCCCAGTCTGTAATTATCTGCCTGTGTGTTCGCAAGCTCTCATCAGCTGCACTGATCCGCTGCTCTGAGGCTCTGAGTAGCTAGTTGCACATCCTTTCACAGTGCCTTCATGCTTTTTTAACATTTGTAAATGTTGTTCTTGTTTTTACATCCCAACGTAATCAAAAAAGTGATTAAAAAATACATTTCCATATTGTTGCCAACCCACTGAGTGTTTTTATGTTTTAACTTTAAACAAAAAAAAATATTGTTCCTCTTTAGGCTTTTTTAGACTTCTAAACCCTCTGAAACCTTAATGGACGGAGTGGATAAAACCTTTTCACTCAGCTAAAAACAAAGCTGTCTTTGTGGTTTTGACACAACAGCCTTAAAATATTCATCTTTACAATACAAATTGTCAAACACTATGTCTCCATGAAGGCAGAGTAACACAAATTGAAATGCAGAATGATGGCATTTGTTGCTCCTGATCTTACAGGGCAACCCACAGAAAGAGTCAGACCTTTAGTCTAGAAACAGCACACAAGAGTCAAAACTCACTAAACAATGGACTAGAATAAAAGCACAGACTCTCAAGGTTGCTGAGGATCGGGACTGATTGATGTGTGTTTAACGGACAGTTCACCCCAAAATCAAAAAAACATATTTGTCCTCTTACCTGTAGTGCTGTTTATCCATCTACATAGGTAAACATCAATGTAGGTAAAAGGAAAAATATATGTTTTGGATTCTGGGGTGAAATCCCCCCTCTCCCAAGTTTCAGTTCCAGAGGCAGGGCCCTGGACAGAGGCACGGCTGTCTGAGATCTGCAGGCCTGATCACCAGGTCTTTCACCACCTCCACAGTCCCAAACAAGGGGTACAGTTCCTCTGTGAACTTCTCGTTGTAGGTGTACAGGTGGGAGCGCTTCTCCACGTCGTAGAAAGACAGCTGGCTCTGCTCATAGTCCAGGTATACCCCAACTTTCCTGGGAACCACGCTCTGTGACAGCATGGTGGCGGGAACTGTGAGGGCCTTCAGATCTGAGCCCCTCTCCAGACGGAGGGTCAGGTAGCCTGTGTCTGTGTTGAGTGAGCGGAAGCCTCGCCGCACCGCAGATGCTTTGGCCACGCCAAGCCGCCAGTCGCGCTCACCCACCTCCACCTCCCAGTAATGCCGTCCGCAGGTGTAGCCCTCCTGGCCCACGGCACACCACCAGCCATTGAAGCGCTGATGACTCTGCTGAACTTCGCGATGTTCCAGGCCACACCGCATGCGCTTCTCATCGCTAGAGATAAGCAGGTCTGGGTTGGCTGAGTCTGAGTCCAGAGTCACATCGTCTGTGGAGAGACAGACCAGAAGGGAAAGATGACAAAATCTGTAACAGATTACGATGAGGAACAGAAATGATTTAATTGGATTTGGTGTTCATACCTGCAGCATCACAAATCCAATTCCACACTGTAAAGAAAAAGAAGAAAAAAGTCATTAAACCGAACGTACACAACCTGCAAACTGCAGACACAGTTAGAAACAAGCTTCACAGACCAAAATCAGAACAAAAATGAGAGAGAATATTGAACCTAAATTAATTAGGTGAGCTCAAACACGACTGAATATGAATATCAATGTTTCTCCATGTCTGCTGGATGTGTAATTAGGAAAATGCTGGCAAGTTAAACACATCAACTTTAGGTGTAACCTTTATTCTGTTGCCCCCAAGTGGCCGAAAAAGTAATTCAACAAAGGGTTTAACCATCAAAACTTTAGTTCTGAAGTTAGAAAATCAACTAAAATGAATATTGCTTTTAAACCAATTATGCCAAACAATTAGTAATTTCAGCTTCTCTCTTGTGAAGATGTGTTGCTTTTATCTGTAGTTTATTTGGTACATTGTTTTTTAAATGATGGTAGGGCTGGAACCTTAAAACAGTTATCAAATTACTGACATAATGGCCCTTCTACCGACCTACATTTACAACTGGCGCTGATTTCCATACAGTGTCAGAATTCCACATGATTAAACTGTAAAACATTTCAATGACAGTCAGTCTACTCACCACTGTGGGGGATGTAGCGGACAGCATCTGAAAGAAGAAAGTGATTACTATGATTACTATCATTTACTTAAGTACAGTTACAAATTCAATGTGCAAGTGTTTCCATTCTATACTATCTTATACCACAACTCCAGTACTTGCCAGAAGCAAATTTGGCATTTGTCTGACAGATTAAATTACTAGTTACTGTTTACAAATTGTCATACCCTCTAAGTCCATATATATATATATATATATATATATATATATATATATATATATATATATATATATATATATATATATATATATACACATACATATATATACACACACATACTTCCTCCAACGTTGCTTCTACATGCTACTTTCCCCACCTGCACCATAATTGAATCACTTATCGATCCTGATTAGTTCTAACAGAAAGGATTAATCAACTTTCACTCTGACTAAAGATGTTGATGCAGTCGATAGCACTCGTGTATGCAGACATGCTGTTATAATCAATAGCAATTAACACATTATGGATGGCTTGTAATCATCTAAAATGCTGACTAACTTCTCTCTCTCTCTCTCTCTCTCTCTCTCTATACATACATATATATTTATTTTTTTATTTTCTTTAAATGCAGGGTTTTCGTTATCTTTTAAACTTCAACAAAATTAACATGTTACTGTTTTTCAATGAACTCACCAATCTTCTGGCTCCGCTGCTTTCTCACCAGCCATTGCTTTGTCACGTCCTCCTAAACACACACATACATAAAGCAATAGTAAAGACAAAGCAGGCTGAGGTGGGTCTAACAATGACATAAAGAGATTAGCCTGACTGGGTGTCATGCAGCACAGTATACATAATTCTTCACATTGCTTACTCTACCGAGCTGACAACATCATGCTAATTTATCATGTTTTCAATCCTTTTAACTATCTAATCAAATCCAATTAGCTGCTTAAACTGATTATCTTATCATTCATGATAAATTCGAGGAGAGAAAAAACTTTGATCCTGGAAAGTGACGAAGATCCAACCCAATCTAATCAAGGAAATATAACGACAGACGTCCACACCTTGACAGGGCTATCAGCGTTCAGCACAGCCAGCAAGATGAGCTCCATGGCTGGGAGCAGGTTGGGCAGGCGACCCCTCTTCCACTGGAACTCCAGGTCGTCTAGCATCATGAGCACGGGCTCACCCGGCCAGACGGTGGGCTGGAATAAATGAGTAAGAAACAATGAAGATGGTGTTTACTCATTCTTGTGATCACTGCTCCAGCACGGCTCTGAAAATGGTGAGATGATTGCCAAGGGCAGGGTTTATCTTAATCATCTTTATCAGATGCAAGGAGGGAACTGGGTCAGATTGTAATCACCAAGAAGCCACCCGGTGGCACACATTATCCACAACATCCACCATCCTATAGTCACCTGAGGTCTGCTTTTCATCTCCCGTGTCCAGTCCATGATGACTCTCTTGTGGGGCCCCATGTCGCACTCACCCCCTGCCTCCAGCATGCACAGGAGGTGTCCCTTCCAGTCTTTCTTCTCTGGTTTGTCATTCTGGTAGTCAGACAGGATGACCCTTGGCTGAAATAGAAAAATTAAAGTTGATGTGAAAGAATTAATTAATTGACAGATCTGCAACTGTTTTTATAACTGATTCAAGTCATTTTATTGCAAAAATGGAAAGCGCTGTTTAACATCATATTCAACAGAACATCCATCTGGTCTACTGGTCAGACAAAACAAGACATCTGAAGACGAAGACTCGAAGTCACCAAGGACAACTTTCACTATTTTCTGATATTTTGTATACTGAATGACTAAATATGAAAATGTTCAGCTGAATCGAAAGCAAAAGCACAACATCCAGAAAGCACTGTATTGGGCTGAAAATAATGATTATTTTCATTGTCTGTTAATCTTTCTTATTTTCTTGATTAATCGATTAGTTGTTTGGTTTATAAAATGTCAGAAACATTTTTAAAATCACACTAAAAAAGCTGGAATCAGAGAATTTGGACGCTTAAAATTTTGTCAAAAACAAAGAATCAATTATGAGTGCAGATGCCGCTTAATTTCATAGTTGCCAACTAACTGATCTCTAGACTGTACCTACCTGCACTCTCTTCTCCAACACAGAAGCCCATTCCACTATAAAATCCCGACACACACTGGCCGGCCAGATGTCCTCACTGGTCCAGATATGGCCGAGAATGCTTGACCGCTAGTGTAAATATACAAAATAGTATTAATGAGATATATAGAGTAGATCCATGTCTGTCTGTGTGAGAAAGAAAGCATAGGAGGAGGAGAGCTTACTTGGCAAATTCTGTTGAGTTCTCGAGCCAGCTCCATAATAAATAACTGACTCTCCACCAGCGGCTCTTTCTTCTCATGTTTCACCCGCTTACGAGACTCCTGGAACAAGAAGACAAAAGTTAAATAAGGAAAAATATGACTTGATGTACAAAATGTATGACCTGCAGCAAACTTGTGCTATCAGAGAAGAACAGAATCTTAAACCCATACCTTGAGTCGAATCTTGAGCTTTTTGGCCGGCTCGATAAGGAACTGCAGGCAGTCCTTCATCATGCTGGCAGCTGTAGAGTGAGGGAGATGCCCTGTGGTACGATAATAAAAAGCTTTAGTGCGCTGGCACTCACTCTGTCAAGAGCTGGAGCTGAAGTGTAGCTGACTGCGCTCACATAAGCCACACACATTGATGAGGGCGCAGAAATCGCTAATTCATGAGTGGTGGCAAAAGGTATGTCTGTGTGTGAAGAGAGAGAAAAGCACTGCAGAACCTTCATCCACGGTCCACAGAGAGCTCATTATAAAGCACTCTGAGCTATCAGTAGGTGAGGAGGAGGGGAAAAAGAACCCACACATTGGGAGAGGAGAGGAAAGGCACAGCCCACCTACTCAACACACCCGCACACAGACAAAGTGAGAAACAATGTTGCAAAAAATATTGCAAACTAACAGGATTTCCTGGTGCGTGTGGGGCAATGCATCCCCATCATGGCCTTTAAATAGGAAATTAATTCCCAAGGAGATCTGAGACAGCAGTGCAGAGCCCTTTTTAAAACACTGCGGAGGGTGCGGGGGAGCGTTGGACCGGTTTGCTGTTGATTCAGCAGCCCGCCCCTGCACGCCAGTTTGATGCGCCGAGGGGATTTGGTGTTCTTTCTGTGATGAAGGGGTGGCAGCTGAGCCAAAAGGATGCTGGTGCTGACTTTCCAAGGACTGAATCAAAGACATGGTGGTTTTATGTTAGGACTGAATGTTTACCCTTTAATTTAATCCACAACAGACTTTTCTTTGAGGAAAGATGACACAGGAGTTGATGATTTTCTAAAACATAACTCATTTTGGTTGGTTGTTTGCTAATGATGATGATCACTTAAAACAACGGCTTGAAAATGCACACTGTGGTGAACCATATCACATAACTGAATAAGCCCCGACTGAGTCTTGTGTCAATACATGTAGTCCTAGTCAACGTCAGGCCATCACACGTGCTGGAAAGGAAGAGGACATGCAGAGACGTGCCACTGAGCCTCTTAACTAATTAAGTGGATACATTATTGTTCAACTTGAAATACATTCAGATAAGAGGAAAAATATGCCATTGCATGGCTTGTCTATTAAATTTTGGATAGAAATATTTGAATATTCACTTCTGGATAGACAGTAGGTTTATTTTTTGGTAGTGAAAACTCTGGCTGTAAGTGGTAGTGGAGCTGGGTGTGTTGGATAAGAGCTTGAAAGATTAGAGGAAATCCAGGGATTATCACCGGTGCCATTGCTGTAGAAACGCAGGTAGTGACTTTCTATATTGGGACACACCGACAGAGCAACCGCTGCCTGTCAGCATCAAAACATAGTGCAACGCACACAACAACCGCCAAATAACAAGAAAAGCATTGTTTTATAATATCTGAAAGAACGCCTATAAAAAGACTGCATAATTTAGGGGTTGTTGTCTACTGTCTGCCGTCGTCAAAATTGAGCATTTTTTAAACGTTTAAGACACGAATGAATAATTAGAACTACCGTCGTGCGCATGAGGCTAGCTTTTTTCAAAATGGATAACAATCACTATCAGGAACACAAATAAGGCTATTTCAGGTTACTTAATTACGCCCTAGACCGGCGGCATAGTTCAACCGATTTTTCTCCGTCAAAATTGGCGTTTTAAGGAGAAAAAGAAAAAAAGCCTGACCTTGTTATGCGAGAATTTCCTTATAGCGGACAACTTTGTGCAGCTCCTCCGTGATGTTTCCAAGCAAAACTCGCAGCCGTTCAGCACTCCGCCATCCCTCTGAGACGCAGGCTTCATCCGCTCCTCAACTGCGGCAGCAGGCACAGAGCGCGCGCTCTAATCTGTCTCCACCGAGCTGCAGTTCGAGAGAGGAGGCGCGCGAGGTCGCTGTAGCTTCCGTGACCCGAGAGGACCGCAGCGTTCCTCTCCAGGTGCCCTCACCTTCTGTTTAATGTCTTTCTTGTGGCTTATTCGAGTGAATTTAACACCGTTACAGGCCAAAAGGTAACTTGATGCCAGTATTCATTATCTTTCTCTCACTAATATTGCTTCACACTATTTGGCGGTTTTACTTTTAGAAATAGTGAAGCCTTATTAGCTACAGGTAAGAATCTTCTGTTAAGTCCAAGAGGTGACGTATGATCATGTATCGTTTCACATCAGCTTGGAAAAAAAATAAAATCCCACAAAACATACAAGTCTCTGCAGCATATGAATTAGCTAACGTAGTTAACCCGCTAAACTATGAGTTAACTACTTTAACTAATTCATATTGCAATAGCACTCGCAAGTTTACCCTCAATATGGCCTACACTGAGTCCCTGAAGGCAGCACAGCATGTCGTGAAACAGAACGGCAGATGTCACCACAGTCAGTAAACACATCATATCACATATGTTTATTTCATTTTGAGAGCGTCCATAAGCGCCGATAGCTGTCTGATAGATGTCAAAGACCAGTCACAGTTTTTAATCCGCCTCCCTCCCCTCCCCCGTCTGCCCGCGCCAGGTACTGTGGAATGGGAAGGTGTCTCGGTATGTTAGGTAGGCAGGCTGCGCGGAAGTGTGATTCCAACGCGTGTCGCTGTGCTTAAATGACAGGAAGCTGCCTGTGTCAATAACGACAGCCTCTGCTCATAGCTGTACCTCTCAATATGGCACCTAAAGACCCTCTGCTCGGCACTCTCAAAGGTAAGGATCCTAGGGAACGCATTATGCAAACGTGGTTTAATTGGATAATTTCAGCCTCAGATTCAGCTCATTGCTTCCTCCTACTGTGCGCTTCTTGTGGCTCACCAAGACAAACGACTGTCTTGGTCGTATGAGAAAGGCATTACCTTTTTTATTTTACCACATAAACAACACCTTCCAGATCGTTAATCGTGTGCAGTGCTGTCGTGCAGATTGTTGATTAGTGAAATGTTCGAATGATCACGAATTGTAAACGGGTGGCAACAGCGGGCTCACAACACGCCCACTGTCAATTGCTTGTTTTTCTCCCACCTCCCAGTGTGTGTCCTGAATCTGCAGTCGGGTGGAGAGATGGTGACGGACGCCAACCCTCATCTCGCCTCCTGCTGTGAACTCCTGGAACTGGTCCTCAGGAAGGGGCTCCAGCGTCAGTATGATATGATTCACCTGAAAAAACAAACAAACAGTGCTGTATTTGTTAAACTGCAACGTTCTTTGTCACTACATTGCAGAGATAACATGCTTAGAAAAGCCTTTGCACCTGGCGTCTAAAATGCATGCTTAAAATAGTCTTAATTGTTTAAACCGGAGGCTGAATTTATGTATTTTACTTTGTATTTCTTAAAGGATGAGTTCACCCCAAATGAAAATGTAGTCATTATCCATGCACTCCCAATGGAAGTCGGGTGAAATTTCACAGTCTAAAGAACATTTCTGGAGCTTCAAAGAAAAACATTAATATTTACTTCCTTTTCAAAGGAAGCTGCTAAGTTAAAACTCTCTCAGCGTGCAGTCTATCTGCATCTCGAACCTTCTGAAAACCTGAACTACGCTGATGAAGATTTTTTTTCAATGTTTTGAACAAGTCCCCATCTCCTTCAGTTGTTTGGGAGATTACTGCAAAGCTCTTTTGATGTGAAGCTCTAGAATTGTTTTGTGGACTACACAACTTCAATCAAGTCAAGTCAGACTGACTTTTCATCTTCATGGGGGTGAGAAGTTATTGATTGAATTTTCATTTTTAGGGGAACTTTTCCTTTAATAATAAATCTGCTGAAGCACTACACGTCAAGTATGTTTTTTTGTGGTAGGGACTGAGTGTGTGTTTGCTCTACCTCAGAGCCAGTCATCAGTCTGGTACACAGAGACTACTGGCAGAGTTTTGAACAGCTCACTCACCACGATGCCTGTGGCAGGTAAAAGCACCCTGCTTGTATTAACTGACAGGAAGTGTTATAACAATTCTCTTTAATAGACAATACTAAGCCTTGTCAATACCTGTTGTCTCTGGTGATGTGTGTAGATTGTCTGCTCTGTCCCTGGCAGTGGAGCAGACCAGAGTTTGCAGAAAGCTGCTCTCAGCTCAGGGCAGAGGCCGCTACCTGCTCAGACTGGCCCTCAGCCGCAAGGCCCTGCCACAGTTCATCTCACACCTGCTGCACACACCCCGAGTCCTGGAGGTCAGATACATTGACCAGATACAGTTTCCAACATGCAATTATATAGAGTTTGCTGCCTATATTATGTAATTTCTTGTTAGGTGCTCAGTACTAGAGTTGGTTGAAAATCTTTCTAATTCACTAAAACAGCTTTGGGAATACTGTTTCTAACCCCTCCAGTGGTACAGCCCGGCAGTGTCAATTCTCAGGAATGAGGAGTTTGTGGGTGAGACTTCTTACTTGATCTCATTGTTTTCACTAAATGCTGAGCAAAGCTGTCATCACTGCCGTTCAGTGTCCAACAGCGTTCTCCCTGTTTCAGAGCCGTTCATGTCGCTGCTGCTGGTCCTCTCTCACATGGAGTTTAAACTGAACATGGAGGTCAGAGCTGGTCCTTTATTTATATTATGAAAAACTAAAAACGTACTATAATCATCCATTTTCAGTATTTTCAAGCCAGACAGGATTCTCCTTCAAAATATAACCTTGTCCACTCTAATGCCAATTATCACGTGGCAAAAGCAGCTATTCTGTCAAAACACTTTGAAATCAAAGGACTGTACTCATACCTGTGGTCTCTTTACACAGAATTGCAGTTTTCTTGATGAGAGCTGGCTCCTACCGGTAAGAAACGTGATTATTATTTAGTAATTCACAGCATCACAACAATATGATTACGGTTTATGTGGCCAAAGGAGCTTTAAGATCCTTGGAAAAATACATAGACAAATCTCCCAGGCAGGACACATTGCTTTGAGATAACTGAACAGAATGTAGCAGACAGCCTGTTAATTATTTGTGTGTTTCCAGGTGTGTGAGACGTATGAAGTAGTGCCCTGTCGGGAGGTAGGGATGGTGTTGAGGTTTGTATATCCCCTTACAAAGTTTGTATTTATCCGTCAAGTCTATCCACTAATAAATAGATCTGTACAACCTGCTGCATCATTGGCCTGTCTGTCACTCAGGTATCTCGGTGGACGCGTCTTCGTCCTTGACCTGACGCCTGGAAGTCAGGCTCACATGGACAAGTTTATCTGCCCTGGTGACATTATTGATGAGATCAATGGAACATCTCTCAGGAATTCCAAGAATGGACAGGTATCTTCAACCGTGCAGCGTTATGCTGTATGCTGACGCAATAACCAGTGTCCGGTCTATTCTCGTTGGTATGAAAGCCAAAACAGTGAGCTGACACGAGTGACGCAGAATTTAGAACTCTGTAAATTGCACCTGTGCTTTTCTTCCGTTTAAATTGCTCTGTGAAAATGCATATATCACGTGAGTAGGATGTGTAATGCTGCTACTCGACAATCCCATAGGTGTTCTCACTCATGGTGCCTGATGAGACCTATTCTCACACCTGTGTGTGCGTGAAAAAAAACCTCCCTGATTCTCTTTTTAGTTTTGTCTCACCGGTTCAGTTGAGACGACTTTCAGTTTATCCTTTTTACCAATAGGTGTCAGTTTGGTGGTCATCTCACTCACTCCTGTCATAGCTGCAACCAGTCCGACAGAAATCACTGAAAAGGCCTGTGCAGATGTGGGCTGGATGAAGATAATTCAACTTGTGAATAAGGCCAAAACGTCATTCTAAGCAGGTGCAAAAATGAGACCATGGAGGAAGTTATTTGAAACTACAAACCAACAGTCCCATTCTCTGTGAAGGCTATGATGGTGTTTGAGGTTTCACAGCAGTAGGACATCAGTCTTTGTACATGGAGAACCAATTATGATTTCCCCATGAGCAGTGTGCACACATAATGATGATGTTCAGGCACAAATACTGTAGTCCAACCCAAATCCTGTCTATCCTCCTGACTACCAGGAAAAAAAATATTGTCCAATCACATTTTTTTTTAATTCCCCAATCTTTGTAAGGTAATTAGAATACTGAAAACATTTTCTTTGAAGAAAAAGCTTTTATTTTTGCGATATCATATGTCCATGTTACGACCCTCTAGTAACAGTCCACTACAGTGGACATTGGAATGCCATACATGTGAAACTGAACCTTGATGGCAACCAAGGTGCTTCTGAGAATGACTCCCTTTCTTTTCATTTGAAAAAACAGAACAAAGTGGAGGAAATAACTACAAATGTCCACTACAGAGGACATTTTTAAACACTTAAATACTATGCTAAAATACAGTTCAAAAAATTCAGACAATGTTTTAATGTGCTGTTAAGAGACTTATATAAAATATGCCAACAACATTTCAAGCCAAAATTTGCTCAATAAAAAGTATTATGTGCTTACTTTTCCTCTTCCCATAAAATGTGCTTGCCATTTTCCTAAATGAGGAAGAGAAAGGTACCAAAGCCCCACCCCTTCACATTTGGTATCATTGAAAAGCCCTAAATGTCCTTTGTAGATAGCAAAAGGAGTTAATTTAGTAGTATAAAGTGGGTGGGAGATATTCAGGTTTAGAAATGTCCTCCACAGAGGACAAATTTGAACTACTGGTAGTCAGGAGGCTATTAACCTATTAATCCAAGCATAAATCACTGGCGAGTCACACCTTTGACAAACCTGATAAACATTTGCATGATAAAAAAAACCTGCCACTGTCAGAATTCTGTCTACATTTGGGACTGTATATGCCTTCAAAGTTGCTGTACGGAGAGCTACAATATAATTATTTCTATTTTCAAAGGCAGGTGTGGTTCTGTCTCGGCTGAAGGGCTGCCCCCTGACCATCGGTGTTCTGCGATGGAGGGCTCACGATGGAACAGTGTATCGGCCCCTCATCAAAAGCCTGCGGGCCCTAAGGATGGAGAACCCCACCCTGCAACTTGGTCCTGCTCCCTCCCAGCAGTCAGCTACCAAGGACCAGAGAAGCTCTCTGTCACAGTGTCTCAAAGAGGGAAGGCAAGTTGGTAACTAATCCATGATTATGATTTGAGGATCACTGTGTCGTATCAGTTGTATTCTTGACATTAAGACACTGGCCCACCTCTTCTCAACAGGATTGTTTACATAGTGCAGTTCTTGGGAAAAACAAACATTGGAATGGTAAGTAATCGCTTTCACTTTATAGTTTAATAAATGTTCAATCTCTGTTTAAATATGTGCTATGCCGTTTTTCCATTACATCTGCCGGCCTTGACTCCGCACAGCTGGTGGTTTGCCTTTCTATCAAAACTGGGCCTGAAGGTGTGTCTTAAAACAACAACGCGCTTGTGCAGATCCCTGCAGTGCTTTCTAAGAATCAACAAAGTTGTTAACAAACTGGCTCCAATAATTTATTTGAAAACAAGATTAATTTACCATAACTTCTTCACAATAAAAGCCCCCGCTATTTAGTCATTTCAAAACATTTATTATGAAGCAGTATCACAGGAAACATTGCAGTCACAAGACGTCACACCGGCTTGGCCTGCACGGCTCGACTAAACTCGGCATAGTAAAACCGGTCATGGAAATGCAAATCGGCGCGGCTAAAAGTGCAAGTGAAAAAACTGTATTAGTCTCATGTATTATTGATGTGACATCCAGTCTTCTCCGTTTGTAGTTTGGAGGCAAGGAGGTGCTGCAGCACGCCATTCCACAAGTGTTGCAGAAAAACCAGCCAAGCAGGGTAATGTAGCTGATGTTGCGTCAGGCATGTTTGTTTCTGTTGTCATGCCCCTCTAAACACTTATTCCACTATTAACATATTATCGGTCATTGTAATTTGTTTCATAGGAGGTGCTTTTAGATATGAAGGAAACACATTTGACTTGCACAGACAGCTGCAGTAAGCAGGTCAGTGGATACATTGTTCCTATCAGGAATAATCATTGGTGTCCGAGTGGCTTTTTGCTAATGCGTGACAATAACAAATACATTATATCTTTGTTTGCTCAGGAGCTGTTTCAGCATCACTATCCTGAGATTTCATGTGTTGGGAGATTTGGTCAACCAGACTACACAGTATTTGCATTCTGTGTGGCGTAAGTATCAAACACATATTATACATAAATTCTTTATGCATCAACTATCATTCATTCCCACAATCATCCGACTGTTAAACTCAAGCACTACCTGAACAATCACTTTCCACTCAGTTTTTTGTAATCTTATTTTTTCTTTTTAACTTTATGCATATTCATCTGATTTTTCCCTCTACTTGTTTCATCTTGAGCAGTTGTAACAAGAGAATTTCCCTGTTGTGGGGATAAATTAAACCTATCTAAACAGGCTTTCTTTACATTTGTAGCAGAGACCAAAATAGGTGAGGTCAGGTGAACAAGCATATTTCAATCTAGCAAAGAAGCACCCCACATCCCTGATAGTTTAGGCCACACCCTTCCAATGACATGATGCAATACCCAAGCCATCACAGCTGTTGTCATTGGCTGGACCCACATGTTATCTAAGCATATGATTGGCTCTGTTCACAGGGACTCCCCAGACACCCCTCAGTCTACTGGCTTCTGCTGTGTGGCACTCCGTGCAAGCACCATCAAGGAGTGTGAAGAGATTGTCTGTCGTATTGGTGAGACAGTGATTACTTCATATGAATTACTTTTCCACATCTTTAAAAGAAAAAAAAAACAATCTTACATTGTGTGTTTTTTTTTTACAGCAACCGGTTTCAAGCATACCGAGTGGTTTGTATGACAGTGATCAGCTTATTTGAAGTGGTTGTAAATAAATGCAATGCCTGTGACAACATACCCACTGCAATACTGTCTGAATACCACAACTACATTTAAAAATCAAGGGCAGAACACATGGATTTTCTACTCATAAAGACTTTAATAGAAAGACATGTGACAACATTTCCATAAATAGTATTAAATGTAGCTGCCAAGATTTTATGTTGAAAAACATGTAAAAAGCAGTCCAGAAAAATACAGAGGGGGCCATGCTTCTTGCCACCGAGTGTTGAGTATCAACTGTAGCAGCCAATAGCCTGACACTGGTGAAACCTGATGAGCATGACATGCTGGCATTTTGTGGTAGATGGTAGATTGTTGAAGAAACCCTGGACCCTATGGAAGATGTGAAGATTCATCCTTGCTTCGTCCCCAGAATTTGCCTGTTACCCACAAAAAAACTTGAGGGGTGGCATAATGGCTGTAACATGTAGTAATGATGACCCATGATGGATACTCCTACTGCACAATACTTCCAACTACCGTACATGTACTCAGGCGTGTGGAATGACTGATGAATTGTCCCAGTCTAAAAATACAATACAAAATTCAAAAAAAAAAAGAATGTATTAAAAAATACCCAAGAAATAAAAGTCCACAAGAATGGTTAAGTATGATAAATAGAATCATTTGTCTTGGCAATGTTGCCACCAACTGCTTAGGCCCTCTCTCCCCTTATCCTACGGGCCAGCTGGATGTCTTTGGGCATGATGGTGACACGTTTGGCGTGGATGGCGCACAGGTTTGTGTCCTCAAACAGACCCACCAGGTAAGCCTCACTGGCTTCCTATTAAAAACGAAAAAACATGGAAACACATTAGGATTATAGAAACCACTACTCATTTGCCCACAAGTGCTATGATTTTACAGATGTTTAATTTAAGTCTCATTTACCTGGAGTGCTCCAATAGCAGCACTCTGGAATCGCAAGTCAGTCTTGAAGTCCTGGGCAATTTCTCTGACCAGACGCTGGAAGGGCAGCTTGCGGATGAGCAACTCCGTGGACTTCTGGTAGCGACGGATCTCCCTCAGAGCCACAGTTCCGGGCCTAAAAACAAAAACAAAAAACGCTTGAGCTCCTGGTATTTGGACAAGGGAAATATTGCATATAATGGCAGTAGACTCAAAACCCGTTTAATGATAAATATCCCACACACCTGTAACGATGGGGCTTCTTCACTCCTCCAGTGGAAGGGGCGCTCTTCCTGGCTGCCTTGGTGGCGAGCTGCTTCCTTGGCGCCTTTCCTCCGGTAGATTTACGGGCAGTCTGCTTGGTACGGGCCATGGCGTACTTGCTAAAAAAAAACCAGTCCAAATAGGAGATTAAAATCGTTGATAGTAAGTGCATAAATAAAAATTAAATGACGTAGAACGAAACTGACGCAGCCGGATGGGTCTGATATCAATAGCCACGCTAATATGCTAGCCTAGCCTACAATTACATTCAGCTCCCCTCCCCCATGCTGTAACAACTGGGAGACGTCGAGTGAGCTCCGGTTCCCTCTAACATCGCTTTACCAGTCTAAGAACAAGATCGAAAATAAGACGCCATTAAAACCGCGTCGGCTTTGCCCCTGTCTCAAACTAAGCCATGACCAGTTAAGACAACGATTTAACTGGTTTGGGAGACTACTGTAACGTAATCATTGAGTCCCGTCACAACACTCTGTGTCTACACCCTTCCAACCCCGGCCAGTCAGCCTTTGCTTTTCGACATCGCCATTATCACAGGCTCTCATGTCACCCCCAGGCGACATTGCCCCGATCGGGCTCAACCACCATTAGCCTACATACAATAAGCTTAATTCATGGTCACTTACCGTTTACAGAATATCAATCTCAATCTCTAACTATAGACAACCATGAACTTGATAACGAGGTCTAGTATCAGTTTAGCACCTGACGGTGACGTTTAACTAGAACCGTCAAAAGGTAAGGTTCCATTGTTCTATTTTTAGCTAATGTTAGCATGTCGACATGTTAGCCTGTTTGCCAAATAATCGCTGTAGGCAGAACCAGGATCCTCACATACATAGTCACAGTTGTTAAAACCAGTCCACATAGATAACCTACATATAGTGCCAGTAATAATTACCTTTAGACCGTCGGTTGATTTGAGGAACTCGCCGTGCCAAACAAGATGTCGAACGTCACTGCTGAAAACGCTTTGTGGTGGGAGGGGGTTGAAGCCGAGTATTAATACTTTGCTGTGACGTCATGTCCTAAACACTACGCGTTCATTGGTTCCAACAAGCAATAGATAATATTCTATCTAAATAAAAAACACACAGCTAAACGCTATGGCTCATTTTCCCATGTTTCACTTTTCTTCCGACAAATTGTATATAGTAAATGGTTAAATCTCGTTTATGTTTCATGAGGTGCCCAATCGTCTGTGAGGTTATAATTGAACTTCATGTCCCATAGTTCCGTGTTGTCCTC
Organism: Sparus aurata; assembly: GCF_900880675.1. Classification (NCBI taxonomy): domain Eukaryota; kingdom Metazoa; phylum Chordata; class Actinopteri; order Spariformes; family Sparidae; genus Sparus; species Sparus aurata. The sequence continues at coordinate 6,546,457 of NC_044206.1, forward strand.
TTGCTACTACTTCCTCCTGCCTTGCGCAAGCTCACAACGTTGTAGAATGCGGATTTCGAAGCTAATGAGAATACCTAGCTACTAAGCTAAAAACAAGGTTCTTGTTGTTAGGCTTCAAACGCGTAAAATGTCTAAAACACACTCACAGCCCCCGTCATCTTCGGCAGCGACGACTACCGGGGGACCCTCCTCGTCCTCTTCGTCTTCGCCCGCAGGGGGCTCGACATCTCCCGCAACCGTGTTGAACGTGCAGCCCGAGAAACCTCAACATTACACGTACGTAGCTAGTTAGCTGGATTAGCTAGCGAAATGTACACAACCTCACGTGTAGTTGCATATAGCAAAATACAGCTAAATTTATCTAAAAAAATGAGTGAATAATACACTTGTTTTTCTGTGCAATGACCGTATCAAGGCTATTTAGCGCTATTTTGCTTATTATCTGTAGTGGGTACCGAGAAAGAGGCCTAACGTTACTTGTTGACAGTAGCCATATCTTACATTTCTTTCAAGCTCTGTGATGCTGCATAGCTAAAGTTCTGTATTTGTAAATAAGTCTCACTGCTGCATAAAGTCAATGCTAGTTTATATACACGATTAGTTTTACAGGGAATGAGGGTCGTCATAGCAGTACATGATTAGTAACAGTCAGACATCTATCCGTAGAAAAAACATCACCAAAAGTAATTATTGAATGTAATGTAAATAAGTATCAATGCACTCTTGCTTGTGTAAGAAACTGTAAAATACACTAACACTGTCCAGTAGTGTATTCCACTTGATTCACTGATGCTTTGACTTGTTTCCCTCTCTCCCAGATATCTAAAGGAGTTCAGAACTGAGCAGTGCCCCTTGTTTGTACAGCACAAATGCACACAACACAGGCCGTTTTCCTGTTTTCACTGGCACTTTCTAAACCAGCGGCGGCGCAGGCCCATCCGAAGACGGGACGGGACCTTCAACTACAGCCCAGATGTTTACTGTACCAAATATGATGAGGGAACAGGCACCTGTCCTGATGGAGATGAGTGAGTGCAACTTGGATTTCAGTTTTGTACAAGACTGCTTCACGTCATGTTTGCCCCTCAGTACACCCTTACATGTTACAAGTTCCATAAAGAGGAAGTGCTATTGTTGCTCTTGCACTGAATTGCTTAACTCACTCAACACTGTTTTTGGAATGCTGATAATGGTGACTGATGTTGACACATCTGCATGAAGTACATTCCAGTTGTTGGTATTTTGTGTCTAACTGCAACACGGTGACTGGGGCTGAATATAAATTGACTTATTACATTGAAATTGAACTCCTCAAGTGAATCAACAGAATGTGCGGATCACTGCTTTGCAAAAGGTCTTTTCTGTCTTTTGGTTGAAAGGCAGTGGAGTAGCTATTGAGGATACACCCTATCCTCAATTGTAAGTCAAGTTGAACACCTGGGAAGATTTGTGTTTGATGCATATTCTTTGCCAGTTGACATTAGCATCTGAATATGCTCTCTGTGGGACTCTTTTAGACTGAAATGTGCTGAGCCTTTGTGTTATATATGACAGCCTCTTGGTAAAAACACAAGGAATCACAGAGTGGGAGGGGGTGTCACACACTGACAAAGGGAATGTTAATGTCAGGCTGGAAGTCGTTTCAGGGTCATTCTTGGATGTGTTTGATACATGAGTGCTAAGCGAGTGCTTGGAGTGCTAAGTGAATGTTTCAGACTCTTCCAGCTCTCATCTAAAAATGCTAGTTGCACTGAAAACAGTCAGCGTTAAACGAAGGTTGGAAGATTCTAAATAGATATTTCATATGTAAGACCTAACACTTTTTACTTACCTACAGAAGTTCAGCTGCTAAGTTGTTTTGTGTCAAATATTAACCTAGTTTGGGCTTATAACCATAATATTTAATTTAGCAACTGTTGTACTCTTGCAGTGTATATTTAAGAGTGCCATTGTTTTGTGCTGGGTTCTCATATACCTCATATCAGCTGGGATCATAGCTTTGCAGCTTGGTAGGGGTCAATTTTTGGTGACGTGAACTCCAGATATATACGATCTTTAATAAAGCTGTCCTTTAATCAGGGGGTTTTATTGTTATTGGCCCAGTGATTAAATAGTACAGTTTGCAATTGGCAGAAAAATGAATTGGCAAAAGATTTGAAAATGGATTCATTGTGTTTGTCATTTTTCAAGCAAAAATGTAGCTTTTTAAAGTGAGAATTTGCCCCTTCACTTGTAATATTCGGGGGTTTGGGGATTGTTCTTTAGATTGTTAGGAATCAGACATTTTACAGGCAAAACATCTCTTGATAAATCACTACAATAATTATAAATTGCTGCCCAAGTGAAAAAATACATGTACAAAAGAACTGTATATCTGTTCTCAATATGTATATATTAATACTACTCTTATTTTATTGTTATTCTATTAGACAATGATGGCAGAATGGACTCCTTTTACACTTTAAGCTTATGTTTAAGTGTGTGTATTCCATGTTTTTAATGGGTTTTTTTGTGTGTGTGTGTTTGTGTGTTCCAGATGCCCATTTCTACATCGGACAGCAGGTGACACAGAACGCAGATATCACCTTCGTTACTATAAGACGGGATCCTGTATTCATGAAACAGATGGAAAAGGCCACTGCAGCAAAAATGGCTCCCACTGTGCCTTTGCACACGGATCACATGACCTTCGCAGCCCTGTTTATGATATTAGGTGCAGAAAGAACTTAATTGTTGTATAAAACCAACTGATCTTTGACTTTATGTGAGTCTCTGTGTCTTTGCTGTAGTTGCTTACACTATGTTTATACTGTGGCTTTACAGAGAAGTGCAGGTAATGGAGTCTCAGGGAGGCTCTGGGGCCACAGAGGGAGGCGGAGGAGACGGACAGTCAGGACAGGCTGCAAGTACAGCGCTTATAGAGAAGATCCTGAGTGAGGAACCGCGTTGGCAAGGTAAATCTTTAGCCCGTCATACACAGAGATTTCACAAGCAAGGAAAGCTCCCCTTACACCACCTTCTTGTTATTTACACTCAACCAAGCAGCACTGGTACACTGCTGCCCCAGTCTATCACAGCTCTGCTATTACTGCCACTGGCAAATCAGAGGTGGAACGAAAATGTCCCCTCACTCCACCTTTATAACTTTTATACTGACGCAAACGCGGAATGACAGTGTAAAAGAAGCTAGTGTTACAGCACTTCACCAGGTGAGCAGAACCAAAGCAGCCCAGCGTTAAGATACAAAAGGTGCTGCAGGGATGGGGACTTGTTGTTCCTTTACCAGTGAAACTTTAGATATGTTACAGGGAAGCCCAGATTAAGTAACGGATTCATGAGTTTGTAAGAAGATGTCAAAACACTGCACAATATATATTTTTTTGATATATACATGAATTCTGAAAGTTGAAAACGGTTCCAGTAATGTTGATAAAGGTTCTCAGTCACGAAGTGCTATATCGTAGGCAATTTGATTTGTTTCAGTTTCTTGAAGACGTTTATCCTCTCATCCAAAAGACCTCTTTACTTTTAACTGGAAGGGAGTTGGAGTCTGGAGTTTTTTTACAGTAAATACCACTGTATCTAGTGGTGGGCAAAAAAATGTATTCAAATATGAATCGAGATTCCTACCTCCCACGATTCAGAACTGATTCACAAATGTCAAAAATCCATTTGAAAAAGTTGATAGCGTGATGTTGACGGAACGAGAAAAGGCAGAACTGAACTGTGAGGGTAGTGCAGCGCCTGGAAAATGTACAGCATGCATGCATTACTTTGAAGTTCATCTCCAAAAGAAGCGTTTGTAAGCATTTCTCTCAGTTATTGACTGATTGATTACCTTTACAAAACACATAGGGAAGTAGGCCATATATTTGTGAATCAATGAAATCGAAAAATTGTCTTGAATTGCAAATCACTTCCAAATCCGATCGGCTTCTTGCCAGAGAGCTGGTGCCAGCCTCACTCTCTCATCTTCTCTCTGACAGCGAGTCAGAGAGCAAACCAAAGTTTCTAAAGAGATTGCAATATTTAATGTTTCCTACAGCTGTTTTGCTTTTCTTTGCTAATCTCGTCATCATGTTATAGCCCTGTTGTAATTATCTTTGAAAAGATGCCCTGAATGTTGTGGCCATTTGTTCCTTGGGGTATCAAAATTTGTTTCAAATATCCATGCTCTTCAAGGTATTGTATCGAAGGTAAAAATTCAAGTATCTTGACAACACTACACAGCATTTTATGACACTCTGAGACGAGGTTTTACAGCTCTAGATGGATATCACTCCGTTTTACACTCCATTGCAAAAATTGTGAAATGAACAGTAGAAATATGCTTTTCATGCAGAAAATTAATTTACCAGGAATGTGCAGTTGCATGCATTTAACTGGCCAACACAGCATCACCTCGGATAACTTTTCATACCAGTCCAGCAAAAGTTGAGCCAGGTTGTTCAACTTTTTGGCTAGATGACTTTAGGTATTTGTTTGTTTGCTTTTTTGGCTCGAGCTCCCTGTTTTTGCAGCCACAACGCTTTGTCAGACCGGCCTCATTAAAATGAGTGAGAAGGCTGTGGTTTTTAGATGTAGGGCACTCTATTTTATGTCAATATTAACCATGCAGATGTCTTATTTTCCTTTGTAAAACTATTTCTTTAAAGAACATTTTGTAAGAAGTGGGAATGTGTTGGTGACTGTGCTAATAAAGACATAACACAGTAAACCCTTTTAAACACTGTAAAAAAAAAAAAAGCACCCTCACTGTGTTGTGTCTGTCTGCAGAACTTGACTGTCAAGTATCTGAGCTGAGGACTCTTGTTTAGTCCTCACCATCTGCCTTCACTCCCTCATTGTTTGCTTCGGTCTGTTATAAATCTTTAGATAACAACTACGTGCTGTCCCACTACAAGACAGAACTCTGTAAGAAACCCCCTCGTCTGTGCCGTCAAGGTTATGCCTGTCCATACTACCATAACAGCAAAGACAGGAGGCGCAGCCCGCACAAGCACAAATACCGGTAATCCCTTATATCATTTAAAAGGAAAACATTAAAGATGCATGTTTGCCTGCTTGTGGGTGTGTTTAACAAAGTTCTTGTTTGCTCTTGCCGCCACAGAGCATTGCCATGTCCAGCTGTGAAACAGAGTGAGGAATGGGGAGATCCGAGTAAATGTGAGGGAGCAGAGGGATGTCAGTATTGCCACACAAGAACGGAGCAACAGTTCCACCCAGAGGTTTGTCCATTTAGATGTGCCCTTAGAGAATGCAGACCAGAAATCACAAGCGATGAAAATCAACATGTGCTGACTTCTCCCTCTGTCGCAGATCTATAAATCCACTAAGTGTAACGACATGCAGCAGTGTGGCAGCTGTCCCAGAGGGCCCTTCTGTGCCTTTGCTCATGTTGAAAGTGAGTCTTTGCAATAGATTTTTGACCACATCTCAAAAACCATCTGATCTGATTAATTTTACAATTTAATGGATTTTTTAAATTTCTTTATAAAACCTTCTCCAGAGCCCTTTGTTCCAGAGGAAGCATCATTCCCAACACCAAGCTCCCCTCCACCACCCAGACCTCCAGACCCTCTTCCAGCCCAGGAAGCTTCTTCTAGTCCCAGCAGACACAACATGGGACCTGGTTCTGGTTCTATGTCAGACCCCTTCTCTCCATCTACAGGATCATGCGTTACAGAGCAGGGACTGCTGGGAAATGTTTTGTCCCTGTGTGAGGACTTGAGTGGAGGAGCAGAGCCATTGTCTCCCTGGGCAGGAGAGGGAGCGTACTGCAGAGCGCCTGGATTTGAGAGGGAGGATCAGGTGAGAGGGGCAGAACATGGGCATTATGGGTTACTTTTAAATGGAAATTATGAATGAATTCATACATAATACATAAAGGCTTATCCTGCATGTTTTCATGTCATCATTCTTTTGTGTTTTCAGGCTAAGCAAAGGAGCTTTGCTCTTGAGCAGCGCAGTAGAGAATTAGCATCAACACAAAGCAAACAGGTACAGTCTACAACTCTGCATACTTGGAGCTAGTCCACATATTGTCTTTAGGAAGTAAACTTTTCTTGGTAATGCATTTTTTTTTTTGCAAGGAAACAGAAATAAAGTCACATCACTTTTGCCAAACAACCACATTCCACATTGGTTCTCCCTCAGGACTTGTTAGTGTTTCTGCCTGTGGGCAGCCCTTTGAGTCTATCCTCCAGCATCCCCTCCAGTCTGGCTGCCACACCGCCCAGTCCCGCCCCTCTAGGACCACCAGGATCCAGCATCTCCTCAGGCATGAATGCTAACGCCCTGCCTTTTTATCCCACCAGTGAGACTGTAGAGTCAGTTGTTGGTAAGTATATGACATTTCAAATAATTGTGACAATACAAATCTAAAACAAATCTGACCCATTTTTCTGGTCTTGTATGTATTGTAGAGTCGGCCCTAGATGATCTTGACCTGAATGATTTTGGCGTGTCGGCATTGGAGAGGAGCTTGGAGAGCAACTCTGCTCTGCCCAGTGTGGGAGTTATGCTGGGTATTTGAAACAATGAAAAAAAAATACATACAACAACAATACACACAATTTAAATATGAGCAGAATTCACAGCGTTTAGCAGTACTATGCATTTGCTCATGAACATTACAAATATTTTGTCTCTTTGCTTTTCCAGGAGGTAGCCAGTTTCAAAGTTCTGCCCCCGTAAATATCCCAGGATCTTTCAGCAGCTCTGCTCCTTTTAGCTCCCCATCACCATCTCCCCCAATCAGGCCGCATGCTTCACCATTCTTTTCTACTCATATATCACAACCTGGCCAATCAGAAAGCACCTTCTTGGGACCATCTCATAGCTCTTTAGGTTTGTGAAATTTGATTCAGGACATCAAGTGGTGTAGAGTGACTGTATGGTTTTGTCAATATTTATTCTTCTTGTCGCAGGTCTTAATGGTATGAGCAGTAATATCTGGGAGCATTTTCCATCAGGCCAGGGTTCCCCTGGTACACCCCCCACCCTCCTGCCCACTGGCCCCTGTGCAGAGACTTCCAGGCTTAAACAGGAGCTAGAAGAAGCACATAGGGCACTGAAGCAGTGGGGTCACAGCTGGAGACACACAGCTCAGGTAGGTAGGTAGTGGGGCAGTGCATGCAACGTTGTAAAATGGCTATTTGAGTCAGTGCAGTGACCTGCATGATTATGCACATGGCAACTACTGGAAAAATGAATTACAATTGCAGTGAATTCTGTATTGTGCCTCTTATAGTCATGGGCTGCACTAAAAGCAGATGCAGAGGAGTCCCGTGCCCATGCAGCACGGTTAGCCATGGAAGCAGAGAGAGCGCGGCAGGCTGAGGAGGAGGCACAGAGACAGGCTTCTCTCCTGCAGGAGGCACTGGAGAGCTTAAGGAATGGAGACAATCCCCATCTAGCACTGCATCAACTCCAGCTACTACATCGACTGCCTTTGGAGTCAGTCCTGAGTTTGCAAGCACAGCTCTGTAGCTGCCTACATGCGGTGGAACAGGTAATACCACAACTTACATTCATGTTAGTCAGTCTAAAGACCTGGTAAACCTTAAACTACAGTATATGGATTTTGAACCAAAAGAAAAAAATGTTTTGAATGACCTTTTGCACAGCCTTGCTGACCTAACAGATGGTTTTTTTTTGCACACTAGCTATATTTGTTGGTCTTTGTTGAACTTCATTTCGAGTTTTCTTGTGCTCAAAATATTGGTGAACATCTTATGTGGTTGCTTAAAACACCCAACTCCTTTCAGTCTCAGGTTTAAGTTTGACGTCTAAATATTTCCCTCTTTTGTCCAGGTGGTGTACAGAAAGCAGAGACAGTGCTGTGTGACGTGTGGAGAGCAAGGCTCCGTTTCCCTGACCTGTGGTCACGGACTTCAGTGTGAGAGCTGCTCCACCTCTACAGAGTGCCCACTCTGCCCTGAACAGACCCCAGAGCAGCAGCTCTCTTGACCTCACTACGCTGCCAGGCCCACCACAGATTCCACAGATACCAGCCTTCAATCTCAGCATCCATTTAAAAAATCATGCCGAGGTCATTTTATATTATGGTAACGACACAAGCACTGACCTGATCTTTGTATTTTTAAGATGACTTTTAATGATGAATGACCACTTTGTAAAGCACAGGTCATTAAGTGGAAGCTCCTAATATAGAATTTAGGATTTATGATTTCTCCAGTGTTACCCATGGAACTACAGTACATTTTACTAGTTATTGCTCTTGACCAGCAACACTGTTCTATACCTTGTTCTTGATTAGTGAAGATAATTTGAACACCTGCTGTTATTTCTTCTTTAAAGGGGGAATTTCCGTATTTTTCAACCTGGGCCCTGTATTTAAATGTGTTGGTGCGTACATGATTCATACTTGCTAAAGGTTTTGGTTATCCTTAATTGCAAACTCAGGCTGTCAAAGTTACCTCTATTAAAGTGCTTGTGTTTGCCACTGACAGGCTGAGGTTGTTATTCTAAGTGTCTGACAACGTTCCAAAAAAACGATTCCTACAGAGAGACCTTTTTGTTAAATATAAGATCTTTTTTGTAACCAGAAACAGTTTTGCTCAAGGAGAAGTCTCGCTGGGAAATCTCAGAGGAGAGGTGAGATGTTGCAGGAAGACGTATGGAAAGAGTTAAAGAGATGAGTTTGGAGTTTACTTCAAGAAACCGCCAGCAGGAATTTATTTCCAAAATCACGGCTGAATATTTAACTGATTTTGGCACTGTAGATGAGGCAGCAGTGTTATACACTCAGCTTGCGAGATTTGAGATCGTCATTCCCCCATGAGCGAGTCCCTTGTTTCCTGATAGCAAAAGGTTTATCTCCGTAGGATCCGTTTCCGTCGTGTTGTCAGACACTTAACAATAACAACCTCACATACTTTTTTGTAGTCTTTGGGAGTTCACTGGTAGCACGATGGTAACACTCATGATGAAATGTATGCCGGAGATGAGGAGTAATTATCTTACTCCTCATTGGCTGCTAGTAATCGTTTCATATAACCCTAACTGCCGAGGTCGGGCACCTGAGCCTGGCTGTTTGAGACAGTTTATATGAATGATGTCAAAATGTTTGTTCATGCAGCAAGTCTTGCTGTCAACATCTACTGCAAACATATGGACATAAATGACACTATTCACTCGTTCCATAAAGATTCTTAACGAGATACAATTATTTTGTATCTTATTGCATCTAATCGCACCGAATCGTCCTGTATCAGAAATGTATCGTCCCTGAATTGTATCGGAGCCCCTGTATCTAGATGTGTATTGGATCGTCTTATGAGGGAGAGATGAACACCCCTGGAAAATATGAGTCATTTACAGACCAAAACATGTTAATATAGGGCCTGGGTTTAAAATAAAATGGACAGATTTCCCAGATTTATTCTACCATGAAACATTTTCACACATGGTTCTAAAACATACTCTGATATGTTCTGAAATATAAGCTTGGCTTCATGAAAACACATTTCCAGCGTGTTATTTATCCATCTGGTTTGTGTGATCACCCTCCAGAAATAAAGACAGTTACTCATGATAATCCACATTAAGGAGCAATCTTCATTATGAACTGTTTAACTGGGAAGTATTTTTTACTAAAGTAAGCCACTAACTGTATAGGCTATATAGACTGAAGTATACTTCTTATGGATGAGGTGCACATGCTCGTGACAACACGGAAGTGAATATGAAACTACTATTTTCTTCTTGGCCGTGGTGTTACTAGGTGATGCCTTGTTGTCTGGTACTATCACTCTGGTTCACTACATTGTGTGATCAGGGTATCAAAAGTAACTGTGTTAGAATTTCTGGAAAGAGGCAAATGTAGCTGTGGAACAGCAAAGTTCTGCACAGGTTAGTCTCTTTTTTTTTTGTTTTTTTAAGGATATGAGCTGTCTTAACTAAATCAACAGTTGTGACTGAAAACACTTAAAGGGCATATTTAGTTTCATCCAGACAATGATCCTCCAAAGTCAAAAGGGGGACGTTATACCAGTCTGCTGCAGCGATTGTTTAGATTATATTGATATCCTTGTTCAAGTTTTTTTTTTTTTTATATCACAATTTTTTATTTTTTTTTAACAAATGAAATTTGAAATGGTCAATTACTGTTAATGGCAGAAAATATTTAAAAATGTGGTAATATTTGTTTAAATTGACAACAGATGGCCTCTGTTAAAGCACTCAGGTTTTCTCTAATATTCTTCTAAATAAACTGGAAGAGGAAAGCATATTATTACAATCAAGGCAAATGTATACAGTCAACTTGTGTAGTCTTTTAATTTTTTTTCAGCGCTTTTCATGTTAACCCACACACATTTTTGCTATGTTTAAAATCAATGTGTGACAGGTTTCTCTGGCAAAATTTTTACATTTGTAGTCATTTTTGACAGTTCATTTTGTCTATATATATATGGTGTGTAAGCATATATATATATATATATATATATATATAGCCATACAAAAAACATACACATATAGTTAATAATGATGTCATACTTATCTCTTGCACTGATTACATTAAACATCAGGAAGCAGACAGATATCTAAAGGTGTGTGAGGTTTTAACCCAGATGTGAAAGTGTTCATGATCACTGTGATGGTCTTTGGTGAACCCATGCTCAGCATACTGTCCACACACAGCTCATCCAACACCAGTGTTTCCTTCTGAGTGGATTTCTTCTTTGTTTTTGGTACAGATCATTAAAGACAAATCATATATTTTTGGAGGAAGACGTTGTCTGTGTGTTTGTTACGTCTGAGTTCCCTCCTGGGACTGCTTCTCTCTCTGCCTGCGCTTCTTCACAAAGGCCTGAGCCTCTCGCTCTCCTTTCCTGGACTCCAGTAACTTCAGAATGCTGTCCTCTGGGAAACGTCCAAAGAGAAACAAGTCAGGCATTTAGATTGGATTTTTGCTATTTGGATGATGCCAGTATCATTTGAAAGAGAAAATTCATTCATTCATAAAAGAAGAATTTAGCCAATTGCTTATGTTGGATTAAAAAAAGACTAACATTTTTTACTTAAAGTTTGAAAGTTTTCATGCAAATAAAATGTCTTAAGGGGGTAATTTGACTTGAGATTCATATTGGGCACTGATTCTGCATCAAATTCAAAGATACTGACAAAAACCTGACCAAGTACAAATTAGTCATGTGAGCAAACAACTCAACAAAGTAAATCACATAGATCCAGTTGTTTTTATAAATTTTTAAGTTGACTTACGATGCCTTTAAGAAAATGTTCCTTTGTCACATATCTGGGGCCAGAGAGTAGTCTTTTTTGACCGAGGATACAGAGAAAAGATTTACAACCCTGCGTCACTGATCTAAACCCGCTGTCATACCATACCATTAGGTTTGGGATGCATCAGAGGCAGTCGGATCTGAGCAGGGATGGCGTCTGGCTGTGTGCTGACTCCATCTCCTTCCTTTCCTCCAACCCCTGGTATGGCTTTGAGGGCCAAGAAGGCCTCGCCTTCAAAGTCGTCTGTCCTCAAAGTGTCGTGGTCCAGAACCGTCACAACCAGGCATGTCCCCTGAGTCTGGCACTGGTCCAGTGATACCAGACTGCCGTATAGAGGAGACAGAGAGCCGAGGATGGAGATAAAGGAGGTCAGAAATATCTGGAAAGCAGATGGCTGCCCCGATTCACTTGTGAGAGTGGAACCTGAGATGCTACATAGAGTGCTGACGCACACAAGACCAACTACTCACAATTCAAAGGCTTCGTCAAAAAGAGGGTTGAGATCACAGCTTTTGATCTGAGTGCAGCGAGGCTCCACCTCAGGAAAAATGTGGTAAGGCTCCAGACACAGGTGCACAAACGGATCGCTTAAACCTGCTCGAAAACATCCACGGTCATCAGGGGAGGTCACACAGCAATGAGCAAAGTGCATTTTGAATTAATTGTACCGCATGGGCTTACCATTAGAGTCCATTGGCAAGAGATTGACTGCATTTAACACCTCAACTCTGAGCCTGTGGTCTGATCTCCTGTAAGACGCGAGGAGGGTGACTGCGCCGTACTTCTCCCCACTGTACACATGCTATCACGCAACACAGAAACACATAGCATTAGTTGACAGCAATCTGAGGGCCACACCTTGCGGGCGCGCTGTCTCACCTGCTCCCAAATTTTTCTTTCAAGAAACTTCTCGACAAGCTGCTGGCTGCTCAGAGAGTTGTGGGTCAGGTGAGCTTTGAGAGCCTGGACACAGAAGAGAAAGATTAAACGCGCTGTCTTTTTCATTGAGGATTTGAAAATAGATAAGACTCGATTAAATGAAACCCCCCCGCTGTCTTCAGTTACTCACCTTGTACTCATCCGAGTGGAGTGAATTCAGAGGGAGCCCATTCCCCTCGGCGTGGAAGCACTGCTCCAGGCACTGGAATGAACACAGCGGGGAATAAAATGTGTGTCCATGTAAAGCTCCCTGGGCAGTGATGTGCACAAGGAGGGGGCTGCCCCCCCTGGTGGCCCAATTGTTGAAAAACACGTACTAAAGTGCCCTCCTGAGAGCCCAAAAAGCATGCTGAAGTGCCCACTTGGTTGGCAAAACACACTAAACTGCCCCCTTGGCTGGTTAAAACATGATAAACTGCCCTCTTGGGAGCCAAAACACGCACTAAAGTGCCCTCTTGGGAGCCAAAACTCACACTAAAGCACCCTCTTGGGAGCCAAAACGCGCACTAAAGCGTCCTCTTGGGAGCCAAAACGCTCGCTAAAGTGCCCTCCTTTTCACCCCTGCCCTTCAAAAAGTCTGCGCACGCCACTGTCCCTGGGAGTGTGATTTTGCGGCGAAACAACTATTTGACTTGACTTGACCGACTTGACCATGACGCTATGTCTCCCCTGTAAACCAGATTATCTTGTTTTTGAATAGATCTAATCAATGAATATAACATGTTACTGAGGCCGTATTCTTAGCTAGGTGGACAGGCGGACAGAGGATGGATCACTCACAGCAATTTCCGAGGTGGAGCCCCAAAGGATCACATTCTATCTGCGGTGTGTAAGCAGATGTATCCTGGGCCACAAAGAAGGACCAGCAACTCTACTGCGTTCTCATTCAAACACCAACAGCATCAGAATAAAGTGTTTAAACAGCAAGAAGAGACCACAACAAGCAAAATGTATACTAGTGGATACATTGCACACAAGATACAGTGTCCAACTTCCATTCTGGCCAAATGGTCAGTACTGTGCGTGAATGCATCATAGACCTGGGGATATGGCTGGTTTTATTGTGAAGGAGTTACAGGAAATGAAACGTGTTTGTGATCAGAATTAGTAGAGCAGGTAGCCCGGTTGTGTTCTGAAAAAAAAACAGCCTTCCAGAGACAGGTGTGGACTGATCGGATTCAGAGCTGTCCACTTGGGATTTGATCACACAAGATGCATGTTGATGTGTGTGTGTGTGTGTGTGTGTGTGTGTGTGGGGGGGGGGGGGGGGGGGTTAACAGGTAGGTAGATGATGATGATTGATCACGCCCCTAACTACATTTCCCCCCCGTCTGCTGTCTTTATGCTAAACTAATCTAAGCTACAGGGCCTTCTATTCTGGCCACAGCTCCGTCTCAGAAACAAACAAAAGCTTTCTTTTTGCCCGGGTAGTCAAGACAACCACATGGCTTAGGACCAACCTGCAGTGTGTACAGCAGTCTCTGGCAGAACACCATGAGCCCTTCTTGCTGCGGATGCTGAGTAGCCACCTGGTAGAGGATCTTCACCGAGTTATTCCACAAAGGAGTCAGGAGGCTGGGCGTGAGAAGAGCGAGGGGACACAATTTCACGAGGTGACGCAGAGTGAATTGTCAGATGGCGTTTTTTTTTTTCTTTCGGGAGGCGATAAGCAGGCACCGTACCTGTTGAAGTTCTCTTGAACCAGGTTTTCGTTCATATACTGCAGCTCTTGCTCCAGGTAGCGCATCAGAGGAGCCGCAGCCTAAAACAGAGCAGACGCTGGAATGCATAAGAGTGTTAAGAGTAGCGATCAGTATTTGTGCCAAACTGGCAGTCACCTACGTCCTCTGTGGACTTGGAGGGAATCCTCCGCCTGGTCGACATGCTTCTGACATGCGTCTCAATGTCTGTGTTTAACTGAAGAGACGGAGGGCAGAGAGAGAGGTCATGTTGAATTTTGTTCTTTTCATACAGTATAGCATCACTTTGCTTGAAGGGCTTTACTGGTGATCAAAGGTGACAGGTTGAGCGTCACACCTTTTTCCCAAGAGTGTCCAAAGCGGAGCGAATCTCTCGGCCGAGCACGCTCTGGGCCTGCTGAAGCTGCAAGGGCAGGGTGTTGTTGAACTGGCTCTCCCCGATCACGTTTTGGGTACGGTCTCGTAGCCCCGTCCAGTTCAGCTGTGTAGGAAGTCGGGTGAGCACTGACCGCAAGTGCTCCAAGTCATTCACCACTACACACAGCTACAGACAGGGAAGTATTAGACATCAGGGAAGATCAGTATTTTGTAGCATCAGAAACGTTTTTTTCTCATTGCCCGGGCTTACCATGTTGATGGCGCTGCCGTGGTCGGAGTTCTCAGACAGCACTCTGACCCTCTCCTTCAGGATGTGACAGTAATTCACCACAATCTTACACACATCCTGAAAAACACAAAGAAAGTTACGGTGGACCACAGCCAACAATCTAACGTCTGATAAGGACTGTGTCAGCGGTGCAACACCGCACCTCAGTGAGTTTGACCATGAGCATGAAGGCCTCCTCAGGGTCAGGCCAGGACAGCTGCTCCCACAGCTGGCAGATAGGCTGGACACACGCCACCAGGTCCACTGCTGAGGAGCTGTGTTTTATGGGCACAGCGCCAGACTGCAGGGGCTGGAGCTAAGAGGGGAAGTACAAAAAAAATATATCATGAAAATACGACCTCTGGATGAAAACAGTTATGTCTGCCATCATAATTAAGCTTCAACAAACACGGGTGTTACCTGGTCCACCTGCACAGCCCTCTCCACCCTGTCCTGAGTTGTGCTGAATGCCTGGTTCAGCCAGTAAGGCAGAGCCTCTCTGAAGCCCTCTTGAAAGTTTGTCAGCTCAAGTAATCCCCTGGAAGCAATGGAAGAAGACGATTTAGCTGTATCTTGAACAGCAGACTCCCAGAGGGAAGACTGTGGAGTAGCTCAACTAGTTTGAAACAATACAAACGACGGTTTGATTAAACAAATATAACCAGCCAGACACATGTGCACAAAAGTTAGGAGGAAGTTAGCTGAAAGTAATAGCTGAGCTTTTTAAATGTTAGCCACAGCCAATGGAAACTGTTGACATAATTACCTTAAATGAATGGATTAATAGGTGGAGGGGAGGAGAGAATTATCGAAATGTTATTGATAATCGTAGGACTTATTATCTAAAATTGATGGGTAGATTGTTGAAATAGTTAGCTTCAAGTAAACAGTTACAATTAGCTAGGAAATAAGTTAAGTTGAAGTAG
The DNA here is from genome assembly GCF_900880675.1 of Sparus aurata. NCBI lineage: Eukaryota > Metazoa > Chordata > Actinopteri > Spariformes > Sparidae > Sparus > Sparus aurata. Next base: position 6,561,936 of record NC_044206.1, read on the forward strand.
CCTACTGCATAAACAGTTTAAATAATCATCTTAAGGAACACAAAAATGGCAGAAATAATAAGCTGTTGAAAGATTTAAAAGCAGGTCTAATTAATGGACAGAAATTGAAACGTGTCAGCAACATTTAGTTTCTTCCAATCCCAAGCAATGAGTAGCCAACCTTTTCTGCAAGAAGGCCTTGTCTTTGTGGATGGCCTGTAAGCTCAGGTAAACAGGGAACAGGCTGTTGGCCAGAGTCCGCTCCATCTGACCCTCAATCAGAGATAATGTTTCCCTAACTTCCTTTGCGAGCTGCGGAGGAGACACAAGGAGAGGAATGGAGACGAGATGAGATAGATTACAAAGACGTTTCTCGAGTTAAAACTGCTGGTCGAGGGAACTTCCACCCGCCACTCACCAGGGAGTCGAACTTCTTATAGACGACAGTGAATACATCCACCTGCACAGCACTATAGTGATGACAAAACACATCATTGCAGGAGTAAAAACTATTGCCCATGCAATACTGGGAACATGAAACTGAAGAACCTGAATGGAATGCGTCTGTGATCAACCACAGGCCAAAAATGTCTATTGATGGAAGAAAAAAATCTATGCTTTCACCTCTGATTGTCCGTCTCACCTGACAAATACCCTGTTCCACACATCCTTGTTGTGTTTGATGTCTTCCTGCACCTCCCCAATCAACCTGGAGAGGGCGCCCACAATCTCTGACAGGTCCTGTATGTCAGCACGGTGCGAAATATGAACACGACTTTAGTGCTGCGACAGAAATGGACAAACCATAGCATACTCTCACTTCCGAATACAATGGGAAGGCCTCCATAAGGTGCCTGTCTTTACCTTAGTCATTGGCTGATGCAAACCCTTTTTGATGGTAAACCACTCCTGTGTGCCTGTCTGATAAACACGTCACGTTATAAGCAATTAAAGACGTATGGGATATATATACTGTTGGTAACGATCTCATCAGTATGATAGCTGACCTGTATGGCATCGTTGACCTCATCATGCAACTCAACCTGAGCTGGGTTCAGTTTCTGGAATGCCTGAGTCTTACAGATCTGGACCAAGATTCTGAAAAGAGCACGCGCACATATTGCTTAAAAATGGACGCATCCATAAAGTACATCAGCAATTGAATAAAAATGTAGAACTACGTGTACCGGAGCAGTGTGTGTAGTTTGGGAGTTGCACTGGGAGTCGGGGGGAATATGTCTCTGTATTTGGCCACCAGACACAGTCCGTACTGCAGGAAACCATGAAGAGAGTCGCCAAGTTCCTGTTTCTGTTGACAGAGTGCAATACCTTTCTCAACACTCATGTGTGCTCAGAAATGTACTTTTGATTTCTTTTTGATATATCAGCGGAGGAACCCGAGACAGTAAGGCACGATAGAGCTCGTCACCAGTCGGCAGAAATTCCGATCCTCTGCTATATCCCATTGTAAAAAAAAAAAAAGTCCATGCATCCAAAATTTTACCCTTTAAAGATGCAATATGTAAGAATTTGCCACCTGTCGAATTCACACTGCAGTTGAATACTGGGCCTGAATTCACCAGAGTAACAGCTGCAACCAGCAATCTTATTAGTGAACTCTGCTAGGACGAGCTGGGGCCAGCTGGTTAGCATGCTGACTTTATCAGATATAGCCGCAACTAAATACATAAAGGCCTTTAATTTGGTGTCACACCTCTTATTTTATAATGCTTCAAGCCTTAACTCTTACATATTGCGACTTTAACTTATATTTGTATGAATTATTATCACTGAAACACACACTGAATTATTTTTATGTCATAGCTGCTCATTGGACTAATGTTTGTATGTATATTCTTCATCTGCAAAGTAGCTAGTAACTATAGATGTCGAATAAATGTTGAAGAGTTATAAAGCACAGCATTTCTCTCTGAAATGAAGTAGAATACAAGTATAGAGTAAGATGAAATGATGCAATCCTTAATTAAAGTGCCTCAAATGTTACTCAGGTGTCACAGTTGAGTAAATGTATATAGTTATTAGTTAGCACTTCTACCTGTTGGTACGGCAGAGCCTGCTGATGCCAGTGGTACTCTATACTGGTTAGCTGCTGGAACAGCACGGACGAGTCCACCTCTAAGCTCTGGTACAGCTTACTGTAGGCCACCCACTTCCTGTCAGGGAAGCACACGTCCACAGACACACTCAGAGGAGCACCGCATGCACCCATGTGAAGATATTCATACAAATGTTTGTGGATATCAATATATTTTGACAGGCAAAAAACTCTTATGCAGCTCCTAATTAATTCAATAATATTTCATGAAAAATGCAGTAGCTTGTTTTTTTTTTTTTTATGTAAATTTGTACAGTAGCATTTTGTAAAGCTGACAATAATTCAAGCAGACAACCATTTAAAAAGAGCAATGATGCATTTTTATAGCACATCTGCTATATAAGTTAACATTTATATGCAGTGTGTGGTCCCTGGAGGACCCACTCCCTCTGATATAAGAGGCTCATTTAAAGGTAATGAAAAACACAACGGTCCTCAGTTTCAGATGATTACAGACTCAGGGAAAAATATCCGACACTGATATTTAATATTAATTTATGTTGTTGGTTTGTCTACTTTGCTTTTTTTTTGCCAAAACACTGGTGTACTCTCATCTGCTCTAAGTCTGCTGAATGTTAACACTGTGCTTACGCCAGGTCCTGGAGAAAAGGTGAGAGGTCGTTCTGCGTAGCGTAGAGCTCCAGTAGAGTCTGCGCCTCGCCACACAGCGCCCCTTTCCATGGAGCAGAACTCTGAGAGAGACCACAAGAAGATGTGGGAGTTAAGAAAAGAGGAAAGTAAGAGACTCAAACACACAAGAGCTAAGAGTGCACTTGGTCTTCACCTGCTGCTTGGAGATGTAAGCCTGAACAAACTGCTGCAGAATCCCACAGTAGTTGATGTAAGCGCTACGACCGGCGCTCAGCGTCCCATCTCTCTGTCGGCCACAAAACACAAATCAGGGGTTAAAGTTGCCATTTTTTATTTCGCATATCTTACGTCCTGACACACACATTTGTATACCTTTATTGAAAACTGGCGTTCAAAGTGTTCGTAAATTCCAATTTCAATTTAATTGTTTGTTTACATGCGTTCATGCATAAATGTTACATAAGACATCAAACCAACAAAGCGTTACAGGATGGTGTCCCGCGCTTACCGATTTATGGATGAACTTGAGATTCAGGTGGCACTGGCCACGATCAGGATATGTCTCTGTTCGGGGCTCCAGATTGTACCAGTTGTCCTCAGTACAGTGGAGATCCTGAAGTGAGACGTTACAAATGATTATTGAACTGGAGAAGACAGTGACTGATAAATAGACAGATATGAAAATAAGAACATTTACTACCTGTAGTTTTAGGACAACCTTTCCCAAAAAGTCATCTGTTCCCTTTTCCTTTTTGGCCTCCTTGATCATCCTAAGCAAGCACAAGTAGAAATGTTCACCTGCTTTGTTTGGCTAGTTCGTTGCGCGCGAATCACAAAGACAGTTTAATACCTTCTTAAACTGTTAAAGTTGGTTTTGATCTCCTCGAGTTTCTGAGAGAGAGAAACCTCTTCGTCCTTATCCCTGAAACAGAAATGACTTTGTTGAGGTGAATGTAATGTAGAGGAGCAGGGCAGAGGCAGAAACAGTGGAGCTCTGGATGTTTGCCTCACCACATCTCGAGGTGAAAGCTGGCGCCGGCAATGTCTTCGAACTCTCTGAACCAGAAAAGTTTGAGAAAATGTTAGCCTGGCGAAACTGACACAAATACACATATTGGACGCACATTCACACAACTCACAGAACAAACGTTTGGTTCCATATTGGGTTCAGAGTCTGCTTCTTTATGTCTGTTTGGTAGATTTTGTCATCTGACACAGCGTCCTTTACAACAGATTTACAGGGTTTGGCTCTGGACTGGCGTGTTCGACTCTCTTCCTCGTCCACCAGTATGGTCAACAGACAGTATGGGTCACTAAAACCTGTTCAAATTACACAAGAGATCTGTTGAAGACGCAAGTCATAGAGTGCAGTGACATGTAACAAACCTTTTTTATGTAATGCAGAGATAGCAGGGATGACACTACAGGTAGGCACAACAAAAGACCACACACAGTTTCTAAGAAGTAAAAGTGGAGGATTCGATTTCCACATCACAGAACAGAAAGTCACTTGGAATGCAACACTTCACTCTGCGAGGGTTGGGAAACAACTCAATTCTTGATTGCATCCATAGAATCACTTTCGAAATATCTAATGTTAAAGATACAGTATGTAACATTTCTGCCTTCAAATATCTAAGCACGACTAGACCTTAGATAAAACCCAGAGGAATCTGTGAGCTGGTTCAAGGTAATGATGCCTTTCATTTGGTTGCCTGTTGCTTTAACTTCTGGGAGAGAGTCAGAGAGTGAGGAAGGAAGTTGTTAAAGTGACTAAGCACAATTTGATCTGGGGCTGATACGATTGCAATTAGCTTTGCTGCTAGGCTCGTTTGGGTAAAAAAAACCCGACAGATTGGACAGTTCGGAATTTTGCTTGAATGATGGTGCCGGCAAAAATTAAGCCCTAGGAAAACACTAATGGCTGTACAAAAATTAAACGGCAATCCATTAAATAGTTGTTTGAGACATCTCATTGTGTACAAGAATGTAAATCTGATGGTGGCGCAAGATGAAAAATCAGTGGGTCACCAATGTCATTAAGATTCATCCTTAGAAGACCGCGAACAAATACATCCAAAGTCTGTCGCAATCCATTCAATAGTTGTAGAGATACTTAAATCTAGCCTGAAGTGGCCACACCATAGAAGAATATCAATTGCATGGTGTGCTGAAGTAAAACTCACCACTGACGTCTTTTCCCAGGATTCCTTTGGCTTCCTTTACAGTGGCCATCAGGCAGTATACTGGGGACTGTAGGGGTCAAACAGTTATTTAGGTAGTTCGGTACTCAGAAACCCACTAATTGCCAAGATTTTCCCTCCCATTACATGGCTTAGGTACAGCACCCATGCCAATTTGAGTATGGCCTAAGCAGAATGAATGTAAAATCAATGAGGAGAGCACAACAAAGCTAGCTAAATTACCTTTACCACTGGTTGTAGTTAGTCCTTAGTTGACTTATGCTGCTCCAGCTTTTTCAGTTTCTTGTACACCAATATGGTTGTAATGATAATGGTCCAAAATTATGCAAAATTCCATATTGTTGTACTGACTAGCGTACAAAATTCTAGGGTTCGGAGCAACAAACCCACCGCCAATAACATGAACCTAAGTCTTCCATGAACCAAGGGAAAACACGATTGCCGATGACACCATTTCTGCCACTAACAAACGGCAAACCAAAAAGAAGGTGGTGGAAAGTAAGATCCTTGGTATGCATACAACGAATAGATGTGAGGGGTCTAAGAAGACACATTCATTGGAACAAACATGCTGACTTCCTTTCTCACCTCTGTGCTCTGTACTTTCTCCATCAGGCTGTTGTGCTCCGACTCTGTCATAGTGAAAGCCTGGTAGATAGGACAGACAGAGCGAAAGAAAAAACACACGCTCTGTAATCAGTCATCACACCAACACCATAGCGCAGTTGTGTTACGTGTGAAGCTGAGTTGTTTGTTTTTTTTACCTCCTTTATATACTGCTGCAGCTGTCTATCTGTGAAGACCTCAGTTGAAGACGGGTTACCCATCTTGTGAGTGATGGTGTACAAAAGCTCCTTATACAGAGGCTTCAGCTTCAAACAGAGATAATGAGAGTGAGAGTTTGGTTGGGAAAAAAACATTTCATGCTAATATCAACATATGATTGATGATACCTCCAGCTCCTTGTGTCTTCGTGCTTTCTCTTCAGGGTTTTCATCTTCCTTAAAATCCTAGAGGAGAAGAGTAGTACCTTTTGTCCATGATTCTGTCAGATTCGTGGGCTAAATTAAGTTATCTGTGTCATCTCATCACCTACCCTTCTTTCACGCAGTTTCCTTGTTAACCCCAGTTTGCGTACGTGGCCGGGGGACAACTGCCAGAGGAAAGACAGAAAAAGCCAAAAAGCCAAAACAGATACTTAAAGGAAGGACCATACTATCTTTCAAACCATCCTGAATGAGTGTGTCTTCTCTGTTTTGTCATTGGTTTCTATTTTTTTTGTGATTTTTTTTGTGATTTTGTTCAAAGACTCTTGAAAATTGTTTAACTTGTGCAGTCCATTATAGTGAAAGTTAAAGGTCTACTGCAGCAATAAGCATTGCATGCATTCCATAAAACTGGTTACCTTGCGAGGCATCTGGATTTGTGAGAACACATGATCTCTCAAATCCATTAAATCCATCCATAGAAACATATCCCAAAAATTGGATCTTACATTACCCAATAGGTAACTCAGTGGTGTCCTTTGGTTGAACCTTAAATGTCCATGTCTTTCAAGTCTTAACATGCAGATATAACTCATTACACATTCATGTTCATTGTAACTTATTACATAACTCAGATACATTTTTCAGGCATTTTTTAGGCTTCATTCAAAGTGAATCATGCAAAAATGCCAGTCCTCCCATTCATTTTGAGTGTGGGTAGAGAGTTTAGCAGACGTTGCTGAAAAACACAATGCAGTGGCGAAAAGTTGAAACAGATCAACTGTTGTAGAAGCTGCGGTGGCTACTCACACTAGCCTGCGTTCAGACCAGCTGCTCTGGTTGTTTAAAGGTGCACATTTACATATTGAATTATTGTCAGTGATTGTCATGCCTAAACAAGCTAAAAGTCAAACTGTTTTGATTTCCATGACCAAAGAAACTGATTAAAGAAACTGAACTTAAAGGAAAACACAATTTCATACTGTTTTTCACTGTTTATATTTGGCCGACCCTGACACATCTCTATCTCCAAATGGTGATCCCTTCACATTTTTTTCCTCCTATCATAACTAGTCAGTTATGGAAAAAAATATTTCTGGGTTTGTATCTCTAACTCATTAATATTGTAAATAGAACATTTCTGACTTTACATTTATTTCCCAAAACTACATAGTGCCCCTTGAGCAGTTTACACCAAAATTACAAAACGAAATGTTGGTATTAAATGAAAAGATTTATTTCAAAACAAATAATTAACCTACTGAATTTCCCATCAGCCTCAGCTGTACTTTGTGTTTAGTGCACAAGTGCAAATGTTAGAATGCTAAACTAACATGGGGTACATGCTTATACCTGCTGAACATCAGCATGCCATCATCAGCATGCCTCACTAAGCTGCTAGTTTAGAATGTTGTCTTTTTGTTGAGTTTCATGTAATGAAAATATAAAACAAACCTTCTATAGTTAATAGGCCAACAGAATGAACTATACTTTGAAATGCAAGGTTAGAGCTGGCAGCTGGTGCGTTTTACCTGTCTGAGTCTTGTTAAGCCATGCTCCTGGAAAACAAAAGATAAAGGTGCTTATGTTTAAATACAGTGAATCATTAAGAAAGTTCAATCAAATCAAACAAACCGTTGTCAAAGGTTGACCTCATCTCACAATCAGCTCATTCAATGTGCAAAGAGACCTTGAAATACCTTCATTTGCAATAACAAAAAACATCACTAGGCTCATTATTTTTTTTCAATTCCTGATAAGACCTGCCTCCGTAAGGGACTTCCTCTATCTCTGATAATGAAGAGGACTTAAAGGCAACAACCCACTCAGCATTCAAACCGAGGAAATACACTTGAAGGGGAATGACTAGCAACCAAACCCAAAAATGAATATGCAAATACACCTGTCCTCAACCACGTGGCACACGTTACTGTTTTTATTGTGTTTGCATATAGTAGCAATACTGTACGTTTCCTATGTGCTGAAAATAGAGTCCGAATGTGCTGCTTGCCAACAATTGCAACATACACAGAAGCACGTTGTAAGGCAGTGTTCCAGAACAAATATGCGTCATTTCTCATCACCTGACCTAAGTATACATCTAAAACAATTATGATTCATAGTCATGGTGTCTTCAAATAGCCGTTTGGACAACATGACTCAGTGTTCTGGTGCAATTTTTTAACACTATTGTAACTCATCTGAGAAGTCTAGGTTTGGGCACAGGCTAAAAGCTTGAAAATCTGCACAGAACTGGTAAAGACAGAATAGATTTTCATACATTTGACAGCATCAATTGTTTGGCCATCAACAAGGCGCTTCACTTTATAAACAAGATGGTTAGTAGTTGGCAGCAAGCCAGAATGAAACAATATTTAGTCTACCTCAGATATGTCAATATATAGTTGTAGTCCATACCTGTCCAGGTGTTTGAAGTAGATTGTCTCCTGTGCTGGTGGGCTCACTTTGACTTGACATAATGATGCTAATATTTGAAAAGTAGACTCCTGTCTGTTAAGATGGTGTGCTCTGTGTGTGTAATATAAGGAAGCTGCGTGTGCGATGTGTTTCGACGAAGCATCACACAGCAGCCGGAAGTCATCACTTCCTGTAGAAGTTGGTAGCGCCAATAACTGTGACTTATGACTTTTTTTTCCCTTTCATCCAGTGCCCTACATTTTGTCTGAATGCAAAACAACAGACCTCTCTCTGTTGTATTTGTTTGAGCAAACAAAACTGTGCACAAGACCCATGCTAAAGTGCAGCTGAATGAGGTAATGAAACTGCGTGTAACGTGAGATTGTGGTTTGTGTTAGCCCCATTCAAAAGGTTATTTACTCTATTATAGTATTCTGATCACTGCACTGAGTTAATGTCTGTCAGTACTTCATGTATTTACAGACGTGTATCTACACTTAGGCCTACATCTTTATCTGCAAGGCCTTCTATATTTACAAACCTTTTAACATTTTGCCAACACTATGCCGTTGTGCGTTAAAAATGTTTCGGGGGTAAACTTTTGGCCACAGAAAAACACAAGACGGTATATTACAAACATAGGCATTATTAGCTATCTAAAGTCTACAATCGGAAATAGCCAGGCAAACCCCTTGATACAATTACTTAACATTTCACTTTGTTGTAGTCTATCTTTAGTAGATTTTTGGTTTTAAATGGAAAAAATGGTTTGAATGCAAATGGTTTGAATATACTGTCATATCTTTATGTTTTGGAATATTGTTTTTTGAATACACGCTTGTGTTAGAGTTGAATCAGTTGAGCTAGTTTGGCTACCTAGTTTAGCTAGCTAGCTAGTTCAGTCTAGTGTAGTGTGAGTGTAGTATTGACGTAAGAATATAAACCATACATATATGCTGTAAATAGAAAAAGTAGGTGTACAGCTAACGTTTTTTTTCGTTACCCATTCTTCGTTGGGTACGAACAAATCGTTGATTATTTACTGGATTAATTGCTTCATTGTGTTGCCTATAAAATGTTGCACAATTTCCCGAATCCCAAGTCAACAAATGCATACCACTCTCTTTGACTTCTCAGGCCAAAACTCTACTACAGCTAAGGCTACTACCATAGAAGAAGAAAAACAGCACATATTTACCTGCTTTTGAGAATGAAGAACAATGGAGGTTTTAAAATGTTCATCTGAAGAAAATGTGTTAAAAGAATAACTGGATTGCCTAAATAGTTGCAGATGAATCGTGATGGATAAGTTGGTTAATTAGTTTCAGCTCTAATTTTCAGCATCAGCTAAACATGAATCCTAGTCAAACAAATGGATGTAGCTTTTGAAGTGCGTGTGTAGGCATAAAAACATGACCTGTATCGTATTATTTTACTTACAATCAGTGCAATTTTGGCAGTATGTCAGAATGTGGTTACCCCATATTAAAAAAAAATCATCAGTAAATGGTAAATGTATAAGTTAGTTAATTAAACTTTAGTTAATAGGGATTTGACTGTTAACAAACAATGGAATGCCTTAGAAAACAATTTTTTAAGAAATATAAGGCTTACAAACATCAGTTGCAGCTTGCAAATGTCCATCCAAATAATGTTTATAGATGATCCACCCAGTATTCATTAACCATTTATAAAGTATTATTAAAAATATTTGTCATTTTACAACGCACACTTGCTCAATGAATGGTAAATAAAGTATGTCACTGTTTGTTAACAGTGAGTTAAAGAAAAGTCACTATTTATTTATTAATGATGGCCATTATAGGTGTTATGTAGAATTTAGATAAGTGGACAAGTGATCTGTGCTGCAAGTCTAAGGCCCAGCAATAGTGTCATTGCCTAAATGGCCTCCTATGAACTGCAGACTTGGGCAGGAGTGATAATAAAACCATGTCCTGTGTATTATACATAGAAGTGAACAGCTCCTATATGTGACCCGGCAATGTAATCCAAGCACAACATTTACACAACCTACTATATGTTTTTTTTTATATTGTTTGCATAAAGAAGTCTAATTCAGTCTGTCCTACATTGGGGTTGAAACAGTGTGTGTGCGTGTGTGTCAGAGAGACAAAGAGAGGGCCAAACAGACAAAGACCTCCACTATTGTTTGCCAACTTACACCAATGATTTGCATCTTGTTGCATCTTTCACAAGCATGCGGGTACTTTTGCAACCTCCTTTTCTTGACTCAGTCGGAGCAGCGCTGTGCCTTACTGTAAAAGTCACAGGCCTTATACTGGATATGCATAAGTGATCACAGATCAGGAAACAACTGTTGAGCCTTGCCCATTCCACTGACATAGCAAGTGCAACGAATAGTTCTATTCCATTTCTGATTCACCCAAACAGAAGAAACGTCAAGAATAAACTATTTTACAACAGATATAAATCCAAGCAAAAACAAGACATTTACACGTGAAATGTGTCTAAATCCATGTTCAGTAGATAATATATACAACCGTATATATATACAGAAGCAAGTACAGAGTACAAGGATACATGCTGTGTAATAGAACATTAAAGTTGATATAGTAAGCCTACACTTTACCTCTCTTTTCTTCAGTTTGGTTGCCAGAATGTAGAGTGCATTCAAATACATCAAGAAGAAGAAGAAGAGGAAGAAAAAGAAGAAAAAGAGAGGAGACAAAAGTGTGGAATGAAAACAAACTCTTTGTCCAAAACTGTGTATATAAAAGTTACTAAAGATGGCAAATAGTTAGAAGATGTAGAATTTGACATGGACTTATTTGGCACTTTTCCTTTAATATGCAGCACAGTCTCCCTTTTCCCTTAAACGCATATCGTTTCTTAAAAGGTGCGTGACGTCACGTTGTGGGCGTTTTCCCACGTATGGCGGAAGGGCAGGTGCAACCGCAAACTCAGCAGCATTATCACAACAACCGTTACCATCGTAGAGTGAAAGGCCACCGAGGCTGCAGCTAGGCCCGGAGATACGTTGTCTGGTAGAAGAACGCAACCTTTAAGATAATCTTTTTGTTGGCGAAGAGTCTGGAGACCCGTCGACATGACTCTGAACCAGAACAACTCTGAGTCTGGCGGAGTCATCATCAACAACAGTGAAAGGTAACTAACGGTAGCGGGTGCAGCTAGCTAGCAGGTACCGTTAACCGAGCACGTTTTACACTCTCCGTTGAGACCGTCACTAGAAACTAATTTACAAGTAAAGACAGATAACGTGTGCTTTGCGTGCCATGAAAACAAGCAAATGTGACATTTCTGACGTAATGCACAAAGGATAACAGCTAACAGACGCCAACTTCATTCAAATGATAACTTTTAGCCTCTGTTAGCTTATTTTTGTCATATAACGTAACATGAATAGTCTAAAATGTGGTGGCGATAGCTAGCACTTTGATTGAGCAACGTGCTTTATGGTATATCACATATCAGACTGAATGAAGAGTGGCTCCTATCAGTGCTGAACGACAACTATTAACGTTAGACACGTAAATGCCAAATAGCAATTTACGCTACATGAATCGTTACAACGTCACGTATCTTAATAGAATATTCGCGTGGCATTAACGGAACCGGGTCTCGGATTCGAAGCCCAAACATGGCCTTCAACCTGTTATATCATCACTGCAGTCAACCATATCAGGCTACACATGATTACATAAATATTTACTTGTTTTATATTGGGACAAACATAACGAGGTTAAGTAGTTTAATCATACTTTAACAGCAACATAGAACGTATCGCTGTTGCATTGCTTGTTGACTTTGCCATCAGTGCTCTGGCCTGCTCTGTTATAAAAGGGTTATTTTGTGTTGTCACATGCAGACCAAGTCACCGTAGTTTAAATGATCTAACATCAGTGGTAGGTACTTCTAGAACATGCTGGTGCGTAATGATAAACCTCATTACAGCTCACCCATAACCAGTACTTAGCCCTGTCACTAGATGGCATGTAGGAGGTAAGCCTAATCCTTTTACTATAGTACTATTTACAACAACAGGCTAGCACCTGATGAGCCGTGTTTCGTAAAAGTAAAGCCAATGCCCAATGACCTTATTTTTAAGCTTAGTCAAAGGTTATGCAAGTGTGTAAGTCATATTGTTCATTCAAAAAAAACCCCCATGTGAATAATGTCAGTTTCTAATAATATGATGTGATGGATATGTCATAGAGAAATTGGATTATCTGTCATCAATGTGTTATGTCCTGTGATTAATGGTTGTGTTTTTGTGTCTATTTTTGTCCCCAGTGTGTTGATGAACTATGACAACGTAGAGCTGGTTTTCTGTGATGCGGACAGTCTGCCCGAAGCCTTCAGAAAGAGCAAGAAGGGCAGCATCTACCTAACTCCATACAGGGTGAGAGACAAGATCCAGATGTCTAATTTGTCATTCAGCGACAACCTCAAGCCGACTTAATGCTGCCACAGCAAGCACACAACAACCGGCAGTACTCTGATACCACTTAAGCTTTCTGCTCGTCTCCTAAGTTGGTAAGGAAAAATTTTGACTGCCTGTTGAATTAATGTGTTAGTTGCCATTGTTTTCTTCCAGGTGATCTTCGTGGCGAAAGGGCGGGATGCACTGCAGTCCTTCATGATGCCCTTTTACCTAATAAAAGGCTGTGAGATCAAACAACCTGTATTGGGTGCCAACTACATCAAGGGCACTGTCACTGCAGAGCCTGGAGGTAGGTGTACTGTTTTACAGTAATGGTAAAAAGCATACATATACTTATATCAACTTAAACAATCAATTTGGTTGATTATAGAAAGTTGTGTGAATCAGAATTGCTCTGTAGCATGGCCTTTTAACTTCTTCTGATTGATATCTTCTGACGACTTGACTGGGCCCATTTAAAGAGTGCTTGTTCAATAAAGCCATCAGACTCGGCCACAAACTCTACAATGGGAAGTCTAAGAAGCTCAGCGTTGATCTGAAAGAGTGCATTATTGATATGATCAAGTCAGGAAAGTTAGTTGGAGCCATTTCAAAGCAGTTACAGATCAACTGTGCAAACACATTTTTGTAAGTTTAAATTGCAGGAAAGAGGCCCTCACTCAAGATGTGGCCCCTTAAAGCTAGATGGAAGTTTGTCGCTGATCACATGGACAAAGAAAAAACCTTCTGGAAGAGAACTCTGTTCAGATAAAACAAGAACTTAGTTGTGGCCAAACCAAAATGACCGGCAATATGTTTGCAGGGGAGAGGGTGAGGCCTTCAATACTGTCGAGCATGGTGGTTGTAGTATTATGCTGTGGGGCTGTTTTGCTGCCAATGGATCTGGTGCTCTAAAGAAAGTAAATGGAATAATGAAGAAGGAGGATTATGTCCAAATTCTTCAGGACAGCCTAAAGTCATCATCGAGAAAATTGGGTCTTTGGTTCTGTTGGGTGTTCCAACAGGACACTGATCAAACACACATCGAAAGTGGTAAAGAAATGCCTAGAATCAGTTTTGGAATGGCCTTTCCAAAGTCCTGACTTGAACCCAACCGAAAACATGTGGACTTTGCTGGAGAAACAAGTACATGCTAGAAAGCTAACAAATTGAATTGAATTTCACTGATTTTGTCAAGAGGAGTGGTTATAAATATCCAGAGGACCAGCAGAAGCTTGTGGATGGCTATCAAAAGCACCTAATTGAGGTGAAAATGGCCAAGGGACATTTAACCAAAAATTGGAGTTACTGTATGTTCTGTATGTTTTTGATCCAGCAGATTTGGTCACATTTTCAGAAGACCTATGAAAAGATATAGAAGCAAACTTAATGACTGTTTTTGTGACAAAGTAGTTTATTCCATCACAGAAAAGTGAGACTTGTAGAAATCATAGGAACTCATGCCTGCCATGATATACATGTTCTTCCCAAGCATATTTAAACTTGTGACCACAACTGATATGTGTTTGCAGATGCAGGGCATGCTTGTTAATTAGGAAGTGTTGTAAAAAATCCAAATGTCATACTAGAGTAGAGGTTAAGATATTGCACTACAGTATGACTTAAAAGTGGTAAAAGTGAAAGCTGGCCAGTAATAATAGTAAATGTCTGTGACTGGTATTAAAAGTACTCAAGTATCAAAAATAATTAGATAACAATAAGTGCACGAAACTTAAGTACATTTACTTTTACTAAAGTAGCACAAGTAAAGGTAAATTATACCTATATGTACATGTATGTACATACTGTATACTGGGGTCATCTAATTACCAGCCTGGCCCATAATTGGATTATCATTATCAGTTAATCAGCATTTTTCTATCTTATTCGACTGCTTATGAATTACATTGATTCTAAAATGTGTTGCTTTGGCTCTGATGCAGTATGCAATTTGCAAAGTAACTTAAGTTATCAAAACAATGTAGTGGAGTAAAAAGTACAACGCTTGCCCCCTAAATATAGTGGAGTACAAGTGTATAGTAGCAGAAAATGTAAAGTATAAGTACCTCAAAATTGTATTGTACTTGATTAAATCTACTTAGTTACATTCCATTACTGCACTTAGGTTGTATGGTATACATGCCAGCACAGTATTCTGTGTCCGTAAATGTCTTCGGCACTTGGTAACTACATGGATTCCTCCTTGTGTTTCCTCTGTAACAGGTGGCTGGGAGGGTAGTGCTACATTTAAAATTGTCTTCGCTGCTGGAGGAGCTATAGAGTTTGGCCAGTACATGCTGCAGGTCGCAGCTCAGGGTATGTGTTACAGATCAACACTAGCAGTATCATAAAATTTGTGTTATAGCACTGTTTGTCTCTTCTATTTCTTAATCTGTTATGTCTTGCAGCATCCAGAGGTCAGCCTGTGACAGCTGGGTTTGGTGGCTGTCCTTACATGGCGAACGGGGCCTACGCTTACCCTCCTCCCCCTGCTAACGGGATGTACCCTGCCGGACCTCCACCAGGCTATTCATACCCCAACCCACCTCCACAAGGTAGGGGCTGTAATAATTGCCATAGTTATCAGTATCACCTTGATTCGCACACGTCAGAAAACAACTGTTATGAGCCTTCTAAGCCTTACTACACTTTTCATGGTGGCCTGTAACCTCATCTCATCTCAGCAGTTTCTCTGCACCAATAATGGATGGGATTCACCCTGCCAGATGAAATGTCCCCATCCAAGAAGAGTATACTATATTATAACTGATAATATATACAATTGGACCTATATGGACTACAAGTATACATTTTGTGTAGTATACAGTCTTGGTCAACATACACTAGTAACGAACATGGTAGTCTTGTGTGCCAATGATTTCTACTTTGCCACAAAAAACATTCATGAAGTTTGTTTTCATGGTGAATTTATCATAGGTGTTCTGAAAATGTGAGCAGTTCTGCTGGGTCAAAAATATACATAGAGCAAATTAAACAATACATTTAGTTGATTACAGAAAGTTGTGTGAATCAAATTTACCTTGTAGCATGGCCTCTGATAACGGCTGATGACTTTTCTTGGCCTGCTTAGATATGGCTTGCGTGATATATTCATTAGACTTGGCCACAAACAGTAGAATGGGAAAGAAGGTAAGCATTGATTGATTGCATTATTGATTTGAACAAGTCAGGAAAGTCACTTGGAGCCATTTCAAAGCAGTTGCTGGCCCCACAATCAACTTTGCAAACAACTGTTTGTAAGTTTGAAGTGCAAACTATCACCTGCTGCTAAGTGAAAATTGGTCAGGGTTGTCAAGAACGTCAAAAACCACCAAAAGAGAAGTTTGCAATGAAGTAGAAGCTGCTGGAAGACAGGTGTCAGTATTCAGAGTCAAGCTTGTTTAACACCGCAATGGGCTGAGAGGCTGCCATGCAGGAAAGAAGCCCTCGCTTCAGACTCTGTACCTTAAAGCTCGACAGAAGTCTGCTGCTGATCCCCTGGACATGGAGAAATCATCTGGAGGAAAACTTTGTGGTCAGATGAAACAAAAATTGAGTTTTTGACTAAGCAATATATTTTTAGGTGGGAACAAGAGGCCTTTAACCCTAAAACACCATGCCTACTGTCAAGCATGGTTCTGGCAATCATCCCAAACACACATCAGAAGTGGTTAAGGAATGTCCAAATCAGGCTAGAATTGATATTTTGGATTGGCCTTTGCAAAGTCCTGACTTGAACCCCATTGAAAACATGTGGACTGTGCTGAAGAAACAGTACATGCTAGGAAGCTAAAGAATTCAGTTGAACTTCACTGATTCTGTCAAGAGGAGTGGTTATAAATGCAGCCAGAGGACTAGCAGAAGCTTGTGGATGGCTATCAAAAGCACCTAATTGAGGTGAAAATGGCCAAGGGTCATTTAACCAAATATAAGAGTATGTATGTTGTTCCAGCAGATTTTGTCACTTCTTCAGAAGATCTATTATAAATTCATTATGGAAACAAACTTCATGACTGTTTTTTTTTGTGACAAAGAAGTATGTGTTCCACTCATTCCATCACAGGAAAATGAGTTACAGAGATCACTGGAATTCATGACTGCCATGATATACACAAGTGCATATTGACTTTTGACCACGATTGTAATATTGTACTGTTTACATGTCCTTAAAGTTAATATAATAAGCTTGCACCCTTTCTCTCTTTTCTAGTGTGGTTTTGTTGGTAGGAGCTTTTATATTTGCCACAGTTGTTGTTATTACTTTGATTTCCTGATGCAAAGCTCTTTCGAGTCTAGTGAACATGTTCACTGCAGCTGGTCTGATCCACAACTCTGTGCTCCGGCTATCCAGGTGGATTCTACCCCAATCCCCCAGCATTTGATGCCTCTGCGGCCTACATACCTCCACCTCCTTATTCTGCTCCGCTGGGCCAACAGCCCCCACATGATCCAGACCTCCCCTCCTCAGCAGCAGGTCAGTCTCTCCAGCCCTATTCACACAGAATCACTGCATTATCTCCGCATTGGAGATTCACCAATTCTCCGCCGTTGTTTGTTCACTCAGAACCAAGCAGCTCTGGCGTAAAGCCGCACCAGTGTGTAATTCACACAGCAAGCTGGCTCTGCAGATCCAAAAGAGGCGCCTGTGTGTTTTTTTCTCTGTGTTTACACCGGTGTCTATCTGTTAATCTAAAAATGTACCTGCTAACTGTTTATAAGCATATGGATAGTGTTATAATGTGTAGTGATTGAACCACCATGCATCCTTGAAAGTGACAAAGTTATGTTATTCACTCTTAATTACATAATTACATAATTACCATCAGTAAACGGTACCCTGTCTGACTCTCTCACTCATGGGGATGGATGGTGTTTTCTGGGGGAAAATTCACTGAAGTCTCAGTCAGGAGGTCTGAACGTTGTGGTGATTATTTTCAAGACCGTAACTACAACAACACAGTAGTGTAAGGATACAAAAAATCAGTTGAAAATCCCTTCACTCAACATAGTAATAGTTTTATGAGCTGATGCCACAGAATAATGTTGTTTTAATTCTGCCTACATGTCTTTAACCCCCTCCTCATTACACCACCACCGTAGCTTTGATTAGCTTGGTGTATCTTGTGTATATCCCACGCAATAATGGTACAATCATGTTTAATTAACACTCTCTCCCCTCCCTTCCCTCACTCTCATCTCTTTCTCTCATAATCTCTTTCCCAGCGGAGGCAAAAGCAGCTGAAGCAGCAGCGAGCGCCAGCTGTGCCACCCTGCCTCCTACACATGTGTACCTACCACAGGTAGATTCAATTACCTTGCTACACAGCTGATCTAGCAATTTACTAGACATTGTGTTTGATACTTACTTTTTTATTATTATTATTACAAGTATGAGCTTATCTGTGAGACTCACCTTCAATGCAGTAGAACGGCCACTTGTGCCCATTATGGTTTTAAAAAAGCACTCAGTTATTGATTCATTTCATTTATCACCTGACTGTTATTCTTATTGTTTCCAGTGCTTCTATAATTTTTAAAGATATCAAACAAAGAGTTCTTTCCATCCCAAGATTTTTCGGGGTATAAACTTGCGTGTCATTTGAAGGTATTTACTGAATTTGAGCTGAAACAAATAGTTGAGTAATTATTTGTTTTGAGGCTGGATCACTTACATTTGTCCTTTAAAGGTGCAAGAATTGTGTGGAAGTAAACCAGACAGATGGGAAAGACAGTGCTGCAGCGCTCGACAGTATGAGAAAACTGATCTCATCAGCTTTTTAAACATTGAAGCATGTAAACCTATTCTAGCAGTAATCCAAAATAAAATGATGAACCTGGAAATGAGCATGTCTCCTTTCAGTAAACAGTGCGATCCCCTCCTAGCAGAAAAGAGGCAGTTTGACTGCATCTTCATTGCGTTGTGTTTGAGCTCTGTAACTAGTTACTAGCGAGCACTGGCACCAGTGATATGCCACTGATGCTCAGATTGGCCCATCGTACAGTACTGTAGTCTGATAACCTAACTCTCCTCTCTCCATAGGACAAGCCTCCTCCATACTCTCCTCCAGAGGACAAGAAGAACCAGTAGACCATCTCATTTCACCCTCATTCCTCACTGTCTCCCGTAATCTCCATCCGACTGGATCACCTCTTTTCTCATTCCATTAACCGGACTTCAGGAAGACCAAAGTTTTCCTTTATAACATAATGCCCTCTTTTTCATCCTAATCCCCTACTATCTCAGTCTTTTTGGTTTCACTTTTGCCCATTCAATCGCTTTCCTGCTTCAGCCTTTACTTTTACATTCCTTTTACTGATTAATGTATTGTAATCAGCTTCATTCTCTTCAGAATTACCTGTACTTGATGGAAACTAGAAGTATTGGTTGATAGAGGAACAAGAAGATTATTCTGGCCAAGGATTTTGGGGCTATTTTCAATGTAGTTGCTAAAAACTTTATAACCTGATGAGCTATTTTAGCATTTGTTGCCTTGTAGGTGTCCCCCACCACTCTAAACTTTAATATTCAAGTTCACTTTTTTGCTATACCTGTCTATCAAGCAAGACTGAATCGGATAATGTTAATTACTTTGCTAATCCCTTCAGAGACGAGCTGAATCCAGTGTTTTATTTTTCTATTATTTGTGTGTACAGGCTTTTAATATGTAGACTTCAAAATATTTTCTCAAGAACACTAACCTAGAGAAAAACTAGCTTTTGTAAAAGAGAGCATATTGCAGGGTGGTCCGCTCCGCTTTGACATGTTGTAGCGGATGAGAGGAGCACAAAGATTATAGCCCCAGCGGTGAATCCCTGATCCTGGATTAGAGCAGAAAGCGAGGGCCACCAAGGCCCGGGGGGGGGGGGGGGGGGGGAGCTACTGCCAGGAGGGATTATCTCCATGATGTAAAAGAGCAGAGCAGTCACCAAATGATGTCACTTCCTGTTTGGTCATGCCTCTGAACATTCGAGAACACCCGTGGTCCGACTCACCGCCAGCTCGCTTCACCTTTCATTCTTCTAACAAATAATTTAAACATTAACAAGACTGTCAGAGGATGTTTTTGCTGTTTCTACTCTGTGTGGTTGTGATCTTAAAGCTCCGGTTTGAGATCAGTCTTTAGATCTGATCC
Organism: Sparus aurata; assembly: GCF_900880675.1. Classification (NCBI taxonomy): domain Eukaryota; kingdom Metazoa; phylum Chordata; class Actinopteri; order Spariformes; family Sparidae; genus Sparus; species Sparus aurata. Next base: position 6,581,786 of record NC_044206.1, read on the forward strand.
GACAACAGTATCTGAGCCTCTACCCTTCCTTCCTCTATGGTCACTAATCTATATACTGTATCTGTTGCACATCTGTGGCTGATTCTTTGCACTTTCAGAATGCTATGCATCAGGCTCCTCTTTGCTCTGTCATGGCTCTGTGTATAATAATAATAATTATTATTATAATAATGATAATAAAGCTCTGTATTTATTTCAAACCAATTTATTGAATAATTAATGTAAAATGGCTCAAGTAAGAAAAACAAAGCATGACCTCAACTAATGCATGTACGCATTGGATTTGATTTTATTAAATGGATCTTGATTGATGTGAAACAGACCTGTCTTTATTTCTACACTGAGCATGTCTTATGTCACACAATGATGGGTATTCCACTTTGAACACAGCATAGTGCATTTGTATAGTTAACAAACATGTTCCAGAGTCAGCAGGAGGGGAAAGAGCCTGGAAATGTGCTTTTTTCCCCCTTCTCAGAGTCAGTAGTCCTCGTCTGCACTTCTGGACACTTGTGCAAATCCACAGCAGTTTCCCAAAGAATAATTAATGTCCTGAACCCCCGAGTGCTTCGACATTCCAGAAACGTCACAGCTATGCCCTCAAAGTACTCATAAGGATAAAGGGCAAAAGTAATTTTTAACATTTGTACAGTACAGCAGATTCCGTCACAACACTGTCAGCATCACAGGCTTGAGACTGTACAGACGGGGCGATTTGTTTGTGCAGTCATACTCAGATCCCAAGATGATTAAAAAGTGGCACTCCATTTTCAGTTTTGTATCCTCAGTAGCGACATACAGCCCTCAAACATTGTTTTGTTGCCCGTGTACAACAAGCAGGTGTTGTACTTTTACAGAGACAGTGTCTCATGACGTTAATTGTGGACAGTGGCTGCTATGCCCTGCCCTGCATGTCCGTGTATTGAATTTGAGCAAGTGATGAAAACCTGAGTTTGTACACGCATGATTCTAAATGTTCTTCTCTTTCTCGAGGCTGCAATTGTAATTTTTCAAATTCAGGTATAGCCGGTAGAATTGCCAGCTTGGGCGATATTGTGGGACGTAAGTGATTCTCAGTTCTGCTTTTGAAATTCCTCAACAAATGTCTTCTTATGGTGTCGCAAAACTGTCTCCTACTCTTTCTCATCAGTGTTATAGTGCAATGACTGGTATATGTGTGTACACTGTATGTCTCAGGTGAGGTTTCAGCTATTTCCATCTTCATTTTAGAGAAACCAGGTTGGATTAAAAAAAAAAAAAAAAAAAAAGGCAGTCATTATGAAAATACCCTTATTCGATTTCTTGCAGAGTTAGACGATTGGTGCCATGATACCATTCCACGGCTTCTGCCGAACGCATTACGTCCTGTGTCTTTCCCCAAACCCTTTCTCTTGACCTTACAGGAAAATAAGGCCATAAGGTCATGGAAAGAATTCAGAACCGCAGCGCTAAGAAAATCCAAGGAATTATAAAGCAATTGCGAGATGGCATTACCTGGTTTTGTAAAGGATGGTCCAGTGTACCCTATGCTGAAAAGGAAAAAGAAGGCATAAAAACACCTCCCCTTAGCATGTAGAGGATTCAAACAGGTCTAATCATGGCTGCCACTTCCTGCCAATACTTATTCCACTTGCAGCCCATGTCTGTAGGCTTAAAGGTAAAAATTAGCCAATTGTGTGAATTCTCACTCCACACAAATAGAGAGCAGTATGTCATCAGAGAAACAGCTACCTGCTAATAACTATTCTCTTAACCCATCCATGGCTGTAGCTGCCATGAGCTTGTTAGCTTAGTCCGCTGTGCAGGGGGGAGTTTCTAGGCCACTGGAAGTGACACTGGTAAGAGTGTCGTACTGAACACCAAGATGTATAAATTCATATATACTGCACCTAAAGCCATGAGCTTAAAATAAAGACTGGAGATGGGGAAACACCTAGCCTGACTCTGTCCTAAGACAACAAAAGCCATCACCAAAGCTGCTCACTACTTAATACATTAAATCGTGTTTACACCATAAATAAACAGAAGTGTACAAACAAGGTTATGATTATTCATGGGTGTAGTGATTAGCTGGCGTATCTGCAGGTTGCCAAGCAACAAGGTTCAACACATTTATTAGTGAGCCTTAGGGGTGCTGGTAGGCTGATTCACCTGCCTGGAACAGAGCCAGCCTGGCCGTTTCCCCCTATTAGCAGTCTTTATGCTGAGCTAGGGAAAGATGATATTTACCGTACAGACATGAACTCTCTCACGTCTGCACTCGTGCCGCTCGTCAAGAAAGCGGAAAAGCCGATCTCAAGAAAATAACTGTTTCATAGAAGCAGTTTGGCAGAGTCGGGCACAGTCAAATCTGACTAGTGCTATACACACTTGTTAAGACCAGCCAAATTTGCCACATGTGCAGGGGGAACTGTGGTCCTGCACCCTGAAAACAACACAATGGACAGCACTGAACTCGTCTGTTTCTCTGAAACTCTCTGGTGTCTAAATAAGCACACAGCACACAACAGCTTGATCCCCGCATGTATGTGGATTCAATGGATCATGATCATGGTTCATGAGTCACTTGCTGTGAAAAATGTGTATTACCTAGCAGAAGGAGAACAAGGACATTGTGTGTTCTGAAAGTACAATAGTCTGACATACTGAGTTGTTCTTTTCCAACCTGAAAGCAGACATCTATCTAAATTTGAAGGGTATTTCCTACATACTTAAAAGAAAAAAAAAAAACAGAATGAAATAGTGTTGTCCTTAAACTAGTCACTTTGTGACATTTTCCTTTGTTACTGTTATGTGGTAAATGATGGTGTGAAAAAGCCAAGTGCCAGTTTTGGAGGAAAGAACTCATCAGTTCTTCTGCTTAGAACAATGTAGGAAGGCAGTCAGTGTCAAGAGGGAAAGAAACTCCTAAAAGGTTAAGGGGGATCCTCTATGAGTCTGCTAGTGCCCATGTTTTATAGTGCTTCTTATCACCAAGCTCAGTTTGCAGCTTCACTTTCTGAGTCATTTCATGTGGAGCAGAGGGTGATGCTGACCCCCTCTCCAATCCAGCAGGCGGGGAACAGCTCCTGGGTGAAGGCACAGTGGAAGGCGTGGAGCCTGATCTGCCCGTCTCCATAGTAGGTGAGTGTCCCCGCCTCATAGTCCAGCAGCATGCCGATACGGCTGTGCTGCGAGTGGCCGACCAGAATTTCCCGCCGGCCGTTGTGCCAGGCGCTGATCTGGTGCTCGTCCAGCTGCAGGCTCCAGGACAAGTCGTTCATACCCACCATGCACCTCTTGCCCTTCTCCTTCCTGGGGATGGTCTCGTAGGTAACCTGTCAAGAGGGGGAGGGAGAGGATGTGGGTGAACTGTGCCCAGCGCTAAGGAAACCAGCAGGCTGTGGAAGGGTGTCAACAATACAATTTGATAGATGTCATACATACTTTCAAGTTCTCTTTTAGCATGAATTGTAAGAACTGATGCACCCCTGACTTGTCTTCTTTTTTCATCGTCAGGGAAACATTTTAAGTTGTCCAAAACTGTTTTATCTCAAAATAAAAATGTAAAACTAATGACATCCCCACCAGCTTCAGCTGTATGACGTGATTAGTGCTAACATCCTAAACTGACACTAAAATGACCAACACGATAAATATACCTGATTCAACACCAGCATGTTGGTATTGTCATTTGGAGACTCTTGGCGTGTTGATCTTAGCATTTACTTTAAAGCCCCCCTGTGCCTAAATACAGCCTCACAGAGTTGATAGCATGGCTGTGGGATCTTTTTTTTCATTTAAAGCACAACAATTGCTGTTCATTCTTGCAGCCCATGTAAGTAAAAAGCAGTATGAGAACCACAGCCCTGAGTCAAAAAGGTAATGGTTGGGTCATCTAAATGACCATTACATCACAAGGAATGTTTAGCACCTAGTATGCGGGACACATCACAACAACTAGGGCCAGAGATGCTCTTTATCGGACCAACACTGGCTGACCGACGGCCGCTGGCTGGTGTGTCAGGGCCCAAACAGTTTATAAACACAACATGCGTGCTTCTTTACCCCGAGGTAGGCCCAGGGCTTAGACACCTCCAGCTCCCAGTAGTGTTGTCCGTGGGTGAAGCCCTGAAAGCAGAGCACCTGCCAGGTGTGATCGAAGCGGGCTTCGTGAGCTGGGACGGGTCGTGGGCCAGAGGTCAGGTGCTCCGCCCTGCGGTTCTCCTGGGACAGAGACAGGTGCCCGTTGGCGGTGCGGGGGTCAAAGGTCAGAGAACATCGGTCTGTAAGGAGACAGAAAGGAGTTTGACCGATTGAAGCAGGAACTCATATCTTCACGGTTTTTTCCTCCAGTAAGACACTGTAAGACTTCTGCTATCCTCATTTTTGACTGCTCATAATAAATGTCATCCACGCGCTGAAGCTCATTCCCCTTCTGCACTTTTTCAAATGATTCTTTATCAGAAGAACCAGAGAACATGGTAAATAATGCAAAGCTGCAGTTTCAAATATAAGACAGGACTTACAAGCATTGAGGCCCTCCTTCCCGCCAGGGTAGCAGGGAGCAGCTGGACTGGGAACCACAGCCAGGACTGGCCTCTTGTCCTGAGGAGAACCTGAAGACCAATTACAGGCGTGAGAAAACAATAGAAACAATCAAGGAAGAGACTGCTGACGGATCGTGATACCGTCAGTTGCTACAGAGGGTAAATCAATCCTGAAGGCAGGTTACCATCTTTGTCCAGACCCACAGCGGTGCTCACAGCTCTCTCGAGGTCCTCAGACAGCAGCTTGGAGACCCGGGACAGGACGTCTGTGACGCCATTCAGGCGATCTTGAAGGTTTGGCGTTACGTCTGTGGGAATATCCTTGAGACGTGGAACTTCTATGACCATTGATTCCTGTGAAGAGATCAAACTTTTGACCACGACTGTGATTTATTTATCTATTCATTCATTATTGAGGTTGTAGCTTACAGTAGTTTAATGATGGACTACATTATATTGAAAGGTGTTACTACAGAGTTGCCCACCCCACCTAGAGACATGGGGGGGAAAAAATATTTGAAATATCTACAGATTATATCTATAGCTATATCTAGAATCTATGGGGTGTTGTCAAGAGGAAGAGGAAGATGCATTGCTGCAGTAATTAGTGCAAGAGGAGCCCCGACCATTATTGGGTATTGAGTGCATACATCAACACACTTTTCATAAGGTCAGCGTTTCTGTATTATAAATCCTATTTCTTGATTGGTCTTATGTAACATTCTTATTTTCATGAGCTGTGAGCCTTTATCATTGAAATTAAAACACAACAAGGCTCGCAATGTTTCACTTCATGTGTAATGAATCTAATATATATATATATGAAAGTTTCATTTTTTGTAATTAAGTTACAGAACAAAGAGGGACTGTACATGTTCTTTACAAGTGAATGTAAACTTTTGAGCATGACTGTAAATGAATACACCACCAATGGTGTCAATTAAAACTGAGCATTTTCTATATCATGATCAACATCAAATGTTTGAGTCGACATCGTCACATTTGACAATACCAGAGTCCAGCTCTGGCAAACAGCATACATGCAAGAGTATCAGCAGTAACAATAAACAACTTGTGTGCTGCACTTTGTGTACTCTTATTCTAGTTTTTAACTGTTTGCTGCTCTAGTAACTAACTGTGCTTCTTGTTCTGTGTAGGATGCTGTCATGCCCTACATACGTAAACATGCTGCCAAAGCTACACATAACTTATTCCCTTAACAAGTGTTTTTCAAACTTGGGCGAATAAGTTAGAAAAGCTTTGTATCAGTTGCAGTGCTGCCATCTAGCAGTAGAAATATTCACCCTGCTGAAAGCTTTATCCCCGCTGTTGGGTGTGGTCAGAAGCGCAAGGCGATTTAAAACTCTTCACACACAGCGCTGTTTTATAACCACGGCTTTGTTATGAGGCACCTAGGCATCTGACCGTTTCATTGTTGTTCTTTTTCTTAGTCCTGTGTCACAACAGCAGTGTTTGTGTTCATTTCTCATGTGCACTGCAGACAAAGCATACAGCGTGTATGAACTTCAGAGGACAGTAGCTAACTTTGGTACGAAGAATCTTTCCACTTTTTTGAGATCGACGCTTTAAGTAATTAGCACCTGGGATAAATACGTTCATTAAACTAACCTAAGGAAACAAAAGGTGATCAAAATCCTTCTTCATTGTACTTTATATCCACAACAGCCTGTGGATGGAAATCTGTTTTTGCCATAGTCCCCGATGTCAAACTCACTGACAGATGATGCATGACTTATGGACAAGCATTACTCCGTTTCCCAAGTGTCGAGCCCACAGGACAAATACCTTGAAGTGCAGTATAGTCGTAGTGTTAGATTACAATTTTTCCATTTAAGCTGAATGAATGAGTTTAATAATAGCAGGGGGTACAGACCTTGATGAGCTCGGTGTCAGAAAGGCTATGCACATCTGCTATCTGCCCCTGGCTCTCTCGCAGCATCTTGGAGCGCTCCTCGAGTTCAGCTAGCCACGCCTCCGCCTCACTGATGGCACCTTCCTGCTGCACCTCAATGAAGTGCTCTGTAGCCTCCTGCTTCTCAGCCAGTATTTTCATCAGGGTGGAGAACTTGACATTTACCCAGGTGGACGTCTGCTGAAGAGTCACCTGTCGCCGGAAAAAATACAGAATCAGATACCTGCTCTGAGGAAGTGGGAAGACATTGTAAAGGTGACCAATCCTAACATTCTCTTTTCCTGTTCTTTTGCTTTATCTCCAGCTTTATTGTTTCTGAGCTGTCGATTTGTCAGTCAAGACCTGATACTGTCATGCCAACACATTATAATTATTTTGATATGCAAGGAGAATAATCAATCGCCTGATTTCATTATAAAATTGTATTGAACTGGGAGACGATTGGAGGGAGTGCCAATGTGGTTAGCCACTGAGAATAAGCACTGCTGAAAAAACAAAACACTAGCTTAAATTTCCACTTTGGATCAGTTTGAAACATAGCATGGGATGACTGAACTTCATTACAAATCCATCAATCATGGTAAAGAGGAATGGAGGAATGTTCGATTATTGGAAAACAGAGTAGAACAAAACCCTGAACCACAGGACTCCCAAACTATGTATCATTTCCAAAACTTTGCGTTAAGTCACATTTCTAAAATGTTGACAAAAATAGTGAAACATAGTGAAACCTTAAAGGAAAAGGTCACCCCGAAAGTGAAAATTCAGTCATAATCGACTCACCCCCATGCTGATGGAAAGTCGGGTGAAGTTTTGTAGCCCACAAAACATTTCTGGAACTAAAGTAGATAGAGACTTAACTTAACCTTGACTTTGGCATGAGCGTGAGTAGCCAATGACAACATTTGCATTTTTTGGTGAACTGTTCCTTAAAGGGTTATTTTCACATAAGAAAAGTCTTCTATTGAGAATTCACCTTGGCTTGATCGATGTTCTCAGCCAAGTCCTTCATACTTTTCTCCGTCTCTTCGATGAGTTTCCCCACCTCCTTACTCTTCCTTTCCAGCATCAGCTGGAAAGAAAACACATCAAATTGAGACAGTAGGTTCACGTAGTCACAATCACAATCACCTCTGATGCTGGAGAAAAGCGGACAGTGTAATAACCGGGTCCACTCTTGTTATAGCAATGTGTTGCTTTACCTCTTGAGTTTCCCTCTCTGCCTCCAGCAAGACCTTGTCATGGCTCTCGCACGTAGAGATGCCACACTCACAGCACACAGATGTTCTGTCCTGCCTGCAGTAATAAACCAGAGGCTTTTTATGCCGATCACACAGCTGCATGGCTCTGGCCCCTTCACTTCCCCTCATGTGCAGCTCTCTGCAGGAGTGGCTGCTGCTGTTCGCAGCCTCAGTCAGGACTGACAGGGACACATTACGCTTGAGGATGGGCCTGGTGGCAAACTTCTCATTGCAGATAGGGCACTGAGGTCCGATATCACACCTGCTCTTGGTGTCCCAATGCATGGTGATGCACGCTTGACAGAAGGTGTGACCGCAGGGGATGGTTACAGGGATTCGGAAACGCTCCAGGCATATGATGCAGGTCAAGTTGGAATTCTGGGAATCCATCACTGCAGAAAGAGCTGACACCTCTGTGATAAATAGAAGAAGGGGAAGAGGATGTTCCATCCACCAGACCACACATTAACAGAAATGTCACTTTACGGGTTAACCCCTCAGTACTTACAGATTAATATCACATTTTAAATTGTATATCAATACAATGTATCAGACAGGGAAGGAAAAAACATAAAATTGCCCCAGTTATGTTAGTGCCAGACAGTTATCAGACTGGGCAATAACAAAGCCAGGATAGAGCAGTAATATCACACATTAACTCATCCAAGTGAAAGGAAAGGCTAACGTAGCTAACGCTAACGCTAGCCTGGCATCAAGTCTGTTAACGTAAGTTAGGACGCTTGGGGACCAATAATAGTCTAAATATAACACGGTCTGGTGATTTAACTGTACATTAACACACAACTTCACGCTCACCGTCTAGATATAACAGCAAATAACAAAACATTCATTCTTACCACTTCAACAGATACATTCGTGCACAGCGTAAGTGTGACTCTCGTCAGATGAAGCTTCCCTGATGACGGCATACGCAATAATGATGCTTTCACGTGCTGTTGGGAATATAGACAAACACACAAACGACCCAACACGACCTGATAGTTGACGTTCCTATGTAATGCTGCTACTGTTACAATCTTTACATTCGATTTACAACAATAATTTTCACCGTTTACAGTCATTCATTCATTCATTACATTGTACAATAACAGTTAATACGTTTTGTTTAACAGTAGCTAATACTTAATCACAAAAAACAAAGCATTATGTTACATATCACATTTTGTACAATAGAGGTGTGTGAAAATGGCTTGAATAAAACAAAAAAATGCACTGAATATGCGAGCGAAGCTTACCAGAAGTAATGTTACCACAATTTAACTATATTACAGTCAGTCGGTCCTACGTGCGCCGACTCACTTTGCTCCTCTCGGCCACCGTATTTTCTGCAAAGTCTCCCTCCAAGATGGCGCTGCGCACGGTTTGTGTCGCTTCCTTGCGGGCTGGGACAGATTTAGGGGTCAATAATGCGAGGACATTTGTCACAACAGGTATTGTAACGATTTTACATGATGATATTGTGTTTATGATACATTTACGAATTATGTCCCTGAGCTTCAGTACTGCGTGTGCGTGTTTGCCGTGCAAACAGTTGAAGCAGACCCTCGTTAAACGCTGTTGTGAAAGACATCCTGCCGAACTCGCAGAAGAATGTGACAATTTAAAATGTGAACTTAGTGACTCTATGTGAGGAGAGTAATGTTTCTTGATACAAGAGACGAGGCGAAGCTCATGAGTAGTAACAGTGATACTGTTCTCCATCTCACATGTCAGTTACCATTATCAGTCGTTACCATCACATAGCCTATCAGTTACCACTATCAAAACTGGCTAATATTTGAATTGAGTTTAGTGGCATAGATGTTAAAATGAAGGCGGTCAATGACATGGGACATAAGATATGAACAGCAGCAGAAAATAAATATAATCCAGAACAAATGCAAAAGTTTAGTAGCACTGAAACTGAAAGTAAAGTAGCAAATAAACAAAAATGTAAATTCACAAAATCAATAAAGAAATGTCAATAATGGCAGTAATAAGTCGACGTCATGACAAACTATTTGTTTTGTTGTGCGATAAAACAAACTAACCGCTGTTTCCACCTGACAGCCTTCCTGTGCAGACGGTTACAGCCTCTGGGTCCAATGCCCAATGAGGAGATTGATGTGCGAAACCTGGAATCGGTAGAGAAGTACCGCAGTTACACTCGTTACCTCAGACAAGCTGAAGAAGCAAAGAACAAACCTGCCTGGTGGAAGACCTACAGGAGCTATGTGGAACAAGCTGATCCTGAGCATGGTGAGACAAAAGGAGGAAAGCTACTGTTGACTGTGATTCTGTGGCGGTGTGAAACTTGCTGGCCAACGATTTTGATCATCGTTGAAACCTTTTGACGCGTCACGGTTTAAATCAACCTTGTTTTGTTGCAGGCTCAGAGCAAGTGGACATTGGCCTGCCATACTATCGCCCCAAAAGGACCAAAGAGGTGAGGGAGAGGAAGCAGGTGATGAAAGACAACAAGAAGAACGTTGAGCTGGAGAGGGCTTCTCGGCTGCGCACTTGTAAGCTCATACACACTCACCAGAACGGGCATGCGTGAAGTGAATAAAGTGAATACATTGTTTCACCTTTTTATTTTCTCTCTTTGTATCACCAGTTAAAATCCCTCTGGACAAAGTGCAGGAAACCTGGGAGAAGAGCAGCGGCCCGTTTCAAATAAAGAGACTGGCAGAACACTACGGGGTCTTCAGAGATCTCTTCCCCATGGCTTATTTTCTACCTCAAGTCCCAGTCCAGATCTCCTATGGCCAGGACAACAGTGTTGAAGTGCATTATGGGAATCGGCTGACACCAACCGAAGTATGTTAAAGGGACAGAAGGTCTACAGTGTCAGGATCTAGCTCTGGTGTCAATATTCAGGGGTGAAGGCCACATAAATTTCAAACATCCTCCTCCATTTTCTGACAGTTTATCCTCTCCCCGAAAACTAAATCTGTATTGCATTTTATTTACTTGTTCGTTTTCTTTCATGCTCACCTCTAAATAACTTTATTTTTTGCTGTGCTTTTTATCTCCAGGCAGCATCTGTCCCTCAGATAAGCTTTGATGCAGAGGAGGACTCCCTGTGGACCCTTCTGCTCACCTGTCCAGGTTAGGGTCAGCTGTCACAGGAGGATCAGATCACTAGATTAGGATCATTTACAGCTCTCCATTATAGCTCCAACCTTTGATTAATCAATTAATTTACCAAAAAAAAAAAAAAAATGGCTCATTTTTTTCATAATCAGTTAATTGTTCCAGTCATTTTTGAAGCAAAAACATCAAATATATGCTGTTTCCAGCCTCTTAAATGTCGGGATTTGTTACTTTTCTTCATCATTTATGAAAGTACATGCATTTATCACAATTTTCTGACATTTTATTGACTAAATGATTACTTTATTATGCAACATGTAATCGACTTTCAGGAATGAACCAACACATAAATGGTCTCTTTCAGATGAGCATCTTTTGGATAATGAGGCAGAATACATCCACTGGCTTGTGTGAGTACTTCTTTTTTGTAGAGCACATTTAAAAACAAGATGTTGACCAAGTTGCTTTAACAGGGAGGTTTAAAAGTGCAATTCATTCATTCATTCATTTATTCATCTAGGTTTATTTTGCTTTTTTCAGTGTATAATTTCCGACACATCAACAAAACAGAACACAATTATATTATCTGCCCCTTTCCTAATAATAACATTAGTAGATAATGATTCTGTCGATAAAGGTGGCCATCCGTTTTTGTTCACCTTTCATCAGAAATCATATGAAAGTTCATCAGTACATACTCTGAGACAATATATAATGGTTATCTTCACATAAATGTTAATCAGTAAATTCATGTGTCATTTTCTTCCTTTATAGATTGTCTTAAGTTGATCATTATTTTTGCAGCATTTTGATTCCTTGTCGGAGAGTTCTATAGTTCCACCCCATATACTGAAATACATGTCCGCTTTAATGTAGAGCATGCATACAGACTTAATTACATTTCCTTCTATGATTCTTGAAACGTTTTCTGTGTGCGCATCTTAAGTCAAGGTTCAATGCGTGGACATACCGGCAGGATTTTATGACCTCACAACTGGAGAACATTTTCATAAAAAAAATTTTTTGAGTGGTAGAAAAGAGTAAATACAGTTTTGATGAAGGTTAACCTCTACAGCCTGTTGTTACCCACGTTTCCATAGAGGGAACATACCAGGTGGAGCAATGCATGCTGGGCAGGAGCTGTGTCACTACCTGCCTCCCTTCCCTGCCAGAGGAACAGGCTTCCACCGCTACATTTATGTCCTCTTCAAGCAAGAGGGAAGCATCAACTTCCAGGAGGATGTCAGGCCGTTGCCGTGGTGAGCAATAAATACCTGTGACTTCTGCAGGGTTTACTGACTCAGGAGTAAATCCAGATCATTTACATTCACACTGTATGCAAAAACCAGGTGCCAGCAGGTGTTGGTGGTTAGTGGGTTCAGCTGATCCCTCTAAAGATGTCGTTTAATCTACAATCACCTTTTATCAGGCATAAGAGTTCAGGTTCCCAGGTTCATTGTCGGCTGAACTATATTTGCAAGCATATGTGGTGTTTTCTGTGTCAAGCATGAAGTAAGACAATAAGCTCTTGTTGCCTCTCTCTAGCCATTCTCTGGTGGATCGCACATTTAAGACGTTGGATTTCTACAGAAAGCACCAGGATAACATGACACCTGTGGGTCTGGCCTTCTTCCAATGCCAGTGGGATGAATCTGTCACCAACACCTTTCACAACACACTCAGTGAGTCATGCTAAAGCTCACAAACAAAAACACTGCAGGAACTGAGATGTTGACTTTTTTTAGATTTTGAAAAGGTTGGAATTGAGTCAAGAAGTTTCTCTGCCAATATTCTGTCGGTTTAATAATAAAGCCTGTCCGTCATCTCTTTTCCCTGCAGACATGAAGGAGCCGGTGTTTGAGTTTATCAGGCCTCCAGTGTACCACCCGCCACAGGTCAAATACCCTCATGGACAACCCCTGCGCTACCTGGACAGATACAGAGATGGGAAGGAGCACACCTATGGAATATACTAATTATGAGAATGACAGAGACACACACACAGAAGAAGAAAACACATTTCTTTGCAAATGTGCAGTTATGTTTGCCGTATTTGTGTTAAAGAATAAAGCATTTTTCAACTGTGCTGGGATTGTAGTTATGGTTACGTCTGCTGAGGACAGTATGTTAATGGTCTTATTTGGCCATATGTCCGTCTGTTAGTTGGAAACAGACAGCAGGATATATCAGTTACTTGTTACAAAACATTTGAGTTGAAAGTGTGGATGACTAATTTAATGAAGTGATTGACTTCTGGTCCTGTGTTTGTCAAAATGCCATCAGTACTACAAGACAAGCCATTACAAGCTGTAATGAACCATGAACCAATTAAATACAGGCTCAGTAGGAATCGCACATATACATTTTAGTCAACACAGTACAAATATATATCTGTGAAATACGTGTGATCACTGTCACTATTCTGCAAAATCTACTTAAATTAATGCATTCTGCAGGTGTACAAATTGAATCCCTATTCACTGAAAAATAAGTGATGAGGCTAAGAATGCACGTACTGTATGAAGAATCACAAAATACTTTAGTTCAGAGGATAAAACTTAAATAATTCATAACTGAAGGTATTAAGAACAGCTACAGGATTTCACAACGTCACTTGAATTTAATGGAAGTTTTTAAATAACCTTTTCCAAGAAAATCCAGGATATGATCTGGGAGGGCCTTGGTGACTTGGTATAGAATGACCAATGTGGTAAAAATCCAAATAAAGTTGACACTGATTACACATCAGTAACAATAATCCACTATTTAAATAATTTACAGTCTAAAAGATGCTATTCTAAATAAGGAACACTGAGAAACTCTGAATCCTTGCTGAAATGTTGAGTAAAAGGCACGAGTTCTCTCTGTCTGTCAGACCGCACAGGGGCTGCAATGTGCTGCAAACGTTTTGCATTTTTTATCACTCTGTTATGTTCTCAGTTCATTGATTAGTTGTTTGGTCTTTGAAATCTCAGAAAATGGGGACAAATGATCAGTGTTTCATGAGGCCTAAATCCTAAGTTAAATCCTTGTTTTTTCCCACAAAGGAAGGATATTCAATGTACTGCCATGGAGGAGTAAAGTAAATAAAAATTAGAAATATTCTAATGAGCAGAGAATTACAAAGAAATGTGACCTGACACCTGACGCAGTGTTCATCACTAAAAACTAAACCAAGTCACCGATGTTGTTTTGCAAAAATGTGATTTCATCATTTTTAAATAATATGTGAAATGAACAGCCTGATATGTTTGCAATGTATCACTGTGTTCAAAATATGGGAAATTAGCTGAGATAGAAACAACAGAAAGAGGATGAAAGAAAAGCTGCTGCTTGTCGCCGAACTTGGTCAGAGCAATCATATGTCAAGGAGAATTTAGTACCAAACTGACAGGTGCAAACCACGACAATGCATGAAAAATGGCAGAAAACCTCCCAAAAAGGGCAGAATTTTAAAATGAGCTTATTGAGAAGGATTTCTTTTGAACTATTTTACAACCCGCAATGCAAAAATGTTGGGGTGCGGTGTAAAATAAATATGTAACGCAAACCTTTGTAAGTCATTGTTGAGTGTTGTAGTTTGGTAGTTTAAAGAGTCCCACTCAACTCCCAAAAATGTAATATAAACAACTTGAGGTATAAATACATTGGTCCACAGTGGACACTGGGCTCAATGCCACACCAATAAGGTACATTCATATTTAGCGTAAACATGTATAGACATATGTAGATGTCTTTATTATTGCACTGCAGCATTGCAAAATAGTGTGTTATTGCAGCACTTAAGAGCAATAGTATTCTAGATTTTATGTAGCGCTTCAGCTCCAGTCTTAAAGGACTGCTATATGTTTTGTATACCACCAGATGTCACTGTGCTTTGTGCCTTTGCCAATCCTTTTGAGAAAACTCCTGCTTTCCCTGCACCCAACCTGGTGGTTTTGGTTCCTGAACTGAGCTGTCCCGAGGGTCTGTCATGTAGTTGATGTCTTGAGCCCTCAGACAGACTGACTTGGTATTTTTGGCACAAACCCACAGAAAGTCCCTAAATATTTCTAGGGCTTCATCGGCAATAGTGCATTGGTACAATCATTACCCGACCTAAATGCATGAACAAATTATGAGCCATGCTTACCTCTCTACATTGGCTCCCCAATAGTTGTTTAATTGATTTTCAAATCAAATTACTTCCTTTTAAGTCTTTCATGGCCTCGCTCTTAAATACATTTGAGATCAGACCAACAATCATAACGTTACATTTGGCGTACCTCCAACGGTACCCGTTAAGCTGTTCAGAGTATTGCAGTTGGTTGCTAATGAATTCAACCAGTACGCTTTGCGACAAGATTCTTCAGATGTCTCTCACCTATGAGAAAACCGTGTCTATTGCTAAGCACTGATTTAATGTCTTTATATTTGAGGCCAATCTCAAAATAAAGCTCTATAAACCTCTCCCACAGGTGTGCACGCTCCGTGTTTGTATTTGTTTGTTTTGTTTTCGGTTTACCTGGCCTGGAAATACATTGACCTAATTTAAAACATTTTTGCAAGATCTCGCTAAAATTTAGCGGGATCTCGCAAAAGTACATGTTTTTTTTTTTCCCTTACGGGGCTCCGTAGGTTTCAGATCTCTCCCTAAAATCGTTCTTTTTGTGCAAGATTAAGGAAATGTGCGATGCATGACCTTGTACTTATTTATACTGAATGTTATATCTTTGTATTTGCATTTTATTGTTTTTACGTCCTGCCTGTGTCCACGATGTGGCGCTAGAGATCACCCATCAATTATATGCCATGTTGTAGTGTATGATGTACAGTACTGATGCATAGACATATTCAGGGCAAAACCCTCTAGATGTGTGCACAATTTGGTGTAGATGGGAAAGTGTATGTTGGAGTCATAAGGACTTCCTGCTTTAAGGGGAAGCATCAAAATCGACCACA
Organism: Sparus aurata; assembly: GCF_900880675.1. Classification (NCBI taxonomy): domain Eukaryota; kingdom Metazoa; phylum Chordata; class Actinopteri; order Spariformes; family Sparidae; genus Sparus; species Sparus aurata. The sequence goes on from NC_044206.1 coordinate 6,597,526, forward strand.
CTGCCACAACTACCAGCGCTAATAGAAGCGAAAGATTTTTAAAGTTTTTCATCATCAAGATCTGAGGATGATACTGACTGAATGTGAAGTCTGAGGTGCGAGAGCTGTCGGACAAGTGTGTAGGAGTTTCTCTGTACGTACAAAATGGGAATAAAGCCATTAGGGGGCACTACTGAGCTGTTGTGTCACACCTGAGAGCAGTTGTGGTATCAAATTAAAGTACTCATTAGTTTGAACCTACGTGCCAAATTTGGTGACTCTGTGAACATCCTAAAGTTCTCTAAACAGTGTCTGAATAATGACAATCAGTGCAGGCCTGACCTCCTGTTGGGGCAAAAAAAATACCCAAATTAATTCCTGGCTATATCGATGAAACCTGCAAATTTCATGAAACTCAAAGGAAGGTTTTTTGTCACATGACCCGGCCTTAGGGGGTACTATGGAGACCCCTGGCCACACCCACACCCAACCATTTTCACTAGATGTGATGTGTGTGCAGAGTTTTGAAAGTTTTGGGGTATGTTTAGACTGCCAAACATGCGCTTCTTTTGGAACAGGAACATTTTGAACTTATAGAAACCATAGAGTCTGATAACAACAACAACAACATGTCCTCCTTCAAGCTGAGCAGATCTGGGGCCCGTTTCAGAAAGCGGGTTTTGTGAAAACTCTGAGTTTGTTAACCCTGAGATGAGGGAAACTCAGGTTTTCCGGTTTCACAAAGCCAGTTCAGCGTAACTCTGAGTCAGTTACCCGGGCAACATACTCCATGAAACTAACCTGCTCGCTGGCAGGTTTGCTTCAACTAACCCTGAGTTTCCCCTGCTCTTAAATTGAAGCCTGCAGACTGAAGGCAGTGGCAGACATGGCATGTCCGTTTCTCGAGGAGCCGGTTGATGTTGAAGCGCAAATACTCCGCAGAAATCTCCGTCGGGAGAGGATTATCAGACCCCGATTGGATGTGTTATCATTCCCTGATGAGTATCTATTTGAGCGTTTCCGTTTCTCTGCACCATCAATGATTTATTTAAACAATATTCTCCGCCCTCACATGGCTCACATGACACATCGTGGAAATGCACTCAGTTCCAAACAAATTCTCTGTATTGCGCTTTGTTTTTTTGGCCAACGGCAGTTTTTTATACAACATTGGTGATGCAGAGCAAGTGTCCAAGGCGACTGTCTGTCCGGCTGTCAGAAATGTGACAGAGGCACTGAAACGCCTACTTTACGCATCATAAAGCTTTGAGACTCTAAGCACTAATCAGTCAATTGAACATATTTTAGGGTTTCCAGGTGTGATTGGCTGCATCGATGGCACACACATTCCCATAATAGCTCCTTCAATAAATGAAGGAGATTATCAGAATAGGCGATCTGTCCGCAGCATTAATGTACAGGTAAGCCTAAATAGTAGCTTTTAACATTTCAGATGAAATATACTTCAGTACAGCTAAGGCAGCTAATTACTGTTCCCCACTGTGCAGATCATATGTGATGCAGCCAACATGATAAACAATGTGGAAGCAAAGTGGCCTGGGTCTGTGCATGACTCTCGGAATTTTTCGTGAGTCTACACTGAGTGATAGATTTGCCCGTGGTGAGTTTATATACAGTAAAGCTATATCCTATGATCAATATTTTGTTTCCTCCTATTGCAACTGAAACATTAAACTGTATCTTGTATTATCATAGGAGAGTTCGATGGTTACCTACTCGGAGACAGAGGGTACCCCTGCCAACCCCATCTGCTGACCCCTTACCCTGACCCTGAGCCCGGCCCACAGCAACGCTACAACGTAGCCCACTGCAGGACACGAGCCAGGGTGGAAATGACCATTGGGATGCTCAAGGCCCGATTCCAGTGCCTTCGTAGGCTCAGGGTCACCCCAGAAAGGGCGTGTGACATCATTGTGGCCTGTGTTGTTCGCCATAATATTGCAATTATTAGAGGAGAGCAACACCTGCCCTACAAATAAATTACCCAGAGGATGACCACCCCATCCAGCCTGCAGATGTCCGGGATGGAAGGGCTGTAAGGGACCTAATTACCAGGAATTACTTTTGATTCAAACAGTCAAATAAAGACAAATTCACATGTGATTTGGTTCTTCTTTATTCCCTACAAGTACGAAAGCAACAGGTAGGATTTGTAATATAGTTCCAACCATTAACATATTCACCTATTTCACCAATGCACCCGCCTTAACTGGCATTCCATTAATAGAATTTCAAGGTCAGTTTTTCTTATTTTACGATCCAGGTAGACCATTTTCTTTTCCGTTTTTTCGATTGTCTTCATTAGATGCACTCCATATAACTCCTTAACTGGTAACTGGGAAACATATGGACAACATTTAATTGCTACAGTTCTACATACAGATTTAACATCTTATTGACCGAAACTCTCACTGTATCAAGCTGTGCTGTGGAAGTGGAAGGACCCTCCTTGTGATGCCCAGCAATGTTCTGTTGAAAGACAAGAATGTGCTAGTTATTTGTCCACTATCCATGCTCATCACTTCAGTGTAGGCTACATGTCAAACTATATTCCACTGGACAATGTAAAGGAATGTGATTGGGTAGACCACTGCCAGTAGCTATACATAATATTTAGACACACCTCAGAAGGCCTCTCTGGATCTCTCCCTGTGGTGGCAGCAGACAGCGTTTCTTCATCATCATCACCATCCTCCTCCTCCTTGTGATGCAGGAAAAGAAACAGTTTAAGATTACTTTGAACTACCATCTGAGCAAGGTCTGAGTATGGAATACTTACAGCTTCAGGGTGCTCAATTGTTTCAGTCGGAGGCTGAACTACGCAAATGACACCATCCTCAACTGTTGGGTGGGGATAGATATAAAAATGAGGAATAATATACATACATACTAGGGGTGTGCCAAAATATCAATACTACGATATATCGCGATATTTCGTCTTGAGGTACGTTATCGATACACTGGTGCCAAATATCGATATTAAAAAATGTAAAAAAAAAAAATTCTTTTTTTTTTTTTTTTTTTGGCCCACCACCTCCACCCCTCTTCAGAGGACAGCTTTATCTTTATTCAAACATCGGTATACAACCAAATAAAATTTAAAAAATGGTTTAAGTAGTTTTGAAACCCACGCATATAGATATTTAATGATAGTTGTAGTCAGTGTGTGTGTTAAGAAGAGACACTGTTTCTGTTTACTTGGCTGTCATTTATGTGAAATTGATTGACAATGTTTTGTCATTCCTGTGAAATGGATTCAGTGCAGTCAATAAATTCTGAATTTCTTCATTGACACAGATATCGTGATGTAACGTAGATGAAATTTCTTGCAATATATCGATTATCGCAGAATCACTGTATCGTGATATTATCGTTATCGTGGGCAAAATATCGTGATAGTATCGTATCGCGTGGTACCTGGTGATACCCAGCCCTAATACATACATACACATTTTTTAATTTTTTTAAAAAGACACAAGTGTGTACTTACATCTGATGTAGGCACTTGTGTCATGGGGGGTGACAGGCTCAGATGAGCTTCCCCCTGGCATGCCTTCAGCCACCGGTCGGCCATAGTTTTGGCTGAGGGCCATCTCCTTAGCCTCCGTCAGAGGTGGTAGAGGTGGCCCTTCCCCCTGTTTTTCGGGCCTCTGCCTTCTTTCTGTTGGCTGAGCAGAACTTAAATGTTAATTTTTTTTTAACTTAGTATTTTATTGAGTGTTCCTGTACACATCGTCACATTTTGAATGTAGCCTACATATAATATAAAAATCTGTAAACATTGTATCAACTAAGTGGTGTATTAAGTGGGAGGACGTGTTAAAACAGAATTTGATTAGGGGTTTACATTACTATTTGAAGTAGCCACTGAATTAATATTTACTTTAACAGCCCAAGTCAATTTAAAAAAAAAAAAATCAAAGTGAGGTGCAATCGCCTAGCAAAACATGCCTTGCCTTGTTGGATGATGTTTTTATATTTCAGTTTTAGCTGCTTCCAAGTCCTTTTTTCCCCTGTTGGACAGCACCTAAATGGAAATCCAATCGTATTCCTTTTTGCATTCATAGCTAGGCATCTGTGCTACATTCTTACAGTTAAATGTTAAGTCAATGGAATAGTTCAAACTTATGCGTTGACTCGGGCAGCAATTTCCTCCCATGCCGTCTCTCTCTCCTTTGCTGCTGCAGCGGTATTAGATTTTCTCCGAAACATGTGTTCATTCTACGTATGCCTGCATTAGGACCTCCAGCTCTATTTGAGATCTCTTTTTTTCAGTTGTCATGGTGACACTCGTGATATCAGGGCTCTATTGACTATGGCTTTTTATAGTGGTTGTGCACGCGCGTAACTCGAGGTGAACATACTCAGAGTTGATTGAACTAATTCATATCAGCTGTTCTGGAACCGGATACTCAGAGTTTCCCATCTCAGAGTAAGTCAACTCAGAGTTCAGGGATAGACTCAAGAGTTTGTTAAACTTGCTTCCTGAAACAGGCCCCAGGGCCTTCCATTTTGTTTTTGTACTTGCCGTCGTCTCCATTATGGCCTTTAAGGGCTTCCATAGCTGTCTGAAGAGGAGAGATAACTCTTCCATTTTTTCCTTTTTAGTGGAGCTTTATCAGTGTTTGGACCTAATGTGAGATTGAATTTAATTAGGGCCGTCAGTTTAACGCGTTTATTAGATTAATTAATTACACTGCAAATTAACGCGTTATAAAAATTAACGCAATTAATTATGAGATTCTGAGTGGCAATTCGATGCGCAAGCATTTTAAATTTGGCCCATTGAATGACCCATAGGCTAGTCGGCAGTGGCACGTCACGGTAGCATTAGCACCGAGGAACTTGTCAGGACGTGTTCGTCACTTCTAGAGTTGTCACGATACCAAAATGAGTAACCACGATACTATACCAGACAAAGTATCACGGTTCCGGGTATTATCGCGATACTGCAGCCTTTTTTTATCATCATTATTTTTATGAACTGCAATGTATTTGTACAAGTTATAAATACTTATTAATTACTTATAATGTTGTTTGGTGCATGATAAACATAATACTAGTGAAGCATGAATTAGACTGAAACAAATACTTTTATGAATAACATTTATTATAAAGTTAAAATAAAAAAAAAAAACGGTATGGTCTTGGCCATGGGTTGCTTCCCTTTTGGGTTGGATGGCTTTCTCTAAAATACGGAGTGGGAAATACATAACAAATTAGCCTAATGGTCCTAATGGTTTTAGTTCATAACTGGGTCAATAAGAGTACATGAACAAAAGCATACGAGCAATAAAAAACAAATAAATGAAGTTAGAATTGATATGGTTGAAATCATATAATCATTTAGTTTCCTTTGCACATTATTTATGTTTAACTAATATAAATAATCAATTTAGGATAACAAATCCTCTGTCTTTTAAAAATATCTATTTGACAATAATATAACATAATAAACCATAGAGGACAAAATACAATTTTCCCTGTGAAAACTATATTTTTATGCATTTTCTAGGTGCTTTATACTTTGACATCCTTTAACTCTTCATTCCTCAGCCTGTCCACGGAGCATATAGACTAATATTAGCCAATGAGAAAATAAACAGGGCATACTAACCTGGTATTCGACATATAAATCTGGGTGACGACCCTGCAGGTGTTTATGAGGTTGGATGTGTTCCCTCCTTTGGCTTCTATAGCTTGGTGGCAGCGCCTGCACAGTGGACGGCCATCGTCTATTGCTTTACCATCTGTGCCTTGTTTAAAGCTAAAATAGTTCCAAATGTGACTTTTGGAGTTTGGTTTTTTGAGCAAAATTAGTGGTGCCACTGAGACGCCGCCGCGGCAGACTCGCCGCTCGGGCCTGGTGCTTCTGCCATGGTGAGTGTTTTGTCTCGTGTTAGTGACTGTAAGCTCGCATCTGGGTGAGACAGAACTTTAGCTTGTTGTTTGTTTTGAAGCGAATTTCTATCGAAGCGGAGCTGTCTTCATGGAGTTCGTTCTTGCCGGCAGAAACACACGAACAGCCAATCAGCTAACAGACAGGCGGACCCAGCGTGCGGAAACAGCCTATCATATCCCCGGACATCACCAGTAACAGGCAAACAGCCAATCATTCAGCAGCTGTGTAGTTCGGTTGCAGTAGTTAGCATGTGGGTTTGTTTACAAGGGAGTAGCATGCAGTGAGAAGGAGAGTAGAGGCGGCCGCTATGTAGCGGAAACTGGCACCGGTAGTATAGTAATCCACGGTAGTACCGTCGTGTAGAATTTCTAGTATAGTAGGAACCGTTAAGATTTGGCACCGCGGGGTACCGTGGGTACCGCGGGTATCGTGCAACTCTAACGTTAGTCACTTCCCACTCGCGTCGCTAGAAGGACCCTATGATTTCCGTGATCACGGAATCGCGGAATTGGCCGATTAAAACGGAATCTACTTTTTAACGCGGAATATCGCGGAATTTGACATAATTTCACTGAAATGTTGTTCTCGTGTGGAAGAGGAACGTTTGTCTGGGGAAAACTGCACGGGGGAACCAAATCTGGGTGGCACAACAAGTCGCGCCCCCCTCCCCACAGACTGAACTCCCCCGTCAAAACATTGCAAGCATGGCGAAGCGGCTGACAACGGCTCCGTCTTCGTCGGCGAAAAAGCTGAGAAACTTGACATTTGCCCCTCAGTATAGAGCCGAGCAGTTCCCGAACGACTTGTATGTGTCAGGTGAACTGTGGTTTTGCAAAGAAGCAGACCTGAGAATCATAATTAAAGGTGTAATGCCGCTGCGTGAGAGTTAGCCACCTGTCCGATTCATATTATCGGCATATAATACCAGAGTGACTGCTAACTGCTGCTAACAGTAGCTGCTGTTAGCTCGCTAGCCCCGTTAACCACAGCCTTGTTAGTTGACTCTGCCTGGGCTGGGAGGCTTTTCTGGATCTGCCTGAGAGCTGACCATGTTTTTATTCAATGAAACCCATAAAAACACAAAATATACTATCGTTACTGTATGAAGACATGATGAAGTCAAAATATTGTTGATGCACTTTACTGTACGGTACAGTATTGAGGAAATATGTTTGTCCCTTTTAAGGTAATTTCTATTTAATTTGTTTACATTTTAGTTATTTACATTAAAAACACACTGTTTTTGGTAGTATAATAAGAGTAAATCAGGATTCACAAAAATTAAAACGGAATTTGAGAAAAAACAAAACGAATTTTATAGGGCCCTACGCTAGTCAAAGCAGGGTGAGAACAGACATGGACGCAACTCAGGGGAGCGAGGTGAGCACATCGTTGCTAGGGCCTTTGAACGGCAAGTTTATTTATAAAAAGAACGTGGTGATTTGTAGCTTTTGTAAAAAAGAATTCTCCCATCACCGAAGCTGCTCCAACTTGACTTGTCATTTAAACGCTACATTTTATTTATTTAAGTGTATTTGTACTGCATTTTTGAATAATGCACCTGGCCTAATTGGTTTGCTGGGATGTGCTTGACCATTTTCTTTTAAATTTCATTTATGAAACGCGCTTCACCAATAAAAATGTGGATTTCAAATCTTCTCTTCTTAGTGTATTCAATTGATTAGTCACGCAACACAATTTTGTAATGTCCTAGAATTCGAATTCTTTATTTGGGTACCTTTAGCAGATGTGATTAATTAGATTAATTAATTACAAATCCTGTAATTAATTAGATTAATTTTTTTAATCGCCTGACAGCCCTAAATTTAATATCATAATTTCTCACAAACATACAACCAAAGCAAGGAATAGAAAATAAATAAATCCAAAATGTATTATTATAAATAAATTCAAATGAACACATGCTTGTTACGGGAGGAGCTGAATTGCAGCACCTCTGTAGAAAGCTAATTAGAGCTGATTAACAACAGCTGTGCCACCTGCATGAGAGGCTTTTTCAGACCCAGTGTGTGGCATAGGTAACACTTCCTGTTGGTGACTGATGCAATGGGAGCTATTTGGGCCTTTGTCGTTTGTGTCCTGACTGTTTGGCTTGCCAAAGGTTTTCACATTTCTTTCTATTTCAAGCTTCTGTTTTTAAAAAAAAAAAAAAAAAAAAGATGGTAATGGCGTACAGAACTGTAAGAGTAAGTTCACTTGATTTCAGGCAAAAACTTGACATACTAGAGGATCCTTTGGCATAACTTGGAGTGTGAAATTTTAGTCGTCACTAGTCTGAGATATATAGTGCCATCAAACCACATGAACATTTGATTAACAGCAAGTTTACTATCCATAGGCTCTTGTTTGCCAGTTGATGGGACAAATAAAAGGAATGATCATGGGCTTCAGAGGAAGATGGAAGGTAAGAACATGTGTACCCAAATCTTTTCTGAACTACTTTCTGGCACTAACTTAATTTCCTTTTGTACAACAGATTTGTCTCCCAATGGGCTCTCATTAAAGAAGACCGTTGCACTTCTCCAGTCGATGGAGTCCATTTTGGAGCAAGATGCTAAGGAAGGTGAGCAGGTTCAACAAAATCCTACTGGTGGAGTCTTGTATCAGTCTCACAATGAGCCTTTTCAGTTTAATGTATTTGTCTGGTGTTGCAACACAATGCTTAACTTAAACTACATTGCCATACAATGTCAAGTATACAGCTGCTTTGACATCATGGATGCACTAAGGGCAAAATGTTCCGTCCATTAGACTTACTGGTGGCCAGGAAGTTGTTAGGTGTAGCTTAAGTTTGATACAAATGTTTGAATTCTCAAAGCACTGTTAGTGTAGAGAACATCACTCAATTCCTTTGACTTCAATTGTTTTTGTTAACCAGCTCTCTCACTTTCAGTACAACTGGAAACCAATGGTGTGGAAGCTGAGTCATCATTTGGCCATGTGAGACTTGTACAGACCCTGAACAGACCAAAACCACTCAAAACTGAGAAGGTCCCTGTACACACTGCCATGGACTGCGGCACCTTCCCTGGTGCGACCAGTGGTGGCAGCAGCAACGGCAGCAGCGTGGCCGACGGCGCTGGCGGCGGCAACAACGGCAGCAGCGTGGCCGACGGCAGCAACAATGGCGGCAACAACGGCAGCAGCGTGGCCGACGGCAGCAACAATGGCGGCAACAACGGCAGCAGCGTGGCCGACGGCAGCAACAATGGCGGCAACAACGGCAGCAGCGTGGCCAACGGCAGTAACAATGGCGGCAACAACGGCAGCAGCGTGGCAGACGGCAGCAACAATGGCGGCAACAACGGCAGCAGCGTGGCCGACGGCGCTGGCGGCGGCAACAACGGCAGCAGCGTGGCCGACGGCGCTGGCGGCGGCAACAACGGCAGCAGCGTGGCCGACGGCAGCAACAATGGCAGCAGCGTGGCCGACGGCAGCAACAATGGCGGCAACAACGGCAGCAGCGTGGCCGACGGCAGCAACAATGGCGGCAACAACGGCAGCAGCGTGGCCGACGGCAGCAACAATGGCGGCAACAACGGCAGCAGCGTGGCCGACGGCAGCAACAATGGCGGCAACAACGGCAGCAGCGTGGCCGACGGCAGCAACAATGGCGGCAACAACGGCAGCAACAATGGCGGCAACAACGGCAGCAGCGTGGCCGACGGCAGCAACAATGGCGGCAACAACGGCAGCAGCCTGGCCGACGGCGCTGGCGGCGGCAACAACGGCAGCAGCGTGGCCGAAGGCAGCAACAATGGCGGCAGCAGCGTGGCAGACGGCGCTGGCGGCGGCAACAACGGCAGCAGCGTGGCCGACGGCAGCAACAATGGCGGCAGCAGCGTGGCCGACGTCGCTGGCGGCGGCAACAACGGCAGCAGCGTGGCCGACGTCGCTGGCGGCGGCAACAACGGCAGCACGGCAACGGCGGCGGCACCTTCCCCGGCCACGGCAACGGCGGCGGCACCTTCCCCGGCCACGGCAACGGCGGCACCTTCCCCAGCCGCGGCAACCGTGGCATCTTCCCCACAACTGTGGCAGCAATCAGCCACAGCAGTAGCGTGGCCGTCACAAGTGAACCCCAGAGCTGATCACAAACTGCTGTGACCACACTGCTAAAGTAGGGAATAGGTTTGCGGAATCATGCAAGAGCTCAGTTTAAGATATTTCTGTATGTCCCAAGTTTTCTACTTTAAATAAAACTCTTAACTGATATGTTTCCCTATTTCTTCTTTCCCAGATGGGTTAAAAGACCTTACTGGGTTTTTGTGCCAAGCAAATGAAACTTGGTTTTGTTTGCAAACATTGAGACCTTATGGCCAGAGTTGTCAGGTAAAGTGTTGCCAAGGTAATGCTTTGATACGTTTGTGGCCTTTTCCTGGTCAGTTTCTGGAGAGCAGTTTGCAGCAGTGATGTCAGGCGTACAAACAATGGCAATATTTCCACCATGAAAAAGCATGAAGCCAGAAGCCAAAATTCACCATGTAGCTATGAAGCTGTTTAGAATTGATCAAGGGGAAATAGAATTACTTTAATGATCCCAGACTGGGAAATTATTTTGTTACAGCAGTAGTGGGTCTGCAAATAAAACACTTCGTACATAACATAAATAGAATCCAGTGTGTGTATATATACAGTGCAGTGTACTATAAACAATGTATACAACAAAACAGACCAGAGTTCTCTGTCAGGCAGAGGTGAGAGAGTTGTATAAAGTGATGGCTTGTGGCAGGAAAGATTTCCTGTATCTGTTGCTACGACAGCGAAGCTGAAGCAGCCTTCTGGAGAAGGTGCTCCGCTGTCTGACCAGTGTGAGTTGGAGAGGGTGGAGAGGATTATCCATGATAAAAGTTTTTTCAGTGTCCTCTCCACCACAGCCTCCAGAGTGTCCTGTTTGCAGCCAATCACAGAGCCAGCCTTCCTGATCAGTTGAGTCTGTTGGTGTCGCTGGCTCCGATGCTGCTTCCCCAACAAACCACAGCAAAGAAAAGTACACTGGCCACCACAGACTGATAAAAGATCTCCAACATCTTGCTGCACACGTTGAAGGATCTCAGCTTCCTCAGGAACTAAAGTCTGCTCATCCCCTTCTTGTACACAGCTTCAGTGTTAGATCTCCAGTCCAGTCTGTGGTTGATGGTAACACCAAGGTACTTATAATCCTCCACCGCCTCCACATCCCTTCCCAGAATGCACAGAGGTTGGAAAGCCGTCTTCCTCTTCTTCCTGAAATCTATCACAATCTCTCTGGTCTTGCTGATGTTCAGCCGCAGGTGATTCTGTCCAGTCCACTCCACAAAGTTGTCTACCAGTGCCCTGTACTCCTCCTCCTGTCCCTCACTTATACACCCAACAACAGCCGAGTTGTCAGAAAACTTTTGCAGGAGACACGACCCGGTGTTGTACTGAAAGTCAGTGATGTATAAGGTGAACAGGAAAGGAGACAGTACAGTCCCCTGTGGAGCTCCTGTATCACTAACCACCGCATCAGACAGAACACTGCCCATACAGACAAACTGTGGCCTGCCTGTCAGGTAGTCAGTAATCCAGGAAATCATTGTGTCGTCTACACCCATCACCCGCACCCAGTGATCTGCTTCATACCAGTCCACACATCCCTCACATTGTTCTGCTGGAGTTTGGCCTCCAGCTTCCTCCTGTAGGCGTCTTTACAGGCCCTCAGCATATCCCTGAGTTCATGCTGCACTCTCCTCAGTTCTTCCCTGTCTCCAGACCTGAACGCCCTCTTCTTCTTGTTAAGAAGGGCTTTCAGGTCATTGGTGATCCACGGCTTATTATTAGAGAAGCAGCGTACAGTCCGGGTTGGCATGGTGGTGTGTTCACAGAACCTGATGTATTCTGTGATGCAGTCAGTCATGCTGTCAAGATCCTCTCCATGTGGCTCAACAAGTGCATCCCAGTCTGTTGACTCAAAGCAGTCCTGTAGTGTGTCAGCAGCCTCCTGTGTCCACCTCCTCACGCTCCTAGTGTGGACAGGCTGCCGCTGAACAAGAGGCATATACTTAGGGGTCAGCAGAACCAGGTTGTGGTCAGATCTTCCAAGAGGGGGGAGGGCTGTGGGACTGTATGCTAATACTCCAACTGTAATGCTACTCCATGACGGCAAGAAGTCATTTTATTAAAGCAATATTACTCGAGAGGGTGTGCTTTAACGCCATTTGAGCACAACATGATGCAGTGGCAAGCAGCACTGAAATAGTGTTGTGAATCAATATATTGTATTGATGGATTCAAAATGGAGGAGATAATGCCATACATTTCATTTTATGAATTGTATAACATTTGTCACTTTTTATTACCCCATTGGTACAGGGACTTGCATTGTAATACTTTAAAAATGGCATCCATGATAAAGAAGTAAAAAATAATGCCTGACGAGGTGTCCATAAACAGGAATTGATGGACGACGCGGAGGCCTATGAACCATCCGACGTGCAGCAGAGGACGGTTGCCTCTGCTAAGTCCATTAATTCCTGTTTATGGACACCTCGAAGGGCATTATCCCGCTTATACCATGGTCACTTGCCCAAAAAAAAAAGACTGTTGATTTATATTTTCATGCGTTTTACAATCATGATATATACATTTTTTCACAAGCCGTAATGCCGGAGGGTTTGACTAATACCTGGAACAATCATTACACTCCCGTAAGGTTCTCATGCAACGGGAGCGTTGTTCACTCCTCCAGTAAATAGGACGGACCACAGATACGACTTGGCAATGGGAGATATTCTAGTCCACTCAGCCATGAGCCAGAAAGCTAACGTTATGCTAGCAAGATTCAAAGTCAATAACAGTGCGTACGGTTGACAAACAGTAAATATAATTTGAGTATGTTTAACAACAAGACTAGCTAGCTATCCAGTCATGTCATTGTCCCCAAATCAATATCAAGATCTTCACAAAGATCGGCCGGTTCGGGGGGGGGGGCCAGCAGGGGCCAGTGCCCCCGTAACTCTGAGTCTGGACCCCCCTGTGGCCCCCCTGACAGGGAGTCTGCATTAATAACACAATGACAGATTTCTTGCAATGATTTTGTTCTGAAGGGAAAGGCAGAAATAAAGTGTCTCAGCAGTTTACTACCCAATCAAAATTGCTGAAATTGTAAACACTGCTTTGAATGAGGGATTTGTCCTTTTTTCCCGGTTGTATGTGCCCCCCTTACAAAAAAGCAGGCCCCAACCTGGCCCCCCTATTAAAACTGGTCTAGAACCACCACTGCTGTACCCGCAGCCTCAAGTAGAGAGCTGAACAGCGAACGGGATGAGAGATTATTCGCCTATCAGTAGCCGTTTTTAGACAGATCACCAAGCCGCCAATTTGCCCATCCATTTTGGTGGCTCGGTCCGCGGTTTTAGATAGAGGGCGGAAAATTGGGGGTCTGTTGTGGTCCGCCGATTTTACGCCTCGGAATGTGCCGGCCTCTGCGTGAGGTGGGCGGAGGTGTCAATGACCTGCACTGTTGTGCGACCCACAGCCGGGGAGTTTTAAAACCAGGAAACAGCTGATCACAGCAGTCAGTCCTTCATTTCACCCACGGACATTAAGATGAACAACTGGACAGCCGCTGCGATCCAGGAGATGCTAGCGTCTCCTCGGTCTCTGTAGCTGTTTTGTTGTGTTAGCTTGATGTTGTGTCGGAAAAACTAAGGACGGTTGCTACTTTCAAATTAAAAGCCCCCCGCTAAGAACCCAGTTCTTAGTAGTTGCTCCAATGGGGTGCAATATAAAGCTCTTATTTTGAAGACAAATTTATGTCACCGTTCACAGCCCAACTTCGAGCTTCACATCCCGTCACATGCTTACGCCTACCTCAGAGGTGGCTTTTGGAAAAGGAGGAATATTAAGCCTCCGTTTTAGAAGGACAGGCCGGCACATTGCCACCCTTACCTTGGAGCAAATGTGCCGCCTTTTCTATCTAAAAAGGGCTTGTAAGTTTAGAGGGGAAGTGTACTTTCTGCAGCCTGTGTGTTACAGTCGCCATCCTGTGGTGTTCAGAGGATAAGACACTGAAGGACTGACGGACTGCACTCAGTGCTGGAAATAAAATATTCAGATTTGATACGCCAGCTAGCGCATTAATTTACAGCGGTGAACAGACAATTTGACTGGAACTACTTAGTAAGCGTCCATATATTAGGGGTTAATGGACACCCTGCAGCCAATCAGAATCGAGTATTCCCCCAGACCATGGTAAAATTAAGCATTAATATTGCGATTATACAACTAATACCAACACAAATAAAATGTATAATCAAAATATATCCATGTTGTTAGACATTTTGCTCTCATTATAAAGGTTTTTGCGAGTGTGCGTCGCGTTTCCATTGAAACACATGGGGTCTGACTAATAACTGAAACAAAATCAGTCACGTCAGAAGACTCATATGTGTAATGGAACGTAGTTTACCACTCCAGCAAATAATCCAACCCTTAGTAACGACCTAGCAACAGAAAGGATTTTCTAGTCCCAGATGAGTGAACTCTGAGTTGACGTTAATGTTTTATCGCGGTCTCGGAATTTCCCGAACTAAATCAATACTGCACAGATAAACAGAAAATGCTTAGTTTTATCGCCCAAGTTATAACAAGATGTTGATTTTATTTTCTTTTATATTTTTTATAAAACTTTTTCACCGCGGTCACAATAGTGTCTCTTACACTGAAGGGAAAATAAATAATAGGGGGGCGTTTATTTGTTTCAATCACTTAACAGACCAGGCATTTATTTGGGACCAGGCGGCAATTTCGGACAGGCGTTTAATTCCTTCCACTCAAAAATCCGGGATGAAAATGTCACAAACTTCTCCAGCTTCTCGGTGAATTCTCCGGCATCCTGCTTCAACTGGGCAATAGTTGCCTTCTGCAAGTGAAGTTGTTGCGGCGGAGGAAACGATTCAGCCGACCAGCACTCACAGATAACTCCTCATCTCTGCTGTCATCCACGGTGGCGTACATTTGTTTCTCCGTCGCCTGATCATTTTGCGGGACACTCTCGTGGCGTGCCCGTTTGCTGATAAGTAATTCCCGCATGTTTATCTCAGGCTCCTCGCTGGCCTTCTTCCTCCCTCCAGCAGGCAGCCTGGCCCTGTTGCTGTACACCTCCGTTTTTTTTGTTTATCGCCAATCTCTCACTCTCTTGGGGGTCGACAGAGAAACGTCTAGCGGCTGCTTCTCCCGACTTTTCCTCTGCATATTTTACGGCAGAAAGTTTGAATTTCAAGCCGTTCTTATTATTTTTTTTGCTCCAGCTCTGACAGTTACTATGTTACCATGACTTGGCGGTGTGATATTTTGAGTAATGAGTCAGGCGTGCTGTCATGCTGATTTGAGCACGGTCTAAATGTCTTGTTGACTAATCAGATTGCTTGGTCGGAACTACTTGTTGTATAATATAAGACTAAACTACCCCCTACCTTAATGTGTACAATATGAATTCAGTAAAATATCACTTTGGGATGTAGATGTTTTTACAATAGAATTAGAGTGTGTTGCTGCTGTTGCCATTTGCTGTGATATCACAGGTATTAGAGATGGAGTTAGGTAAAAATGAAGATTTACCATGAAAATAGCTCTTCAACATGGCCAAAAGACACATTTAGTCCAAACCAACATACCCCTAATTAGCTTATGGAATCCCACATTTGTGTTGGTGAACCCAAACATGTTGCAAAAATGTTGCATTTTTATTTGGTTTCCTTAGGCTTAGTGCATATAAAAAGCATTACCTTTAAATTTCACATTTCACAATATCTTAGCTAAGTGTAAACAAAAAAGTGCATATAGCTTTAAACTTTAAAGTGACCTTTCTTGTTGTTGAGGAAATATGGGATGACAACAGCAGGACAAAGGCAGATTTTCAACCTATTTGAGATTATGCAAATAATAAACACAAACACAACCCTCTTCAGCATGTGTGAATATTTGGCCATTTGCAAGAAAACACTGTCCAGAAACTTAGGGCTAACTGGGATAGCTCCTCAAAGGAGGCATATACTTTAAATGTTGCTATGTAGGAACAAAAGTGCATTCACATTGTCTGGATCAAGGGAGGTACGCCTCTCCTCAATCAGTCTCCCAGCAACACTGAAAGACCGTTCGGAGGGAGTACTTGTTGCTGGGATTGCCAGCAGCTTTTTGGCAACTGGCACTAGCCCACCTGACATGTCCTGCCAGAAACTGAGAAGAGACTGACCGCGGGTCATCTTAGGGTTGTTCTGTAGCATGTACTGTAGCACAACCTGTCGGCCCGATGGCAGCTCTTCTTCATCACCACTGTCTTCCCTCTCCTCCTCTTCAACACAACTTGCAAAGAAGTTGTGGACCTCTGTGGTCCCTGCTGGCCCTGCCTCTGGTGGTGTACCTGGAGAAAAAAAAAGACATTGTTATAGAACAATGCCATGTGTGAGAGTGTGTGTGTGTGTGTGTGTGTGTGTGAGTGTGTGTGTGTGTGTGTGAGAGAGAGAGAGAGAGAGAGAGTGTGTGAGTGAGTGAGTAAAACATTTTGTAATTATGTTAAGAATGTTCAGTGAGTGCTGCTTCTATTCTGGCTCTCTGTTCTGTCCCTGTCGTCATGAGTGCTGCAAGGGTGTTTATGACCTCCTCATACTCCTGAGTGTTGAGAGTTTTCCTCAGGAAACTCCTCAGGCAAGGAGAGAGAGCAGTGGCTACCTTATGATACAGGTGGATTTTGAATTTCACCTCCACTGCCTGGGCTAACCTTCCTTTCAGCTGGGGGGCAGGGGAGTGAAATTGCATAATGATAAATGCAATGGTGTCACAATGATATTGCAACATCATTATTGCAGGGCATATACATTCTCAGGCAGACAGGTATAGTGCAGTTTGTGATAATTTTTAAAATGCTTTCCTGGTTATGATGGGTTAAACCCTGTTATTGGATGGGACAAAGCTCCTGTTAATACCTGCAACTTGAATTACCTCCAACTACAGTAAAAATCAGCACTGTACTAATTTATATATTACCTCTTTCACAATTGCACTGTCTTCATCCTGGATCAACACCCCCCTCAGCAGGGTTGCCTTGGATGGGAGAACAAGGTGAAGGGTAGGTGTCTTGTCCATGGAGAGGTGCCTGGTAGCCTCATCAAAAGGTGTCAGGAGTTTGATGAGGTCCTCCAGAAGGTCAGAATCAATGTTGTTGAGGAAGCGGAGCTCTCTTCGTTGGAGAAGGATCTTGTATAGCTTACCAGACTTCAGAGCATCATTTATAGATTGAAGCATCAGAAGTTTGGAGTTCCACCTTGTCTCTATTGCCTGCTTCAGTGTCTGGTCCAGCTCCTTTTGTAATCTGAAATACATTAAAAAGAAACAGTACACAAGAAACATAAGGCTAAAGTGATTACAAATACCACTTTCCAAAATAATTATTAAATAAAAACAATATAGAATTGCTGAAATTAAGCTGTCAATTGCAACAGCTCATTTTTTATTGCTGATTTCACTTATACTTTAAATTTATTTTAAACAGCCATAAGAGGTAGGCCAGGCATGACAGGATGTTGTGTCTCCATATTTGGATCCAATATCCAGCAACTCCTGGGCAACAGTCATAAATCCTTGTCCCTCTACCTTAGCAAAAGGTCTCAAGTCTTGACTGCACATCTGTGCAATTTTGTTTGTGACACGGGTCTTGACACCGACAGGCACTTTACGTTTAACAAATGAAGTAATTTTTTTCCTGGTTCTCACCGGGCTTTGCTTTGCATGAGTGTCTCTTCAGACCACTTGTCCCTGACTCACTTGAGTATTTTATCAGTGCTGCGCAAGTTTTACATGCTGCATATGAAATGCTGGCACCATCACGTTCGACTCTCATGAACTTTCGCAATATTTCAGACTTTCCGATTAGTTCTGTCAGTCTCACCGAAAAGTTACTCCTAGTCATTACTCCTAACTTTATTTTGAAGCTCCTGCTTTACGCCTTCATCTCCTCTATGTTCATCTCCAGCTCCCTCCATTGTTGTGTTGTGTTTCTTCTTCTTCTTCTTCTTCTGTGTTGTGTATTTCCCGCGCCAGCTTTGCATTTCGGTAGTGGCCAGCCCGGAAGTCAAAGCACTGTTGGATGTGTAGTTCTTTTGACTTGCGAGTTTTGGCTCACTGAAAGATGACTACAAAAATAGACGCGTCTGTCCTTTTGGTTGTTTAACACGGCTGAAAATCATCATTAATGGCGTTCACGCTCCTGCCCGCTCCCGTTGAATTTTTTTCCCGTCCCGTCCCAATCACGAGATTAATAAAATTTTGACTCCCATCCCGCGGGAATCCCATGGGAATCACGTGACCTGCGGGAATTCCCGACAAATGTCATCCTCTAGCAGAGACCCTGGTGATACTACGAGCAAAGTTTCATGTTGTGTCGCGCCATCGTAGTGTTCTAAAAATAGCGATGTCAATGCTATCGTAAAAGTGCCCCTTGCACGGAGAAAATGAGCTTGACCCGAAAACGAAAACACAGTAAATCTATAAAGTGCCTCTTTTGTCGTAAAAATGCTTTTACACAAAGGTTTGACTCATATACATTCACAAAAACAGCCTAGGTTGCATTTTGGCGAGAGTTTCACTTTAATCTGTGCTCCCGCAGGCTGTTAATTTGATGTGATAACATTATTATAGGTAACGTGTGTGTGTGTGTGTGTGTGGATTTGTGTGTGTGCTTTTGATTCTCTTTGCTGATTTACTTATTTTTGATAAATAAAGTGTGCTCTCTTTAATTTGAAAACCATCTCTCCCGTGGTATCATCGAACTTGTGTGACCTTGTTCATTAAAAGCTTAGAATTTCCTGGGGGTTAAATTACCCCCGATGGCATTGTCGCAACACCTTCCACCACGCCACACACTCTTAAGGATAAAGAAGAGCAGGATGGAGACGGACAATTTCCTTATGCAGCACATTACTTTTTACCGCACTTCAGCTTCACAACAACAACAACAACAACCTCATGTGCTTGTTCTGACTCACATGTGAATAAACTAACCAATCAGCAGCTAGAGGGACTGATGTAAATGTACGGTAACCCAAAAGGTACATTCAACACATTACTGTAGCTGTCTCATCTGTGCTACTGAAAAGATTTAAACATGAAAATATGTAAATAATAATAACTGTAAATATGAACAAGTAAATAGTTACCTGTGTAAACATTACCACATTTAAAAAAAAAAAAATCAATTAACTCAAGAATGAACTAAATGTAAATTAACTTCTAAACTTAACAGTTCCTCCCTCTACCTGAGGGGAGAGGTGGCCGGGTTTGTGGTAGCTCGTCAGTGCTGCAGAGGTTGAAGGTTTAAAGGACAAAGCACCTGACAATGCAGTCAAGCGAGGAAGTTGGGGCTGCAAAGATGAGTCACAATTTGGGCGTCTTATGTCCACAATCCGGTACAGGAGAATTGTATAGTCTGAGACTTGTCAGACTGGTCGAGGAGGTAATGTATCCTGTATGTCACTCCAGGAAAAATCCACATCAGAGTCAACTGTGCGACATAGTCAGCAGGAGAGCCTGGAGTAGATGAAGATGGCATGTTTTTTGGTAACAGCACGTTGGCAGGCATTCTGGCTTCATGACCGTTTGTGAGGAAGAATGGAGTGAAACCTGTTGTAGAGTGACGGCTGGTATTGTAAGCCAAAGACACTAGGTCGAGGCAGTCATCCCATTCACCAGGCTGCTGGAGAAGCATCTTGGCTAACTGATCAATACGTGTTCTGTTGAATCTCTCAATCATGGACAGCACGAATAGCAGAGCCTGAAGCATCTGTGTAGAAGGAGAATGGTAATGTGAAATCGGGGAATGAAACCACTGGAGGGTTTGAGAGTGCATGTTTCGGGTAAGTGAGTGCCTCCTGACATTGAGAAGTCCAGCAGAAGGGTGCATTCTTTTCAGTAAGTGCATGCAGTGAAACACTGTGATGTGCAAAGTTCATGATAAACTCGCAGTAATATGAACAAAGTCCCAAGAATGCTCTTACTTCTGTTGCTGAGCATGGAGTAGCCTTGAGCACTTTTCACATTTTTTAGGGTCTGGCTGAATGCCGTTTTTGAAGCATTTTAGCTTCACGCCACTTGACTTGAATCCCCTATGCAGGTGTAGCTGCTGATACACAGGCCGTGATGAGGGTCTCACTCGTAGCTGGAAACTTAACGGGTGCTAACACAGACACATTACAGCAAGTGGCCACTTCATGTCCTTTGGGTAATAGAGGAATTTTCATATCCCAAAGTTGCAGTACTTTTTAGGGTTTCTTACATCGAGGAGGGCATGGTGTTTTCCCAGAAAATCCCAATCTGGTATGACTGGCTGGTATGCACCTCAAAGAGCTTCAAATTCTGGCTGCCACATCTGTTTTCCAAGTCTGACTCCAGTGGTTAACTTGCCTATGATGTCCATTGACTGAACAAGCTGGCACGGAGGAGGCTGTCATGGGTCATTTCTTTAAAGCTGGATGAGAGTTTAGCTTTTAACAAAAGCAAAGATGTTAGAAGAAACAGAGCCATCAGGTTGTGAGTCACTGTCATCAGGCATTAACTGTGGGGTGTCCTTCTGGGGCTGAGCAGCTACTGAAAGTTTCTCTGACGGTTGGAGCTGGAATGTGCAGGCCTTTCAGGACAATGGAAGCGGACACTAACTTTCACGTGTGGAGCTGCATCTCTATTTCTCAGTGGAGCTGGACTAGGGCTGCATCTGTGTCTGCTAGCCTCGTTGTCATGGTGACCATACCTGGAGTAGTGTCTGGTAGGAGGAGCGTGATGGTGATTGGTGCCGGTCACGTGTGTTATTGTTGTCCCACTCGTGGTATCTCTGATAAACAGGGGGAGGAGGACAGTGCTCATAGTGGGATTCTGGATCACGGCTATACAGCGGTGGACAGTAACGGAGTAAATTTACTTGAGTACTGTACTTAAGTACATATCCAGAGGATTTGTACTTTACTTGAGTATTAGATTTCTTTGGTACTTATGACTCTTACTTGAATACATTTCCAAGACAAATGTTTTTACTTTTACTCGAGTTAATTTCTAGGAAGGCTGAAAAGTACTCGCTACTTTCAGGTTTGCTCTTTTTTTTTTTTTTTTTTTTTCTAAAATACTATTGGACACAAGCTGTGTTTGTCAAAGAAGGAAACCTATCACAGTGCACGCTCTCCACTGGGATCTACGTAAAAGCGGAAATACGTCATCCCTCCCCATAAGGATACCACCAAAGTAGCCACGCTCTCGACTGCGTTTGTCAACACAAAACCGCGACAATGGCTGCATCAGATGTAGTTTTTTGTAAAGCAGTGATTCTCAACCAGTGGTCTGGGGACAACATTGGTCTTTGAGGGGGTTCCAGTTCCCAACTTAGCTAAATGATAGAGAGTTATTTGGACGGTGCAGGTTCATTTGGTTACAGTTTTAATGATTGTTAATAAACATCTGCATCTGCAACATCTGCTGTCCTCCTGTGATCCCATTCATTTTATGTGTTTTTATAGGTGTTTCTGCAGGCTTTATATAACATTGTGGTTCCAAAAGCAAGCACATTAAATTCAAGAGTTAAAAGGTCCTTAAATTCATTTAGAAAAAATTATAGTAATTCATTGATGTGAAAAATAAGAAATGTACTCTTACTCTTACTTTTACTTAAAGTAAATTTAAAAGCATGTACTTTTGGATACTTAAGAACCTTTAGAAGCAAGTACTTTTTTACTCTTACTCGAGTAACATGTCGACTGAGCTACTTTTATTTGTAACGGAGTAAATTTTGACCAGTAGTATTTGTACTGTTACTCAAGTACTGGGGTCGAGTACTCTGTCCATCTCTGCGGCTATAATACTGTTCAGGTAAGTAAAAGTCTCTCTGGTGTTGTCTATAGGGTGAGGGAGAGGGACTGTGTACACTGTATCAAGCATCACTGGTGGAGGATCTGTCAGCTCTGGAGTCACACTCAGAGCAAGGTAACTGTGTTTCTCATGTAAATGCTGTACTTCATGTTTCAAGCTGATGACAGTTAGAGTCAAAGTCTTGTCTCTAGGCTGACCAAGTTCAAGTGGATTGGATTAAAGTCCTGGGAGGAGTTCAAGTATGCACCTGAAAAGGGCCAAAAATGCACAAAATTTTCTTAATAAACTCAAAATGGCAGACAAATTAGTAAAATGATCTTAAAATAAATTCTAAGACTAATGGGCAACCAGTGCAGCGACTTTGAAATAGGCGTTATATGTGTTCTCTGTCATACAGGCTACCTAAAACAACATGTACAAGCTACAAAGTCATTCGAGCCTTGCAGAAGTGTGCAGGACCAAGATAAAAAAAGAAGAATGTGTCACCAACACAACCACAATGTCTTAAATTGATGACTTATTTTCCTGAGTTCTTGTCAGGGACTCATCAGGGCATTTATACTACACGAGATGTGCAGTCACATTTGTACCAGACCACCTCTGCAAGTGGTTCGAGTGATCGGATCAACCTGTGCCTTGGTGCTTTTTTACCCTTGTGTTAAATAACAATTATAAAAACAACAACAACATGTCCTCCTTCAACCCAAGCACATCAGGGCCGTGTATTTTGTTTTTGCACTTGCCATCGTCCCCATTTTTTTCCTTTTTAGTGGAGCTTTATCAATGTTTGGACCTAGTGTGAGAATAAATTTAATATCGTAATGTCTCACAAACATACAACCAAAGCAAGGAATATAAAATAAATAAATCCAAAATGTATTATTATAAATCAATTCAAATGAACACATGCTTGTTACGGGAGGAGCTGAATTGCAGCACCTCTGTAGAAAGCTAATTAGAGCTGATTAACAACAGCTGTGCCACCTGCATGAGAGGCTTTTTCAGACCCAGTGTGTGGCACAGGTAGCACTTCCTGTTGGTGACTGATGCAATGGGAGCTATGTGGGCCTTCGTCGTTTGTGTCCTGACTGTTTGGCTTGCCAAAGGTTTTCACATTTCTTTCTATTTCAAGCTTCTGTTAAAAAAATGGTAACGGAGTATAGAAACTGTAAGAGTAAGTTAACGTGATTTCAGGCAAAAACTTGACATACTAGAGGATGCTTTGGCATAACTTGAAGTGTGAAATTTTAGTTGTCACTAGTCTGAGATATATAGTGCCATCAAACCACATGAACATTTGATTAACAGCAAGTGTACTATCCATAGGGTCTTGTTTGCCAGTTGATGGGACAAATAAAGGGAATGATCAGAGGAAGATGGAAGGTAAGAACATGTGTGCCCAAGTCTTTTCTGAGCTACTTTCTGGCACTAACTTAATTTCTTTTTGTACAACAGATTTGCCTCTCAGTGAATTCTTATTAAAGGGGGCCATTGCACTTCTCCAGGCAATGGAGTCCATGTTGGAGCAAGATGTTAAAGAAGGTGAGCAAGTTCAACAAAATCCTACTGTTGGAATGTGTGTGGACCTTTTTATTAGTCACACAATGAGCCTTTTCAGTTTAATGCATTTGTCTGGTGTTGCAGCACAATGCTTAACTTAAACTACATTGCCATACAATGTCAAGTATACAGCTACTTTGACATCATGGATGCACGAAGGGCAAAATGTTCTGTTCAAAAGACAAAAGAAGTTGTTTGATACAAATGTTTCAATTTTCATTTGGGTGTGAATTCTCACAGCAGTGTGTCAGTATAGTGAACATCGCTCCATTCCGTTGACTTCAATTGGTTTTGTTAACCAGCTGTCTCAGTACAACTAGAAACCAATGGTGTGGAAGCTGAGTCATCAGTTGGCCATGTGAAACTTGTACAGAACAAAACAGCTCAAAACAGACTGTTCCTGTAGGTACGGCCATGGACTGCGGCACCTTCCCTGTTGTGGCTGGCGGTGGCTGCAGCAACAACGGCAGCCACAGCGCTGCCGACGGTGGTGGCGGCAGCAACAACGGCAGCCACCGCGCTGCCGACGGTGGCGGCAGCAACAACGGAAGCCACAGTGGCGGCGGCAGCAACAACGGAAGCCACAGCGCTGCCGACGGTAGCGGCGGCAGCAACAACGGAAGCCACAGTGGCGGCGGCAGCAACAACGGAAGCCACAGCGCTGCCGACGGTAGCGGCGGCAGCAACAACGGAAGCCACAGCGCTGCCGACGGTAGCGGCGGCAGCAACAACGGAAGCCACAGCGCTGCCGACAGTAGCGGTGGCAGCAACAATGGCAGCAGTGCTGCCGACGGCGGCGGCAACTATGGCAGCATCTTCCCCGGCGGCGGCAACTATGGCGTCATCTTCCCCGCAACTGTGGCGGCCGGTGGCAACGGCGTCATCTTCCCCGCAACTGAGGCGGCCGGTGGCAACGGCGTCATCTTCCCCGCAACTGAGGCGGCCGGTGGCAACGGCGTCATCTTCCCCGCAACTGAGGCGGCTGGTGGCAACGGCGTCATCTTCCCCGCAACTGTTGCGGGTGGTGGCAATCGGCCACAGCAGTAGCGCGGCCGTCACTAGTGAACCCCAGAGCTGATAACAAAACTCCTGTAACCACACTGCTAAAGTAGGGAATAGTTTGCGGAATCATGCAAGAGTTCAGTTGAAGCCATTTCTGTATGTCCCAAGTTTTCTGCTTTAAATAAAACTCTTAACTGATACGTTTCCCTATTTCTTCTTTCCCAGATAAGGGTTAAAAGACCCTTAAAGATTTAAATTATGACAAGTGCGACTGCTTGAGTACTTTGTACGTTTGCGTAGATTGTGCCGCTTTTCTGGTCAGTTTCTGGAGAGCAGTTTGCAGCATTAACACACTGACCGGGTAAGTAACAGTGATATCAGCCTGACAGGCATCAGCAATATTATCTCAACCACAATAAAGCTTAATTAATACAAACTTGGCCAAAAGGCACCATGTAGCCATCAGAAACTATAATTGAGCAAGGGGAAATGCTTCTCCATGACCACAAGAAGTCTTTTTATTTAAGCAATATTACCCGAGAGGGTGTGCTTTAACGGCATTTGAGCATGACATTAAAGCACACCCTCGAGGGTAATATTGCAATTATACAACTAATACCAACAAACATAAAATGGATAATCAAAATATATCCATGGTGATGGACAATTTGCGCTCAAATTTTAAAGGTTTTCCGAGTGTGTTGCGTTTCCATGTTAACACATGGAACACAAAATCAGTCACGTCAGTAGACTCATATGTGTAATTTAATGTAGTTTACCACTCCAGCAAATAATCCAACCCTTAGTAACGACCTAGCAACAGAAAGGATGTTCTAGTCCCAGATGAGTGAACTCTGAGCTGACGTTATGGTTTATCGCGGTCTCGGAATTTCCCGAACTACCGTAAAATACCAAATAATAGCAGCTTTTGTTTGTTTCAATCGCTTAACAGACCCCGCGTTTATTTGGGACCAGGCATTTAATTCCTGCTGTCACTCACGGTGGTGTACATTTGTTTCTCCATCAACCTGATCAATTTGCGGGACACTCTCGTGGCGTGCCCGTTTACTGATAATTCATTCCCGCATGTTTATCTCAGGCTCCTCGCTAGCCTTCTTCCTCCCTCCACCAGGCAGCCTGGCCCTGTTGCTGTCCTCCTCGGACAGACGCTGAAGCTCAGTTTGATTTTTTTCGCCAATCTCTCACTCTCTTCGGGTCGACAGCGAAACATCTAGCTGCTGCTTCTCCCGTGTTTTCCTCTGCATAATTTACGGCAGAAAGTTTGAATTTCAAGTCGCACTTTTAATTTTTTTGCTCCGGCTCTGACACTTACAATGCCACAGACTTGGCGGAGTAATATTTTGAGTAATGAGTCAGGCGTGCTGTCATGCTGAGTTCTATGGTCACGGTCTAAATTTCTTGTTGACCAATCAGATTGCTTGGTCGGAACTACTTGTTGTATAATTTGTATAGAAGTCATTCAAAATGGAGGGGATAATGCCATAAATTTCTTTTCATGAATATAACAAACATTTGTCACTACATTCTTTTTCTTACACCATTTGTACAGAGACTTGCATTGTAATTTGATAATAGCATTCATGATAAAGAATATAGTTATACGACAGTACTGAAATATAAATTCAGTAAAATATCACTTATGGATGTAGATTTTTTATTTTTGTAATTTTTGCACAACCTTACCTTTTTTTTTATTATTTTGTTCTCTATTGTTTTTTAAAAGTACTACTGTCCTTTTGCTGCTGTAGCAAAGAAATTTACCCGTTTAGGGCACAATAAAGGTATTCTGATGACAACAGAATTACAGAGAGAGGGTGACGCTGTTGTTGCCATATGCTGTGATGATATTGCGGGTATTAGAGATGGAGTTAAGTAAAGATGAAGATTTACCATGAAAATAGCTCTTCAACATGGCCAAAAGACACATTTAGTCCAAACCAACATACTCCTAGTTAGCTGGTGGAATCCCACATAAAACATTTGTGTTGTTTATATTCTGAATTACATCATTTGAGAGTTTGGACTTTTGCAACATTGATTCTTAATTGATAATTGGAAAAACTTTTGTGCTCTCTCATGGCAATTGTATCTAGAATAAATGCAAATAAAGAAAAGAAAGAAGAGCAGTTTTGTTCTGTTCAAAGAAAGAAGAAAAAGATTGAGAGAAAAAAAAAATATATATATATATACAATAATAATAATAATAATAATAATAATAATAATAATAATAAGTAATAATTAAAAAAATAAAAAAAATAAAATAAAAGTTTGGTTTGAATGTGTGTGTGTGCATGTGCGCACATGTGGCCCGTGTGAATGTATCATGTACACATCATCTGTCCTACATCAGACTATTAAAGTACTTCGTCACCTTGTCAGTATATCCAAAATATTCTCTATTCCACCTCTCCAAGTTGCCATTAGCCACAGGTGTAAGCCTCTCCATTTCAGTCATTCAGTCAGTCAGTTCAGTCATTTTTGAAGCAAAAACATCAAATATATGCTGTTTCCAGCTTCTTACATTTCAGGATATGTTGCTTTTCTGCATCATTTATGAAAGTACATGCATTTATCACAATTTATTGACATTTGTTTGACTAAATGATTAGTCAATTATGCAATACATGTAATCGCCTTCCAGGAATGAACCAACATATAAATTATGGTGTTTTTCTGATGAGCATCTTTTGGATAATTAAGCAGAATACATCCACTGGCTTGTGTGAGTGCAGGGAGGTTTAAAAGTACAATTATTCATTCATACATTCAGTCATCACCAAAAATGAATGAATCAATTTCAATTGATCTAATCAATTCATTTTTGGTTTATTTTGTTTATTTCAGTGTATAATTTCCAAAACATCAACAAAACAGAACAAAATCTTATTAATGGCCCCTTTCTTAGGTTCTGTAACTAACGATGTCCGTCCCTTTTTGTTCACCTTTCATCTCAAATCATATGAAAGTTCATCAGAAAAAACTCTGATACAATCAATAATAGTCATCTTCACATAAATGTTACTCAGTAAATTCATGTGTCATTTTTTCTTTTCAGTTGTCTTAAGTTGATCACTATTTTTGCAGAATAGTTCTATAGTTCCACTCCATATACTGAAATACATGTCTGCTTAAATGTAGTACATCCATACAAATGTAATTAAAATTCCTTCTATGACTCTTGTCATTCAATTTTAATATAATGATCTCTGCAGATTTTCAGCTAATAATCTACAACCCCCGTGACTTGATCAAATCATGTAAATGACCAAATATTTAAACAACAAACATAATTAACACGTCCCCTCAGATTACCCTGCCAGCTCATCCTTAACCAGGAAGTTCAATTCAAAATAATATCCCCCTCCAATAACAAATGTGCTTATTCTTACATTACTTGGATGTTTGAACTTCACTTTACAGAATCACTTGATTTGAAAGTGGAAGGCTGTTTTGACATTCAGGGAAGCTGTGCTCATCGTAAGTCTCAGTTTAACATGTGGACATACCAGCAGGATTTTATGACCTCACAACTGGTTTGATTCAATATCCAGCTTACAAGGTGTGTAAACATGGAATCTCCAGTGCACATATACTCAGAATGGACTCATCAGTTAAGTAGGAGATGTCTTGTTGTCACTTACAGTTACACTTTTAACCACCAACATTTTCATACTCATGGATCTTTTTGAAGTGGTAGAACGGACGAAATGCAGTTTGATGAAGGTTAACCTCTACTGCCTATTACCCACGTTTCCATAGAGGGAACATAACAGGTGGAGCAATGCATGCTGGGGAGGAGCTGTGTCACTACCTGCCTTCCTTCCCTGCCAGAGGAAAAGGCTTCCAGCGCTACATTTATGTCCTCTTCAAGCAAGAGGGAAGCATCAACTTGTAAAAGGAAACTTTAGGTTATTTTCCCCACTTGAGTTCTCTGAGTAGCATGAGTGAGCGTCTCACTACAGGAAATGCCCCTGCTTGCCCTCAACAAAAGCTCTTTCTCACATTACGCCGGCCCATAGGCTGGCCCTAATGATGTGAATGTCATAAAGCCACAAGGATTTCCCTGTATAAAAGGCCGACATGCTGTCATTTATTATTCAAATTTTTTAGCCCACTTCTTCCTCTCTTCATACCAGCAATGTGTATGGTGAGACATTTACATTTATGGCATTTAGCAGATGCTCTTGTCCAAAGCAACTTACAATAAGTACATTTGTCACAACAAAGAAACCTTTATCACCCTCATCAGAGTAAAAAAGAAAAAAATAGAAGCAATTGTAAAGCCCTCGTCTGAGAATTGTGGCTGCTATTTATCACGGATACCTTAAGTGCATAGCAAGTGATTCCGCTGACCTGACATTGCTCAGGAGTTCGTTCCACCGCTGAGGTGCCAAAACAGAGAAGAGTCGTGACTTCGCTGAGTGGGCTTTGTTTGCTCTCAGCGATGGCAACCAGCTGGACAACTTATTTAGTAGAGCGAAGTGCTCATGCTGGGGCTTGTTATCTGTCCAGTGTTTCAAGGTAGACGGGTGCAGCCTTGAAGGCCAGCACCATGGTCTTGAATTGGATGCGGCCGAACACAGGAAGCCAGTGGAGGTCACGGAGGAGGGGGGCCACATAGGAGAATTTGGGTAGATTGAAAATGAGGCGCTCTGCAGCATTCTGGATACACTGCAACAATTTAGCTGCAGAGGCTGGGAGTCAAGCCAAGAGCGAGTTACAGTGAGACACTCACTCATGTTACTTCGCATAACCCCAAGAACAGGGGTTATGCAAATGCTGCATAAACATCCTGAATTGAGACTCCCCTAAAAAGTTCCCAGGATGATGCCAGTCCCCTAGTAAATTTAGCCCAGGACACAAACATCATCTCAGATCTTCTGAATGTACTGTCCTGTCCACATATATCTGCAGAGCCTGGACCGGACACAAGTTGTGTAGCCGTTCCTGCTCTGCCAAAGGAAATGGCGAAGGGTTGAAAGCTCTCAGCTCTATAGATATGCAGGGACCCACCACTTCAGGAATTAATCCTGGGTTAGGATCGAATCACACACTCAAAACCATCAATTGTAAATTTCCTGCAAGCATTTTTCACTGACAAAGCATGCATTTCCCCGACCCTCTTAGCAGAGGTCAGGGCCATCAGTAATGCCGTCTTTAAGGACATCATTTTCATATCCAGCTGTTTCAGGGGTTAGAAGGGTGCCTGTGAGACTGTTGACAGATCCCATGATGGTTTCATGGACCTTACTCAGTGCCCCATTCATAAACTGACACAACAGTTCACTGTGTGGCTGTCAAAACCCACAGTGCAAGCTGCAATAGCTGCCAAATAAATTCTCTGCCCCTTTCAAGTAAACTCAAGACTGTTAACAAGACTGTTAATACAGAGCACTGAGATGGAATGGCATTATCAGGTCTGCACCAATCCTCAAACATTCGCCACTTGCGGTCATATAGAAACCTAGTGGATGGGGCTCTCGCACTCTGAATTGTATTAATTGTATTCTGTGGAATCCCTACAGCAGTCAGATTGGCCCTCTCAGGGGCCAAACCCAAAGAGCCAGTCTCTCTGGGTACGGTAGAAATACTTCCCAACGCACCTGTGTCAGCAGATCTCTGCGGAGTGGTAGAGGGGCTGGCTGACTGCACAGGAGCAGTACTATGTCCACCAACCAGTACTTTCTTGTCCTCTGCAGGGCTATCAAGATAAGTGATAGGCTCTCCTCTTATAGATATCAACACAATTGGAGGAAATGCATATAGCAGAACACAATGCGGCCACTCCCAGAGACTGAAATCGGGTGTAGCTCCATATAATCAGTCTGTGTGCTATTGTGTTTAGTCTGGTGGACCTGAGCCCCCCCTCTTTGTTGAGGTATGCCACCACTGTAATGTTGTCGGGCCGAACTAGTACATGGTGGCCCTCCAGAAAAGGAAGAAAGTGTTGTAGGAGTGGCACTGCGGATTTATGCCATGTGAGGCCACCCAACACTGAAATCCCCCCATATATAGACGGCCCAGTGGAACAAGCAGTAGCGCTGACGATGTCATGCTGGGTGGTAAAGTGAGGACCCAAAAGTGGACACTGAAGGTTGGAGTGGTAGAAGAAGTGATTTATTGATTACTCGAGGAAACAGATCGTGGGGGAGTTGCGTGCTCCAGGTGGGAGTCCCTGTCTGGAAACGCAGAGGTGGGGGTGCAGGAGCCGTAGCGCCTGGTAGCTGGTAGCGTGGTGCGCCGATAAGCGGGCGAGCATGGGGAGAGTTGCTGGCTGCAGAGGTGTGGAGGGCTGGATGGCTGACCAGGAAACACAGACAGCCGGCGGGTAGCAGGTCACTGGAGAGAGCACGAGAGAAATTAGTCTTAAGGCAAACAGGACGAAATAACAAGAAGTCGAGGTGAGCGACAGTCAAATCGGAGCCATGTACCACATCGAGTACATACAACCATCTGGCAGCTAGTAGCATGGAGACACACACAGAAACACAAAACCCACACAAAGCACCATAATAATCCACAAATATTACAGGACATGACAGATGCCATCATTTATGCCCCTCTCCCTTATGGGGCCCAATGCTGCCTCTGTGCATTTTACAAACACCCTTGGGCTGAGTGAGAGGCCAAAGGGGAGAACCAGATCTTAGATGGTCGCTGCTCCGCCGTTGCTGGCGGCATCTTCAGGTGTGCAGCGCAGGAGCTCCTGGACCTCTGCTGTCATTTCACCACAGGCTTCATCGCTGGGATCGGATCTCTCAGTCTCAGTGCCAGATGAATGAGATTCAAGCTCTGGTTTAAAGAGACGGATGGAAAGATATTAAAAAGTCAATGGCTGTAAATTCAACACACATTATACCATCACGCCTGAGAAGGAGGATAATAGAGTACATTAGCGTGTTCACATCATAGCCAGGCGAGTTGAGCCAGAGGCTATAGATACCTACTACTGCAGGGTTTATTGACCCAGGAGTAAATCTAGATCTTTTACATTCACACTGTACACAAAAACCAGGTGTCAGCAGATGTTGGTGGTTGGTGGGTTCAGCTGATCCCTCTAAAGATGCCGTTTAATCTACAATCACCTTTTATTAGGCATAAGAGTACCAAGGTTCATCGTCAGCTGAACTATATTTATAAGAATATGTGTTGTTTTCTGTGTCAAACAATAAGAGAGTAAGACAATAAGCTCTTGTTGCCTCCCTTGGATTTCTACAGAAAGCAACAGGATAACATGACACCTGCGGGTCTGGCCTTCTTCCAATGACAGAAAACATTTTAGTCTACACAGCACAAATATCTACCTGTGAAACAAATGTGATAACTGTTACTATTCTGCAACATCTATTTAAATGAATGCATGCTGCAGTTGTATAAAGTTAAACCCCATTCATTGAAAAATGAGTGAATGATGAGGCTAAGAATGCACATACTGTACAAAGAATCACAAAAATGCACAAAAATGAAAACAAACTTTCTTGTGACAATGCTTGTACACTGTCTTGTTGGTGTATATGTACTTGTCTAATAAACTTAAACCTACACCATCCTCCCAGATAGATGCAAAACTTTTTCTTTGGAAAAAAGTAGGGTGGCCCCATACCATACTCAAGTTAAATGTTACTAAATAAAAAGGGAATACGATACGAACACAACTTATCTAGAATAAAGAGGATATTCATGTATAAAAGACAAATACATTTAAGTAGTTCATTTTAACTCCATGCCACTTTTATGTTAATGAGCAGCATCACATCTTCTGGCAAATTCCAATTGGATTCAATCTAAATGATACCTGCAAGTGTAGAGGATTTATGATGAAACGTTGAAATATTTAACTACCTTACTAATAAAGACTATACTTAACTAATTGAATTAAGAAAATAAAATTACTGAAGCACTAAGATCACTATCACTAGTATAACAGCCCTGCAGTAGAGAAACACACAACACTATCATTAACTGAAACCAAAGTTA
Source organism: Sparus aurata (assembly GCF_900880675.1). Classification (NCBI taxonomy): domain Eukaryota; kingdom Metazoa; phylum Chordata; class Actinopteri; order Spariformes; family Sparidae; genus Sparus; species Sparus aurata. Next base: position 6,629,876 of record NC_044206.1, read on the forward strand.
CTTTAAAAAGGTGGAAACCTCAACGGGCCTGCATCTTCCCTCTCTGTGGTGGCAGATAGGGTGTCTTCATCATCCTCCTGTATTCACACAGAAATGTTGTGTTATGTTCTATCCATCATGAAAACTCTGTGGAATATGTGGAGTAATAGATTACTTACAACAGCATGGTGGTTTGTTGTAGCAGAAGGCTCCACAAAACAGATTACACCATCAGTAACTGGTAGAAGAAGATTAGTCAGTTGATGATTACCCAGAAAAGTACATTTCTTTTCTTTTTTCATAATAGTGTGCAGGTCCAATCACAATTTTTCAGACTCTGAGTCACCTTGAAATAGATTGATATCTGAAAGGAACAGCAGCCGATTACAGAGAACTGTAGCCTAATGCTACAATAGAAATAAGTGTGCCAAGTTGTGTCTATGATGAATGGATGGCCATTACTGGGCTAACACTAGAAAAAGGATGAATGTACAAATGCCATTCATTTGAATAACTTACCTCTTATGTAGGCCCTTGTGTCCTGGGGCGTGGTGGGTTCTGATGAGCTCCCCCCAGTGATGCCCTCAGCAATAGCTCACCCACTGTTCTGACTGAGGGCCATCTCTTCAGCCTCTGTGAGCGGTGGAGGCGGACCACCACCTGTTTGAACATATCTAGAAAAGACAAATTTAGAGACATGCATGTACAACATGCTTTCAAATTGACAATATTAAATACTGGCAGTGATGGCTGAAGATTTGGCTTTTTCTTTGTTTAGGGGATTTCCCTAATTCCTTAAATATCGCTATCTACATGAATGTAGCCTCTGAATGCTGTTTAATGAGGGCAGGCTAAACAACACCACAACTGCTTGTTAATTAAATTATACCTTACCTGTTTGGACTATATTTTTATATTTCATCTTTAGTTGCTGCCAAGTCCTTTTTGTGCCTGTTGAGTTGAACCTGTGCGCTTAAACACACACATATAGAATATAAATGTTGAATGAGCGGAACACTCAACACTAAACATTTCCTTTTTTTCCCCAATTACTTAATACTCATGCATTGACTTGGTCAGCAATTTTCTGCCAAACAAGCTCTCGCTCTTTTGCTGCTGCCGCAGTATTGCTTTTGTCTTTTGAAAATATGCTAATTTTCTGCATACGTGGTCATTAATATTTCCAACTCCACTGGAGACAAGTAGGAGGATCGAGGCTTTTTTTCACCTGTTGACATGGTGGATCATGTTATCTGTGTTCCATTGATGAGGGCTTTTTATATCCTCATGCACGAGCTTCACTCAGGGTAACCTTGACTCAGAGTTTGACAGCTCAGAGTTGGTCAACCTAGAGTTCAGGTTTTGACTCAGAGTTTGTTAAACTTGCTTCCTGAAACAGGCCCCAGATCAGGGCTGTGGATTTTGTTTTTGTACTTGCCATCATCCCCATTATGGCCTTTAAGGGCTTCCATAGCTGTCTGAAGAGGAGGGATAACCCTTCCATTTCTTCCTTTTTAATGGAGCTTTATCAATGTTTGGACCTAATGTGAGATTGAATTTACCGGTAATATCTTAATGTCTCTCAAACATACAACCAAAGCAAGGAATATAAAATAAATACATTCAAAATGTATTATTATAAATATATTCAAATGAACACATGCTTGTCACAGGAGGAGCTGAATTGCAGCACCGCTGAAGAAAGCTAATTGGAGCTGATCAACAACAGCTGTGCCACATGCATTTATTAGTGGCACAGGTAACATTTCCTGTTGGTGACTGATGCAATGGGAGCTATTTGGGCCTTCTTTGTTTGTGTCCTGACTGTTTGTCTTGCCAAAGGTTTTCACATTTCTTTCTATTTCAAGCTTCTGTTAAAGAAACATGGTAATGGAGTATAGAAACTGTAAGAGTAAGTTTACATGATTTGACATACTAGAAGATGCTTTGGCATAACTTGAAGTGTGAAATTTTAGTTGTCACTAGTCTGAGGTATATATCGTGCCATAAAACCACATTAACATTTGAATAACAGCAAGTGTACTATCCATAGGCTCTTGTTTGCCAATTGGTGGGACAAATAAAAGGAATGATCATGCGCTTTGGAGGAAGATGGAAAGTAAGAACATGTGTGCCCAAATCCTTTGTGAGCTACTTTCTTGCACTAACTTAATTTCCTTTTGTACAACAGATTTTTCTCCCAGTGAGCTCTTATTAAAGAAGGCCATTGCACTTCTCCAGGCAATGGAGCCCATGCTGGTGCAGGAAGCTAAAGAAGGTGAGCAGGTTCAGCAAAATCTTACTGGTGGAAGGCGTGTGGAGCCTTTTTATAAGATTCAAGGTTTTATTGTCATACACAGTAAAAAAACACTTTCTCAATTATGCAATGAAATTCTTCCTTTGCTGTCCACAGAATGCCAACAGTGTAATAAAGAAATGTATACATCCGAAATATACAAGATAAAGCACTTTCAAAGCACATTTACACATGGCTGATAAATAGAAAAAGTATTATTATTATTATTATTATTATTATTATTGCAAATCTGAAAACTGTGCAGTTATGCATGTGCAAAATGTAAACAGTAGGGACAGTTATGAGGTAGAATAAACTGCTATCTGCTATCTGAGTCTGATGGCCATGGTTGTTTCTGTCTTTTTGGGGGCCCCATGCAAGATGCTGATCGAGGGGCCCTATTTTGTCAAACTATGAAGGATAACAGGCTAGAATCAAATTAAAATCGAACATCTTAAGTTGACGACAAGATGAACTGATAGAAAATGATAATACAAGGTAAACAATAGGGATCCTCAATAGGTCAAAAATGGAACTGATGTTGCTGAAAAATGTTTATCTTCAATTGTAAAACCTTTTTAAACATCCTGGTCCTCTGGTGATGAAGGCAGCTGTGCTGCTTCCTGGTCCACGGCTCCAAAATCATTGAGAATTGCCCCTGCAAAGACAAAACTCCAAGCTTGGTTACCAAGCAAAGTAGATCCTATTCAAATATTCCTAGTAATGTTGCACTAATGCAGAAATTGATAATCTGTTTTTATATCAAACATTGCAATATACAATAGTTTTCCATTTTCAAAGCATGCACCCAATTTCAAAGTTGTCACTTTTAAGCAGTTTGGAACACATTGTACTTGTTAGTTTTTAAAATGAAGCTAAATGACTGATGAGCACTATGTAATATTAAAGAAATATATTTGTGCATATTTTACAGGGTATTACAAACTGGACAACTTGTGCCTAACTGATGACATGGTCTTAACCTATATTCTGTTGGCAGAACTAATGGTCATATATAGTATAGTTTTATTTTAAATTTACCAGTAATTATGATTCTCTTGAATACAAATAAGTAATACATAACAAACATAACTATACTGTAGGAATGTAGGCAAATTTGTTCAAATTATATCATGAATGAATGAATATGAATATTCTAAATGTGGTAATAGTCCATAATAATCCACAATAGGCCTAATATGTGTTGTTTAGCCCACTTCAGAGACCTATAAACTCAGGACACAATAAAATTGATAAATTAATCATAAAAAGAATCCTAAAGTAATGTTGTGTGGCAATATTGAACAGCAGAGGAGGTCTATGACGGAACAGCAGCTCCATCTGGACGAGGATACAGCAGACATGAGACACCTGCCTAACAACACACCCTCCCTCCCAAATGTAAAGCCAATGCGCTGGACCTGCTATAATTCACCAAAACGGGTGTGACTTCATTCAATCAGTCTTATGGCATTCACATTTGACATACATTTTAGCCCTTTCCTAAAGCAAACCCTTAAGATGGCTAAACATTTGGCATTAAAGCTCCTCCTCCACCCCACACAATGGAAAAAAAATGGGAAAAAACCTTACCTTTATTCTGTGAGCGTCACGAATGACCAATACCTGCGGTTCAGCGCAACTCGCCTGTAGTACTGGTCATCATAGCAACGCAGTGCGGTAGAAAGCAAATCTGACCAATCAGTTCGCTTAGAACAGGTACTTTTCACACCTTTTCCGTCGGGTCACTCCTCAGATATTGAGGGTGCTCCCGCATAGTCTGCATATAGCAAGAAGGCTCTGCTGATGGCAGTAGGGAAGAATGAGTTCTTCAGTCTGGTGGTCTTGAACTTAACACATCTGTACATCCGGCCTGAGGGTAGAAGTGTCAACACTGTCAGCGCTGGGGGTGAATGGGGTCTTTTTAGGATGGAGGCAGCTCTCCTGTGGACTCTGCGGTGGTAAATGCTCTGCAGTGGAGTTCAGGTGATCTTCTCCGCAGTCTTTACCACTCTCTGCGGTCCAAGGCAGAAGTGCTCCCACACCAGATGGCGATACACCCAGCCAAGATGCTCTTAACAATGCAGCTGTAGAAGTTGCTGAGGATCTCGGGGGATATGCCAAACTTCCTCGGCCTTGTCAGAAAATACAGCCACTGCTGGGCCCTCTTTACCAGCTGCTTGATGTTGAATGACCAAGTGATGTCCTCACTGATGTGGACGCCCAGCTTTTTGAAGCTGCTCATCCTCTACTTCAAGCTCCCAGATGTACAGTGGCCGATGAGGTCTCCTCTTCTTCCTCATGTCCACTATCATCTCCTTCGTCTTGTCCGTGCTTAATGCATTTGTCTGGTGTTGCAACAAAATACCTAACTTTTTCGCCATACAATGTCAAGTATACAACTGAACTGACATCATGGATGCACTAAGGCCCAAAAGTTCTGTTGGACTGGTAGTCGGTAAGTATATTGGTGTATCTGAAGTTTGATACAATTTTTTTTCATCTTTTTAATTTATCTATTTTTTTTTTTTTTTTTAATAGCTGTGAATTTCTGCAGCAATCTGTCAATGTAGAGAACATCACTCAATTCCTTTCACTTCTCCTTCCCAGCAGGCGGCCTCCACACCATCCGCAGCAGGACTGCTGCCGATGGCGCCAGCACCCAGAACAACGGCAGGCGCATCGCGGCAGATGGTGCCGGCATCTTTGCAGGAATTGGCGCCGGTAATGATGGGGGCATCTTCGCAGGCATTGGCACCGGCAATGATGGCGGCATCTTTGCTGGCAATGACGGCGGCATCTTTGCCGGCAATGCCGGCGGCATCTTCGCCGGCAATGATGGCGGCATCTTCGCCGGCAACGACGGTGGCCTCTTCGCTGGCAAGGGCGTGATCTTCACCGGCAAGGGGGCCCGCAAAGGCGGAATCTTCGCCGGCAATGGCGCTGGCAATGGCGCCAGCAATGGTGGCACCTTTGCCGGCAAAGTCTTCTCCTCTGGCAAATTTCCCTCCAGCAACTTTGTGGCTGACAGCGGCGGCAGCAGATACAATAGCGGCATCAGCAGTGCTGCAGGCAATGATGGCACCATGTTCGTCGACGACGATGGCACCATCTTTGTTGGCAACGATGGCGGCATCTTCGACGGCAAGGGCGGAATCTTCGCTGGCAACGGCATCGGCAACGGTGTCGGCAAGGGCCGCATCTTCGTCGGCAAGGGCATTGGCAAGGGCGGCATCTATGCCGGCAACGGCAAGGGCGGCATCTACGTCGGCAACGGCATTGGCAAGGGCGGCATCTTCGCTGGCAATGGCGGCTAATCTCCTCTGGCAACAAATTTCCTTTCGGCAAATTCGCGTCTGACAGCGGCAGCAACAACTACAGCAACCGCATCCATAGCACAGCGTCCGACAGCGCAGCAGTGGCAGCCACAGCCACAGCGCAGCCAACAGCGGCGGCATCTTCCCCAGCATCGACGGCAGTGATGCCGGCCTCTTCCCCGAAAATGTCATCAACTGCAGCAGTAACGTGGCCACTACCACCGGACTCCAGAACTGATCACAATCTCCTGTGACCACACCGCTAAAGTAGGGAATAGGTTTGTGGAATCATCCAGGAGTTCAGTTGAAGACATTTCTGTATGTCCCAAGTTTTCTGCTTTAAATAAAATGATTGGAAACTTGGTGTTGTTTGCAAGCATTTTGAGACCTTATGGCCAGTTAGTGTTACTTAGTTTCTTAGTGTTACTAAGGTAACCCCAAAACAGTATTATACAGTTGGATTTCTTTTTCAAAATCACTGATATTTTCTCGTACAATCCTAATGTGTTCCCTCTGTTTTAATGGCTTTGTGTTTTTAAAGATTTAAATCTGTGCAAGCACAAATGCCTTAGCAATGGGTAATGCTACTCCATGAAAGCAAGAAGTCATTTTATTTTGTATTGCTAAAATTCAAAATGGACCGGATAATGCCATAAATTTCATTTTATGAACTGTAAGTATAAAACATCTGTCACTACATTATTTTTATTACACCATTGATACAGAGACTTGCATTGTAATTGTTTATTGATAATGGTGTCCATGATAAAGAATATAGGGTTAAATGACAGTATGCCTATTTTGATTTTTATTTTTATTTTTCAATGTGTACAATATGAATTTGGTAAAATATCACATTTGGCTGTAGATGTTTTCACAACAGAATTGCAGAGAGAGGCTGATGCTGTTGTTGCCATTTGCTGTGATGATATCACGGGTATTGGAGATGGAGTTAAGTAAAGATGAAGGTTTAACATGAAAATGGCATGTGCCTAGAAAACAAATACACACTGCAGATGCTTTGTATGGAGCCGTTTTGCATTTCTTGGCTGTAGTTTTTCTCTCTGCATTTGTTTTGCAGTTGCTGTTTGCTTCCATCCATGTGGAATTTATGTCAATCTTTTGGTTCCTCAGCCTTTACTGACTAAATATGAGGTGAATCTGGCTTATCTATTTAAAGTTATTGGTAAGAGTATAGACTCCTGTTGCCAACAGGCGGCAATAAAACTATGCCTGAAAAATACCATGGACATGTACATGCTATTTTTCAGATACAGCACATCAAGTGTAACATGCGAGTTCAATGTGTGTTGGTTTGAGCACTCTTAAGGATAAAGAAGAGCAGGATGGAGATGGACAATTTCCTTAGGCAGCACATTACTTTTTACCACTTCAGCTTAACAACAATAGCAACCACATGTCCTTGTTCTGACTCACATGTGAATGACCTAACCAATCAGAAGCTAGAGGGACTGATGTAAACGTACGGTAACCCGATTCAACATATTATTGTAGCTGTCTTATCTGTGCTTCTGAAAAGACTTAAACATGAAAATATGTAAATAACTGTAAACATGAACAAGTAAATAGTTACCTGTGTAAACATTACCATTTAAAATAAATAAAAATAACTCAAGAATGAATTAAATATAAATTAACTTGACTTCTTAACTTTCCAAAAGTATAAAACATGTTATTTCCTGTTGCCTGTAGGTGGAGCAAATGTGGTCAGAATGGGACTGTTATCACACATGTGGAGTTTGGGAGGATTCAAACAAGTGCAGTGGAGTTAAACACACAATCCTGTTTTGAAAAATATGCAAATCAAAACTCTCTTGACCCTTCTTATAACTTTTATAAAAAGGCAACCGATAGCTTTCAGAAAAAGGAATACATTCTCGATACATGTGCATACAGCTTAATGTTTTAGCTAAACTTTTATTTAAACCACTTTTTTGCTCACATTAGACTAAATTGCTCCTAAATCTACTTGACTTTAACCACAAGAAAACTTGTTGATTGAAGGTTTACTGACTAATTTATTAATAACTAAAATGTATCAAAAGCCACTGGCCGGAATATAGATGGTTCTTAAGACAAGATAAAAATGATTTGCTGATAAAATTATTTTTCAGTTGACACCAGGTCCTGAGAATTAGGTCATTTCACAGTGCTGCATTTGTTATTGCTCTGGTTAGTTGGTGTGCTTTAATGACAGTTGACTGACAATTTTTTTTAAAGATAAATACTATTTATCTACTACTATACTACTGTTTTCCACCTAACAGCTTTCCTGTGCAGACAGGTACCTCTTTTGGGACCAATGCCTAATAAGGAGACTGACGCACAAAACTTGGAACAGAGAAGTACTGCTGTTACACTTGTTACCTCAGACAAGCTAAACCTGCCAGGTTGAAGAGCTACAGGATCTAGAAAGCTACTGTTGACAGTGATTCTCTGGTGGTGTGAAAATTGTTGGCCAATGATTTTGTCATCATTGAAACCTTTTGAAACGTCACGGTTTAAATCAACCTTGTTTTGTTTCAGGCTCAGAGCAAGTGGACATTGGCCCGACATACTATCGCCCCAAAAGGACCAAAGAAGTGAGGGAGAGGAAGCCGGTGATGAGACAACAAGAAGAACGTTGAGCTGGAGAGGGCTTCTTGTCTGCGCACTTGTAAGCTCATACACACCCATCAGAATGGGTATACTGAAACTTTTTATTGACAAGTTTGTAGGAAATACCCTTCTTAATAATAAATGTACTTAATCACTGGCGATTAATTACACACTCGTAAATGGGGCACCACCTCCATTGTTTTATCTATTTGAATAATCCGAAGCAAATTAATCAAATCCAACTGGACAAGTTTAGCTTGAACAGTTCAAATCAATGTATTTAATCTCATATTCTGAAGCAATATATTCTACACAGTTCCATTTGTTCTTCACATTAACACTAACTTGCTCAGACAATGACAGGCGGTTATATAAGTTTATTAACTAAATAATTCAGGGTAAATAAACGAAATGGCAATTTAGACGAACAACGACAGATAACAGAACATGCAGAGACTGTAATGAGTAAAGTAATAAGGTTATGTGATCATGGGCGGATGGTAAAATTACGGGTCGGCTTTTTAGCTTTCAAATATCACGGGAGTAATTTTTAATACTAACGAGACCCTAATCTAATTTCTCTTAAGAATCAGAACTAAGACAACAACTCATTCTCGCGTGTGTGAATCCAGCTGTATGGAGAGGTTCAGCCTACTTTGTCTGGGAGATGGGAAGTCCAGCCAGTCTTGGCTTGGAACAAAAGTCTCTGTTTCATTGGAAACCACTTGCACGGCTTCTGAAGCAGCAAATTACTGCTACGTCTTTATCAGTGATGAAGGTCTTAATAATGATTTATTCTTTGTTGCTTTGAGTGGTGGTTCTTAAGCTCTGACTTGTAAACTAATTGAGATTCTTGACTAAAATAACTGAAGCCTGAAACGCTGGCCTGGCGGATCTTCCGTTGTTACATGCAGTGAAACTCTCGCCAAAATGCAACCTCGGCTTTTTTTGTGAATGTATATGAGTCAAACCTTTGTGTAAAAGCGATGAAAGAGGCACTTTTAGTTCTAGCTTGATACTTGTTACCAAAACATGTCAGAGACATTTATTAGTGAGATAAACAAAAATGATCACCAAAAGGGGGTGCTGTGGTTTCACCCCAAACCAAACTCATTCAACAATAAAACTTGATCTTAGCTCTACAACAACATAGAGAAACATCAGTTTTATGAACATCTTCTACTGTTTCTTAATTTGTCAAAATTAAGAAGATGACATTCTGATTTAATTGGTTATTTGAAACTTTTTAGAATCTTGGATGAGTACATGAACCGCTGCTGGATTGGAATGTCACAGACACAGAACAGAGCATGTCGTAAATCCTTGGGAGACAGGTGGACTAGATAAACAAGGAGGAGGCCCAGCATCCCTGATTTGGTCAGAAGGAAAGAGACATAGAACATCAGCCGTCGTTACCTAATTAACAATTGCAACGACATTCAATCATAACACATCTGGATGAGAAAACAGTTGTCCTTTCTTCTGATGTGTAGAGAGCGGACTCCTCCGTGCTTGATCTAGATTGACCGGAGAAAAAGGAGTGCAGTATGTTAAAGCGACAGAAGGTCTACAGTGTCAGGATCTAGCTCTGGTGTCAATATTCAGGGGTGAAGGCCACATAAATTTCAACCACCCTCCTCCATTTTCTGACAGTTTATCCTCTCCCTGAATACCAAATCTATATTGCATTTTATTTAAATGTTCTTTTTCTTTCATTCTCACCTGTAAATAACTTTATTTTTTGCTGTGCTTTTTTCTCCAGGCAGCATCTGTCCCTCAGATAAGCTTTGATGCAGAGGAGGACTCCCTGTGGACCCTTCTGCTCACCTGTCCAGGTTAGCGTCAGCTTTCACAGGAGGACTAGATCACTAGATTGGGATAATTTACAGCTCTCCATTATAGCTCCAATCTTTGATTAATCAATAAGTTGACAAAAAAATTGTATTGCTACCTTTTTTGATAACCAGTTAATTGTTCCAGTCATTTTTGAAGCAAAAACATCAAATATATGCTGTTTCCATCTATCTATAAATACGAGTAACCTCTGTCTGTCTGTCTGTGTGTGTGTGTGTGTGTGTGTGTGTGTGTTCCTCAAATATCTCTGCGGATCAGGATCAGACTGACCTGAGAGTTTCAACATGGCTGCTGCGTGGTTCAATGGTGTGATATTTCGCATTTGTTTGGACTGCAATGATACCGTTAATAAATTATTTCATAAATGCTTTACAAATTCCACGAGCATTGTCCACCGGAGCCACCACAGTCACGTGCGCACCAGAGCCAATCACTGCACACCGTGGCCACGCGCGCACTAGAGCCACTGCAGAGCCCACCCCGACCCCCGACCTTAAGAAACAAGCAGATTTATACCTGCAGCGGCGCGAGCTGGACCGGGATTTTGCCGGCGGTTCGGTCCGTTCTGTTCTGTGCATCTAAACTGACTGTTGTGGATTAATGAGATTAAACGAGTCCGGACCGAGTCTGTTCGGGTCTGAGGAGATCCGGAGACGCGCGGACAACAAAGTGGAATCAGAATCTGTGGATGTTCATGTGTAGCTAGCCGCTAGCTAGCAGCTAGCCGCTAGCTACACGACCCACCTCCCGAGGCCACGGACCGGAAGCATCGGCACGTCCAAAACCGGACCTAGGGTAAATAATGTCTGCCACGCTTTTTCGCGAACATCGCCGTCACGTTTGCTTTGTTTCTGGTGCAGGAAGAAACGGTAAAAACGGGCTTTTGTAACGAAAGTGTCCAAACAGCAAGTTTGGTTGTTGAGGAACAGGAAGTTGTGGGAGGGACCTAGGCGGATGATTGACTGGCAACGACGGTCGGACAGCGATATTGAGAGTTGAGAGATTAGTGACATTTAGCGTGTTTGGAGTGTGTAGTTAGTGTGTTATGTAGTGTTTGGTGTAGTGTGTTTAGTGTGTAGTGGAGTCGTTTTTTTGTTTAATGAGGAGAAGCTGAATGTGGAGCAGGCAGTGCAGCTCTTCATTCAGCTGGAAGGAGCACAGGCAGACCTGAGCATTGCCTGCATTTAAATGTAAATAGTTACATATAACTTTGTAAATTTTTTAAATGTATGCACACATTTAGATAAACAACAATTTATATTTGCATTATAAGTAAAAAAAAAAAAATGGATTGTTAAACATATTTGTGGTTAAAAAAATCTAACTTTTCTACTCGGATTTTATGTTTTTTTGTGATTTTAGGGCCATTGTGTTAATACAGTATGTCAAAATAAAAAAAATTACTGAACAGTCACACATGTGAGGTTGTGCTGAAAATAATGACACCAAGTAAATAGCTTTTAAGATGAAATATAATGGCAAAATCAAAAATAGTCAAAAACAGCCAATTATACCCTGGAATATCAGATTTCACAACAAACCTAAATATCCCTGACGCCCCACCTTCAAACACAGCCTCATTTGGCCATCCATGAAAAAGCTCCTTAACCTCCCACTTTTTTATAAGAATACACTTTTCTTACGGGCACTGCACTAGTCTTCTTAAATGTTGGGATTTGTTACTTTTCTTCATCATTTATGAAAGTACATGCATTTATCACAATTTTGTGACATTTTATTGACTAAATGATTAGTTTAATATGCAATATGTAATCGCATTTCAGGAATGAACCAACACATAAATGGTCTCTTTCAGATGAGCATCTTTTGGATAATGAGGCAGAATACATCCACTGGCTTGTGTGAGTACTTCTTTTTTGTAGAGCACATTTAAAAACAAGAAGTTGACCAAGTTGCTTTAACAGGGAGGTTCAAAAGTACAATTCATTTATTCATGCCTTCATCTAGGTTTATTTCCTATATTTCAGTGTGTATAATTTCCAAAACATCAACAAAACAGAACAAAATTATATTAACTGCCCCTTTCCTAATAATAACATGAGATTCTGTAGATAAAAATGGCCATCCATTTTTGTTCACTTTTAATCAGAAATCATATGAAAGTTCATCAGTACATACTCTAATACAATCAGTAATAGTTATCTTTGCATAAATGTTACTCAGTACATTCATGTCATTTTTTCGTTATAGATTGTCTTAAGTTGATCAATAATTTTGCAGTATTTTGATTCCTTGTCAGAGAGTTCTATAGTTTCACTCCATATACTGAAATACATTCAATATCCAGCTTACAGTAAGGTGTGTAAACCTGGAATCTCCAGTGCACATATACTCAGAATGGACTCTTCATTTAAGTAGGAGACATCTTGTGTTCAGCAGTTACACTTTTAACCAACAACCTTTTCATACATGAAGTGGTAAAAAGGAGTAAATGCAGTTTGATGAAGGTTAACCTCTACAGCCTGTTGTTATCCACGTTTCCATAGAGGGAACATACCAGGAGGAGCAATGCATGCTGGGGAGGAGCTGTGTCACTACCTGCCTCCCTTCCCTGCCAGAGGAACAGGCTTCCACTGCTACATTTATGTCCTCTTCAAGCAAGAGGGAACCATCAACTTCCAGGAGGATGTCAGGCCGTTGCCGTGGTGAGCGATAAATACCTGTGACTTCTGCAGGGTTTATTGACTCAGGAGTAAATCCAGATCATTCACATTGACCCTGTACGCAAAAACCAGGTGTCAGCAGGTGTTGGTGGTTAGTGGGTTCAGCTGATCCCTCTTAAGATGTCGTTTAATCTACAATCACCTTTTATTAGACATAAGAGTTCAGGTTCCCAGGTTCATTGTCGGCTGAACTATATTTGCAAGCATATGTGGTGTTTTCTGTGTCAAACATGAAGTAAGACAATAAGCTCTTGTTGCCTCTCTCTAGCCATTCTCTGGTAGATTGTAAATTCAAGACGTTGGATTTCTACAGAAAACACCAGGATAACATGACACCTGTGGGTCTGGCCTTCTTCCAATGCCAGTGGGATGAATCTGTCACCAACACCTTTCACAACACACTCAGTGAGTCATGCTAAAGCTCACAAACAAAAACACTGCAGGAACAGAGATGTTGACTTTCAGCCTTTGTAGATTTTGAAAAGGTTGGAATTGAGTCAAGAAGTTTCTCTGCCAATATTCTGTCGGTTAATGACTAATGTGGTAAAAATCCAAATAAAGTTGACACTGATTACACATCAGTAACAATAATCCACTATTGAAATAATTCAGTCTAAAAGAGGCTATTTTAGATAAAGAATACTAAGAAACTCTGAATCCTTGCTGAAATGTTGAGTAAAAGGCATGAGTTCTATCTGACAGTGTTCTCCATGTCTGTCAGACTACACGGGGGCTTCAACGTTTTGCATTTTTATTCACTCCATTATGTTCTCAGTTCATTGATTAGTTGTTTGGTCTTTGAAATCTCAGAAAGTGGGGACAAATGATGATCAGTGTTTCCTGAGGCGCAAATCCTAAAAATGCCTTGTTTTTTCCACAACGGAAGGATATTCAATGTACTGTCATGGAGGAGTAAAGTAAATAAAAAGTATAAGTATTCACATTTACACTCACGTATAAGTCTTCTAATGAGTAGCGACTACAAATAATTCTGACTCTGTCAGGGAGGTGTTGTAGCGCTTCAGCTCCAGTCTTAAAGGACTGCTATATGTTTTGTATACCACCAGATGTCACTGTGCTTTGTGTTTTTGCCAATCCTTTTGAGAAAACGCTCCTGCTCTCCCTGCACCTAACCAGGTGGTTTTGGTTCCTGAACCTAGCTGTCCTGAAGGGTTGTAGTTGATGTCTTGAGGCTTCTTTGAGCCCTCAGACAGACCGACTTTTTATTTTTGGCACAAACCTACAGAAAGTCCCAAAACCTTTATAGGGCTTCATGCCCATCGGTACTACTTAGTGCATTGGTACAATCATTAATGGGACTATAAGGCATGAACAAATTATGACCTGTGCTTACCTCTCTGCATTGGCTCCTCGATAGTCGTATAATTGATTTTCAAATCAAATTACTGGCTTTTAAGTCTTGAATGGCCTCTCTCTTAAATACATTTGAGATCTTCTAACCTGAACTAACTCTACAGAGCTGGTTTCTATGGCGGCCGCAGCGCTGTCGACAACAGCGGCGGCAGAAGACACAGCAAGTGTGGATAGCAGCAGCAACAATGGCAGGGGCAGCACAGTCCCTTTGAATAAAGCTGCCTTTCCTGAAGCCAGAGGGAGAGGGCACCTGAAGGTGGGGCAAAAGCAGAGTCATCCTTGCTTTAGATCTTTGGACCCCAGAACCTATCACTAACTCCTGTGACTACACTGAGACACTGCTAAAGTAGTGAATAGGTTTGCGGAACCATGCAAGAGTTCATCTGAAGACATTTCTGTACCAGGTTTTCTCTGCTTCAAATAAAACTCTTAACTGACATGTTTCCTTTTTTCTTCTTTCCCAGATAGGAGCTTTGGAATAGGTTGAAAGATATTACTGGGTTTTTGTGCAAAGCGAATGAAACTTGGTCTTGTTTGCACAAATTATAGTTACACCCTCTTGCAAAATTTTTAAGATCCTTGTGGCCACAGTAATAACATTAAAGACAGTGTTACCAAGGTAACCCCGAAACAGTTTTCATTCACAATGGAATTTTTTAATTTTTTTTATTAAATCAGACAAAAACAGACTAATTCCATACATGTACAATTGCAATTGTTTAAATATTCAATCATAAAGATTTAAATCAATGCACGCGTGACTGCCTGAGTACTTTGTACATTTGCTGCCTGTGAGGATTGTGCAGCTTTTCTGGTCAATACTATCTCAACCACAATAAAGCATAATTAATACAGACTAGGCCAAAACGCACCATGTAGCCATCAGAAACTATTTAGAATTGAGCAAAGTGAAATGCTACTCCAAGACTGCAATAAGTCATTTTATTTTGTATTAATATAATCAAAAATGGACGGGATAATGCCATACATTTCATTTTATGAATTGTGAGTATAACAAACATTTGTCTTTACATGTTCTTTATTACACCATTTGTATAGACTTACATTGTAATAGTTTATTAATAATGGCGTCCATGATAAAGAACATAGGGTTACCTTTTAATGTGTACAATATTAATTCAGTCCATGTTAAGTGCTTCATGTCATTTTCTTTCTAGGCCCATGGTGGTCAGTCATCACAGTCCCATCAATATTTTGGCGACTACTATACTTCTATACTGCATTTACTCGGTCCAGTGTTCACCTGTAAGTAAGTGTTCAGTCACTTTCGAGCCACCTGTAGCATTTCCTCCACAGTCAGTAATTTTTCTCTGGGTTTTCCACTGGCTTCACCTCTACTCATCTCCAGACTGTCAATCTTCTCCCAGTTGGAGAAAGTCACTGGTTTCACTCCTACAGAGGAGAAAAAAAAAAAATATATATCACATTTGGCTGTAGATGTTTTTACAACAGAATTACAGAGAGAGGGTGACGCCGTTGTTGCCATCTGCTGTGATGACATCGCGGGTACTAGAGATGGAGTTGTTAAGTAAAGATGATGATTTACCATGAAAGAGCTGTTCAATATGACCAATAGACACATTTAGTCCAAACCAACATACTCCTGGTTAGCTTGTGGAATCCTACATTTTGACATAAAACAGTTGTGTTTATATCCAATTGGCAATTGTATCTAGAATAAATGCAAAATAAAGCGTGGACAAATTATGAGACAATTGTTCCACTGTTTGTGCCCTGAAAACAAATACACACAGTTGCCTTGTTTACAGCCGTTTTTCATTTCTTTGCAGTTGTTTTAAATCTCTTTGTTAAATGTGATCCAATTGACTGTCATTTGACAGTTGACAGTTGGTGGACAGTTGTGGAGCAGCAGGGATGAAAATGAGGGTCAATTGCTCGGTATATCACCAACAGTGTGCTCCCAGGTCAGATAACAGAGCTCAACAGAATGTGAAGAAACAACCAAAGAGACAGTAGAGTACCCCTTTCTTCTAGCAGGCCACTGATGCTTTGTGAGCCTGGCCTGGCAGCTGATACATCCACCGTTCCAGACTCCATGTCCTCCACCACGGAACGTGCAGTGTCAAAACTATTGTTCATAGTGGTTGCTATCACCCCAGTAGGGCCTGTTTTCAGCCAGCCACTACAATATAGACCTGGAAAGACAGATGGGTACATTAACTTTTTTTTAATGTTTTAAATGTTTTAGCTTGCTGAGTGGTGGTGTTCTGTAGGGTATTTACAGATTACCTGCAGTGTGTTGAACACGGCCCATGTTGTTTGGGACGATGGCTTTGTGTGAGTCAAACGGCACTGAGGGATCAATGGGGAGGCTCTTGTAGCCGATACTGCTAATGAGCAGACCACAGGTCACATCCTCCACTTCTCCAGTGGGCACTGCCCGGGCTCCATCACCTGAACCCTGGACACACAGAGGTATCCATTTTTAACCAGGCCTATGTTTCTAGGCAGCTGCACATTGCTACATGACTTCTTGAGTTTTAAAATACAAATCCTGTTCACCTCCAGCCTGTTGACTGCCAGTCTGATGCCAACTGTTCTGCTGTTGTCAGGGTTGGCCAGGATTTCAATGGGGCTCCGTAAGAATCGAAAGGCCCAGACACGGGAAGCCTTGCTTTGCCTTTCCTGCTCCTTCTCACTTGGAATCTCCAGGGCCGTCTTCATCATCAACTCCGTCAGACGCTTCCTGGGCCTTGGCAAATCTGAAACAGCACAGATACTTAGGCTTAAAATCTGCAGAACATCTGCTGGGTCTGAGATAATTCCTGATCCCAAATGTGTTCTTTACCTTTTAACTGGTGAGAATCAATGTCTTTGCTGAATGTCTGCCCATTTTTCAGCGCTCCCCCGAAAGAGTTCGTTAAAATATGTCTACTGTAAATTGCCAAAAATACACTCAATTTTCAAACTAGTTCAAAATGGCCGACTGGCCAAGACAGTTTGTAGTTTTAAGCCTGAAGGTGTTCGATCTGTCTGCCAGATTTTGTACATCTCAGTAAAATGTAGCACAAGGGCTACTTGGGGTGCTATTGGGCCATTTTTCCAAGCAGAATCCTGACACCCACACTGAATATCACATTTTTCTACCGTTGACATGTGTGCCAGGTTTTGTGAGTTTTCAAGAATTGCTCTTAGCACCGAAATCCTGTTTCAAAGGTGAATAGTTTGACGCCATAGCAAATCTGTTTGATGTAAAATCTAAATTTTGGACAGAAGCTTTTTTAGCTTCTTGAGCCTTTACTGACCAAATATGAGGTGAATCTGGCTAATCTGTGTTAAGTTATTGGTAAGAGTATAGACCTCCGATTTCCTGTTGCCAGCAGGTGGCACTAACACTATGCCCGAAAAATAGCATGGACATCTACATGCTATTTTTCAGGCACAGTTTTATGGGTCACAACTGTTATCAAACACATGTAGCCACACTGCCACACCGTAGCTGTTCAAGGACAACTCACACTTTTTGGTGTGATGCATCATCAAGGTCTTTTGGAGTTTGGATCTGTTCAAACTGGGAGGCACAGTACATCAAAGTATAAAACATGATATTTCTTGTTGCCAGTAGGTGGTTGATGTGTTCAGACTGGGACTGCTAACACATATTTATAGTTTGGGCTAGATTCAAACAAGTGCAGTGAATTTGACACCTTGACACGGCGAAGCCATTGGACAAAAACTCTTTTGATCATTTTTCATCATTAAAGTCTCGTCTCTAGGCTGACCAAGTTTAAAGTGAATCTCTCGCCAGAAAGCTACCGAGGCTGCCCAAAAACGAAACTACGGTAAATCTTAAAAGTGCCTCTTTCTTCGTAATTATGCTTTTACACAAAGGTTTGACTCATATTCAATCACAAATAAAGCCTTGGTTGCTTTCAGGCAAGAGTTCCACTTTAAGTGGATTGAATTAACGCACAAGGAGAAGTTCAAGTATGCCCCTGAAAAAGGCCAAAAATGCAGTCAATTTTCATATTAAATTCAAAATGGCAGAATTCAGCCCATTATTTTTCTTTAAGTCTAGGCATGTTTTCCACATACATTCCTGACACTCTTATCAGACGTACATAGTTTTTGACAACCTTGCAAAGTTTTGTGAATTTTCAAGTATGTTTATCCTGTCAAAAATAGGATTTACTTTGGAGAAAAAAAAGAGAGACAGAGTGTGTGTGTGTGTGTGTGTTATTCTATATTTGTTTTTTAAAAAGGCAACAGATAACTTTAAAACATTGTTGATAAAAATCTGACAAAAACTAGATTATATTTGATAACAATATACCATACCCAATCATATACCCAATCTAAGTGTGTTTGCGTGTATGTGTGTAAATTTTTTATCTGTGTCTGTGTGCATAATTTACGGTAAATGCACACATGATCACGTGGTTTCTGCCATTTTAGTGAATATGGAAAAAGTGTGTGGGTGTATTTGTGAAAATGTAGAAAATATTCAGATGTGTGAACTTACCAGATTTCAGTTATCAAATCCCACCCACACACACACACACACACACACACAACTTCAGAAAACGTCTCCACACTGCAATGAAAATGTTAAACACTTCACAAATTTCCTGTAAGTGCATCTTTTTTTGATGTGCTGCTGTGACAACAGACGAGTCACCACTGCAGTTATGCTAATATTATCACTGATGGTTTGAGTTTAGAGGCACTGACAAGATGAAAACACAAACCACCAGTTCCAATAATATCCTTCACTTACTGCTTGACATGTTTACAAGAGATGAGCTCAAGGTTCTCATAATTAGCCATGACCTGAGGCAAGGAGACTGTTATCACTATCAGCCGGAACATGCTCAGCACCATTAGTTAGCCCAATGCCATCTCTGTTGCAAGGATAAGACCTGACCCCAAGGTCATTAGGACGATGATGGCATGTGGTCTTGCATATTTTGAGTTTTTTTAAAACTGCAGTTTCTTCTCAAGAGTTTCCATTCACCCTACCATATATAGGCTTTAGGTGTCAACACGGCATGTTCCGCCTGTTAACCACAGCGTACATGTCTTCCTTCCTTCAAGAGTGTCTGAAATGTCAAAGTCCTATTACTGTTGCACCCATACTTTCAACACTAATACAACACAACAGGTACTATGTAACATGTTCTCCACTCCCAGTTTAGGAAAAGAAAAACAAACTTGTATTCTGTATTACATTTGATAAATACAGGGTTCGTACACATTTTTCAAGGTCAAATTCAAGCACTTTTCAAGCATTTTTTAGGGTCATTTACAACATTTCCAGCACCTAATAGCTGGGGTAAAATACATATCTACAGGAATATATATATACTCATGATTATTTTTTTCACTTTTTATCACAATTATGAACATTGTATAATGCTATAAACATCTAATATGATGTTTCATAATAGCAAAAACTTTAGAAATTAATGGAGAACACAAAATTTTATCTAAAAAAAAGGGAAGCCACTTGGCGTTCTTCAGGTACACTTGCACCGGGACAAAGAGAGACCTGAGAGCACCCTGTAATTTTCTTTTTTGACATAAACTTTTATAAGCTTTTCGCTTATTCATCAAAGTTTATTAATATTGAACGTGTCATCAGTCCAAATTGCATCAAATTCACCTTCTCCTCAGCCATCCTTCTCTATTGTTACTGGGCTGCATGTGTGATGATACACACACACTGATTTTATTTCTCCTTATAATAAGAAAACTATCCAGTCTGATCCCAATGTTGCCAAGACACAGAGTTATAATGTCAAGCACTTTCAAGCACTTAAACTAAAATCCAAGCACTTTTCAGACCTTGAAAACACAACATTGAAATTCAAGCACTTTCAAGGATTTCAAGTACCCGTACGAACCCTGTAAATATGTAACTGTATGTAGCCTATTGTACTGAGTTAAGCCAAACTGTGAAATA
Organism: Sparus aurata; assembly: GCF_900880675.1. NCBI lineage: Eukaryota > Metazoa > Chordata > Actinopteri > Spariformes > Sparidae > Sparus > Sparus aurata. The sequence continues at coordinate 6,649,943 of NC_044206.1, forward strand.
ACTTCATTCTCAGGACCTGGTGTCAACTGAAAAGACTACAGACTACAGTGCAAATCTTCACATTTACCCAGTTCAAGGCCTTGTCCACACATACGAAAACAATCTTTTTTTCCTCTGTCTTTCTCGGCATCTTTTCAAGAATATTTCGTCCAGACAGATCCACTGAAAACGACTCAAAATGCTGTTGTTCATATTCCAGGCCTATAGGTGGCGCTTGAAATTCACCAAAAACGGAGAAGAAGAGATGTAGCATGCACATAAAGCTTGCGCACTGTATACAAACAGACAGTAGACGGAGAAACCAAACACAACAAGAAGAAGACAAAAATGGCTAGTGCAAGGAAACCAGAATCGTTTGTGTGGACCGACAATGAGGTCGAACTGCTGCTGCGACTCACACACGACTACAAGGCGAGTAAGTTGCAAGAAACATGAACACAAGCAGTAGTCCGGTGTTGTTGTTGTTGTTGTTATGAGACGTCGCGGGGTTCAGAGGTCGAAGGCTAGAGGTCGTGGGGTGGGGCGATGGCGTCATCGTTTCGGAAAGTATGCGGATTCGCCGTCCACGCGAAAACGCAAGGCAAGGCAGGACCCAGTTTCAAAAAAGTGCGTTTTTAGGCGCTGCGTTCACAGGATCCATGTGGACGATCGGCCAAAACGATGCAAAAAAATGCGCGTTTACACAAAAGAGCGTTTCCGTGCGGAAGGGCTCAAATAATAGAGCAGACTGGTGAGGTGGTAAAAGGGAAGTAACATCCACAAAAGGGGGAAGGATATGAAAGTAATTTCGTACCTTTAAGAGCCTCTTTGACACCTTCAAAATCATCCGCCATCATCTCAGGTCTAGTGTCTGGCAGGTTCACCATTTCTCTAAACTCCTGCAGACACAAAGAAGACAGCAGAGATGACTCATTTGGACAGGTAAAATCATTTAAAGTTGGTAGAAGTGACTAAGTGACTAACTATGGTGAGTTTAAAATTGTAGTTGACTACAACTTGGATCTTATTTTCATAGTATAGTTCTGGACATTATTTCTATCTATATTCAGTGGTAACACACATGGTCCCCTTTGTGGTAATTGTGTTGTTACGAGCTGTTTTTATAAAGGGCAGCAAGCCGCCAATTTGGCCGTCCCTTTTGCGTGAGATGGATGAAGGTGAAGATGGCCTGCACTGTTGTGCGACCCACAGCTGGGGAGTTTCAAAACCAGGAAACAGCTGATCACAGCAGTCAGTCCGTCACTTCATCTGCAGACATCAAGATGAGCAACTGGACAGCTGCTGAGATCCAGGAGATGCTAGCGTCTCCTGGAACTCTGTAGCTGTTTGGTTGTGTTAGCTTGTTGTTGTAGCAGCAAGCTACGAACGGTCGCTACTTTCAAAATTAAAAGCCCCCCCGCTAAGAACCCAGTTCTAAACTCCAGTGGGGTGCAATGTAAAGCTCTTATTTTGAAGACAAATTCGTTGTCACTGTTAACAGCTGAAGTTCGTGCTTCACGTCACGTGTTTACGCCTACTCCAAGTAGCGGCTTTTGGAAAAAAAGGAATATTACACCTCCGTTTTAGAAAGACAGGGCGGCAGATTGTCACCTTTACCTTGCAGCAAACGTGCCGCCTTTTCTATCTAAAAAGGGCTACAGTTGTTACATGGAAAGACAGTGTGCAGTAGCTAAATTAATTTGAAAATCAATTAATTGTGTTTGGTCAAAAAAATATCAACAAATAGTTGGTGTGGTTTAATGACACTCAAATCAAATCACATGGATTAGAGTGGGGTTGGAGTCATGTTGACAAAACATGAAGATAGTTACAGCTGAGAGACTACAGTACTTTCTTTTTTAAGATAAACATCACTTACAGTTGTTATTCCTTTCTTGAACAAACTTTCTCTTCCGACACCCACCTTGATCGTGCAAGCGACCTGCATGGGTCCTCTCCTACCAACAATCAGCACCCTGCGGACCTGGCTCTGGACCAGAGCCTCCAAGGCTGGCTGGGTGATGTCGGTCTTCTGCAAAAAAAATTAAAAAAAGGAGAAGTTTTCCATTACAGTCACCTGAAAACTGGAGTTCTGAGGGTTTTTAAGTTGATATTTATTTAAAGTTACAGTCCAAAAATGTTTTCTTTCCATTTACTGTAACTCCCTGTTGACATTACTGTTGATGTAAGGAAGGCGACTCTCTTTACTTCTCTAAACATGCATGTGGCTCAAACTCACAAAGAAGTTCTTTATTTTCTCATGCATAACAAAATGCTGCAAAATGCAGTGCTGTCATAACTTTCAGTTCTTTTACACGTTTTTACATTTGACGCTTTCCTGTTGTCTATGAGTCATGAGTCCACACAGAATTCCAGAAAACTGGAAACGATTTGCATCTACTTTCGGTAAATTTGGTGATTAAAAGGTATCTGCATGTAATCTCAGTGGACTGTGAACACACAATCAACTGTGCAGTGAGCGAGAAAGATTGCTGACTGTTGTGTCTCATTCTCAGGTCATCAAAAAACAATGCTTTGAGTCGGTAGGTCATCAATGCATCTAGGAATGTGACTCAACAGTCAACCATCTTTCTCCAGAAGCAGATTAACCCAAACATGGATCTGTTATCGCACAATATCAGATTGTCTTGTAGTGCCATGTGAGATGGTTGGATGGTTATTTTTTTAGTGGGATGGAATTACAACTCTCCCAAACACGCGCTTTGACGCAACAGCAACTGTCAGATCATTTTAGCGGAAGATGAAATGACCTCACCACCCTGTAAACCACAGCATCTTTGCAATCTTTTGAGGGCAAAGCAAAGGGCAAAATAGTTATATATTAAATACCTCTCTTCTGTTACTTATTTCACACCTCATTGACTTCATACATTAAAAATCATGCTGTGTCGTTGCTTTGCTCCTTTGCTATACATTTATTACTATATTATTATGTTGTCGCTACAACAGGGTATATGTAGGAATCCTGATTTAAATTTAATACTTTTTATTACCTTAAAAAAAACAAGTGACAAAACTAAAAATTAAATATAATAAACTTTGGTGAGCTTCAGGAGGGTCATGCCATGTACGAACTCCTCTCACAAAAACCCCAGTGGTGGAAGAAATATCAAAATCTTTTTACTCAAATCAAATTAGCAATAAAGCAATGTCAAAGTACTCTACAATAGGTAAAAAGTCCTGCATTCAAAATCCCACTTAAGTACAGTATTATCAGCTAATAGTATTAAAAGTAAAACTTGTTCTGTAGAAAATTGGTCTTGCGACTGATATATTATTAGGTAATTTATCATTTGATTATCAATATTGTATCAATTCTGTTGTAGCTGTAATTTCATCCAGTGGTTCCCAACCAAAGGTTCACAAGATAAATCTGAGGGGTGCTGCGATCAACAATGGGGTAGAAAATAAGAAAAAGGTCTGCTACACAAATTAGCATTATTTTCCAGAACTTTAGTCTAATTTTTAACTTTAGTCTATTCTTTAATATGTCTGAGTTTAACCTGAAGGAGCCTCAGATATCTATTTAAAGTAAACTATTAGAGGAGTTAACAGGGGAAATGTCTTGTTAGAACTCATGGCCACGCAATAATTAAATTAAGGCAAACTTTAGCTATTTGAACAAATGTACATATTGAAAACAAGCTATACAATTGAATACCTTGGAAAACAGCATATCAGACTCATAATTTTTAAAGAGCCTTAATTTTCACCAAATTGATTGATCAATCATGTACAATGGTCTTTCTTTTTGTGTTGATTCTGGAGGCCCCTGTGGACAAAAGAAGTATGAGAACAATGTCACAAAGATCCTAAACTGGCTTACTTGAGCATTTGTTTTGAAAGCGAGTGATAGAAAGAGGCAACATACCATTTTTTCTTTTTATAAACACATCCATTTGCAGGATGCATAGTGTCTATGTAAGATCAATAACTGTAATATGATGGTGGAGAAACAAAGTAAACCTTGTTTTAGTGCCATGGCACCAGACTACGGAGCAGCTCCTCAATTCATCCCCAGCACAAAAAAAATGTTACTTTATGAATAATCCAACCCAGATAGGTAAGAATCCAACCCAGTGACAATCATTAGGAAAAACTATATAAAAATTGACAATCATCTGGCTAATGTTCTATTTGCTTGTTTAGGTCCTTCCTATGTGGCCTTAATAAATACACTATCTTATCTATCTAGGTCATATAGAGGCAACAGTATTAAACTGTTTTATAACCAGTTAAAAGTTCAGTGTAGTATGTTTTAAAAAACCAAGGCTGTGTGTTTCCCACCTTTAAAATGTCAGTGGGAGCCAGCAGGATTCTTGCTACATCCAAGGCCACGTTGCCTTGCCCCAGAATGACTGCTGTTTCACAATTCAGGTCCGGACTCAGCTTGATTGAAATGATAATAGACAGAAACTGAGATTTGAAGATAAAGACATGGACGAAAGTAAAAAGAAAACAAACAACGGGACTTATCTGATAATGACTTTACATAGTTTAAAGCATACCTCTTGACAGCTTGGCAGCCCGTTGTACCAGCCAACAAAGTCTTTGGCAGAGTAAACACCTGCCAAGTCTTCTCCTGGCACTCCCATTCTCCTGTTTCCCTCTGCTCCGTAACTCTTACATAAAATATACAAAAAAAACGACGAGTAAGGACGGTTATGCACATCAACATCATAAGGACAACAGAGCAGTGGGTTTTCGTGTCCTTACCAGTACCACTGCATGATAGGCTTGCTGCAGCTCCTCAATGCTCACATCCTTCCCCACATTCACATTCCCATAGAAGCTGCAGCGTGAATTTCTTGCTGTTAGGGTGAATGTGTTGATGACGTTCTGACAAAAAGAAAATATCAGAATTATTCAAACGAAAACACTTAAGAGTTACTTTAGCTCCGATTAAACATACATGCACCAGTTTGTTATGGGACCAATATTGAGAGACTATTTTGATGAAGTCTGCAACAATTGGAACCATTATTATTAGGCTGAATTAGCTATTAGCAGTCCCGGTTTGCAATGTACCCACAGAAGTTCAAACAACTATCACTGTAACACTTAAAATACTGAACAAAATATCAGTGTGATGATTCTTATGCAAGTTCTGAAATAAAATGAATAAAGATAGTCTTTATTCATTGTATGAATAAGGTGTACAATTTGTCTTGTGCAAACAATTTTTGGAAATCTTACACTGACATAGGGCTGGGCGATAAAACAATAACGATATCTATCGCGATAGACACGTGATCAATATCAATAGAAAATATATTCGATAGAACGTTCGATAATTTCGCTGAACTCCATTAGAAACAGGTGATCTGGAATTATGTGTGTATGTACATTTATATGTATATGCATTTTTTGTTTTTACTCTGTGTATTTTGGTTTAATAGGGTTGATCTGTTTGTGCTGAAGTCTTTGGTATGATGTTTTGACATATAAGAAATTTGATAAAAAGTTAAATGACAAAAAGAAACAGGTGATCTGCGAGCGGTGAAATACAGTGCGAGGCCCAGTTGCTGGACGAGAGGTTTATGCACACAACTCTGTTTAATTTCGATCAAAACGAAACTTAACAATTTCTGACACTGACACTGACACAGACCGCAGAACCCCCATATCCCTACGAATTAGCGCAATGGCCCAGTTGCGCTAATGCGTAGGGATATGGAGGTTCTATGGTTGAGAAAATGTAGTGCCAAAAGTGCCAACAGACCGACTATAGATATGTACTTTATATGACCCCACTTAAAAAAAAAAAAGAACTATAATATTAACATATTGTCAAGCAGCAATGTCAGCTTCTACACTATTTTGTCTCATGTCTTAGATTCTGATTCTGAAATCTTAAAATGGATTTTCTTTTTCAAAAATCTCACCTGTGGTCACCATTTAAAGGGTAATTTTTCATCTTTTTCTTATTTCAAATGGGTAAAAAAAAAATCAATAATTATCGATATCGACTGATATGAAACACTTAGATCGTGATATGTTTTTCAGCCATATTGCCCGGCCCTACACTGACATGAGCAAAACAGACCAAATACGAAACTAAATGACACTCAAACCGTATCTGAATTTTAAAGCGTCTACATAAGTGGCAGTCACATTTTTTCTATGACTTTAAATTAAATAAAATCATTACACGACGATGTATCATTATATGTTGCGATCTCTCTGTCCATTTCACCACTCTGCTGTAAAGCTTTTTCAAGACTTTGTCTTGCACATGAAACTATGTAACACAACACACTAATCTCCAGGAGAAATATTGCACAGGATATCAGGTTTTTCGACTTCCCTGGATTACATGAAACAGGTTTCTCATAGCCAGCTTTTGCAGAAAGTAGTTTTGGGGACTTGAGTGAATGTAAACACACACCGAACAGAACAATTCTCTAGCATGCCTATACATGTCTATTGAGGACTAGATACCTTGACTTCAGGATGATCAGGGGCCACCCCGAACCTGACCAGACCGAAGGGGACAGGCAACCGCTCATAAATGTCCACCTCAACATCTTGGCGGGCCTATGAGGATGAAGAAGAAAAAAAAAACACAACATGCAAAACTGAATGCTTTTGATTAGAGTATTTGGAAATATACAGTGATCAGAATGACCGTGGACCTATAGTTGTGCTAGCAACTGGCTAGTTGGCTCTGAGTGTAGTGTTTGTCTGCCCAACAAGACATTTTGTATGGAAAAGCATGGACCCAACAGGATGAGTTGTTCCTACTTCCTACTACTTGCCCCTCAGCAATATCTGGCCACTCACTTATTATAATGAAAACATAACATTATTAGGCTTATTATTAGGCTGCTTCAGCTTCGCTGTCGTAGCAACAGATACAGGAAATCTTTCCTGCCACAATCCATCACTTTATACAACAACTCTCTCACCTCTGCCTCACAGAGAACTCTGGTCTCTCTACTGTTTGTATATATTATTATTGTTTATAATATATTTTGCATATTTTGTCTTGTTGTATATATTGTTATTGTTTATTGTTTATAGCACACTGTGCATTGTATGCATACACTATGTATGTTATGTACAAAGTGTTTTATTTGCGGACCCACTGCTGCTGTAACAAAATAATTTCCCTGTCTGGGATCATTAAAGTAATTCTATCTATCTATCTATCTATCTATCTATCTATCTATCTATCTATCTATCTATCTATCTATCTATCTATCTATCTATCTATCTATCTATCAGGGAATGTTGATGACGCATTTTCAGGAAATCAGCCTACCCTCTCTACAGTCGTTCAAGCCAGATTTCATGAAAACTATGGCTAGAGCACCTAAGACAACAGCACATCGAGTATAGCTGTGGAACCACCACAATCAGTGAACCATAACCACAGGCAGCTCCAACTGGTCAAGGAGCATTTAAGTCATCTACCCAAACATATGGCTGGTCATCCAAGAACCTCTTCCACCACTCCACAAGAACTTGCAAGTATGCTAAGTAGCTTAAGAAGCTATGTCAAATGATAAAGCGGCTTGGAGCCACAATCAAAGCTGTAGACGGTGGTCAGTTGGTCTAAACTAAGTACACGTTGAACGGGTTAACACAATTAAAAATAGAAATAATATTAAAAACATATCAAATAAAAATTGGATCCAGGAAAGGGATGGTGATTCAAATTCATTTTCTACTGAAAACAGTTTGCCGTGTGTTACATTATGTTCATTCTGTAGGAGGGTGTGAAAGTAAAATAGCCAGATGACTCAGGATTACCAGTTTGGTCCACACAATGTGATCTGCCTGTTATCTCCTGTCCAATTTACAGCAGGTCTGTGAGGTTGAATGTTTGCACCTCAACTCTGCTAAAATAAACACGGTTCAATGAGACAGGGTGTGGGGGATTAAGTAGCAATGTAAACATCTATTCATCTGGTTTGACTCGTTATTTATCTAGGTGGGAGTGTAGGCTAAAACGGTGAGACTGCACATACAAAAACATTCTCGTTTGGTCAACTGAAAACACTTCGAAACAGTCTCAATGTAATACTGATCCCTCTACATGATCCACAGTATATAAGCAAGCAAGAGTAGTTATTCCTAATAACAGGTCAGATTCCGAATTATCCAGGTTGAAGAAATCATAAAATGTAAACATTTTTTATGGTGGAGTGCTGAGTGAATGCTGCAGTCTGGTGATACAGGACTAAAACAAAGTATACTTTGCTTCACCATCCTTAACCTTTGCCACACAGTCGTCCAGAATAAACAGAAATTACAGTTCCTTACCATTCATTGCTGTAGCTTCTACTTCCTCTCAAACAAGATTCAACCAATCTTTAATAACATTTGAAACATGCAGTAAAGAAAGAACGTATTCCCACTGTTACAGACTGGGAGTGTTTTCCATCTTCATTCATGAACCCAAATAAGTACAATAATTGTTTGTTTTTTGGGTTTTTTTTTTGGGCTCAAATAAGAGTAAGACACCAACATACTATTAGTTAATATGTTTTTCTACAACAAAACTCTATTTAATAAAGTGAAGACATAAAGAAATCCTTTATAACATCGAAGCAGATGTGATACAGTTAACAGGGATAATAGTGCAATCCAGCTGTGAAAAATATAAAACCATGACGCCTGTTTGAAGTAGACAATTTGATGAACTATACATTGAAATCGTATCAATTTATTAGTCAACTGAGATTTTGTCACTCCTATATGCCATAATAGTGATCTCTTTAACATCTTTGGGTGTGTTAGGCCGTTGTAGGCAATGTTTCAAATCAGTGAGCAGGACTGCTTCATGGAAATATGAGATTGAAACCCTGTTAGGTTTGTTAATCTTGTTATTGTATCCATAATCAGTCTCTGATTTTTTTTCTAGAAAAAAAGTCACCATGTGACAATATGGAACGATGTATACTATTAAAGAAACCTCTATCCATATGACCCAAACTTAATGTCTATACCCACCAACACTGCCTAACAGGAAGTACCTTGATCAGATGCTGTGCTGTGTAGAACCCTGCTGGACCGCTGCCAACAATACACACCTTTGGGCTGCAAATGGAGAAGGCTGCCCTTCCACACGCATTTATACCTACAGCATGAGCAGAGAGTCAGAATTGTAACTGGACCAAAAACTCCTCATTTGCAATAGAATTCACACCCAGGCAAGTTCATTAACAGTGGAAATCAACCACGGCACTGATCACAACGCTGTTATTACTGCCAACTGTGGGTTTTCTCATTGAAAGACAGAGTTGGGCATAATGCTGGACAGTAATAAATGTATAACTGACTGAAGTCAAAGAGTGCGTAGCTTTGTTGATAGACCTCATTGTTGTACAGAGTTTGGCACACGTTGCCTCCACAAAGGAAAACTAAGACTTAAAGCACTATAGCTACATATATATTAGTTTCTGGGAGCCTCACCATCATGAAGTTGACTTGTCCATCTACTTCTCCCAGTCCTCAAGCTCAACCAGGGCAACAGCAGTCTGCGGCCCCTTCATCCTTCTTCCCCGGCTACAGACAGGCTGTCTGGCTCGAACCAAGAAATAGTTAGGCTAAGTCCACTGTATCGTTTTCCTGCTATTCTGTGACCAGCTCTGCCTCACCACCTCTGTTTTGAGCTTTGGACAGTCAATTAGTCAGTCAGTTCGACCGAGAACCGAGCCGAAAAGTCAAGGTGATAAACGTCCCTGTCTCTGGAAGTTTCCCCGGGCTACGTGTGGTCGACTAAAGTAAGCGAGCCTGTGCTAAGACCTGGCTACATTTCCCCGTTTAAATTATAAATCGGATTTTCCCTTTATCACAGTCAGCTACAGTATTACCACAAGTAAACAGACCGGGTTTCAAAGCTACACCTTGTGTCACATTCACTGCGGTCCGTGGAACACAGGCGCACCAGAACTTAGGTTCCGCAGCAGCATGTACACCTTTAGTCCAAATAAGAACAGTTTGTTCTCAGGCAAGCTCAGAGGATACCAGCCAACCCACCGCACATCCTCTACACAGAATGTGAGCTGTTGTGCAGGAGCAGACAAAACAGAGACCTACAGTTTAAACTCAATCGTTTAAGAAAACCGAAAAAATCATCTTGCCTACCTCCATCAAACTTTTAAACAATGCTGCTTGAGGCTGAAGGGATTGTGCAATTGTCTAATTGTGTTTTTTCAGTTGTGATGTGGTGTGTGCAATATATGTCGTGTGCTGTTTTACCACGGGGTGGGTGCCTTATTTCTTATGTCCAGTTTATTGCTGTGACTGACATGGCTGGTGCTGTTTTTATTTACGTAGTTTATTTTACTTTAACTTGGAGGCATTTATGTGCACAGCATTTGAGACAATAAAGCATGTCTTACTGTATCATATCATATCGTATCGATATACTTAAAAATGAACGAGCTCTTCTACAGAAACTACAGCTGACTGACAGGAAAGTATTTTCTCTAGGTTTCTTTACATTTGTCATGGAATAATCCATCCTATTTAGCAGCAAAAGGCATTGTGCTCTTGGAAATACTTTGTAATTTATTTTTGTGCGAAGGCCTAGAGTAAAAAAAAAAGAAAAAAGAATAAGAAATATACATTTGACCAACATAAAAAGTGTGCAAGTGGGCTGATAAAACACACACTTAAGGACTTGTTAAAGGAACCCACCTGACACTGATTTTCAAGACAGCTGACCAAACTGACATATTTTTAGATCTGTACAAGGCAGAAGAGAATACATTTTCCAAAGAAGAAATACTAGAAAGAAAAGAAAAAGAAGTAAAGGGAGTTCAAGGATACACTATCACATTTCCACTGCTGTCATGGACTAAATTTAGCCTACATTACATACTGCACTCCCTAAAGAAAAGTTGTTAATGCTCTTTTCTTTTTTTTTTTTAAATAATAAAAGGAAACTGAAAATCTCTTACATGATCTATCACTAAGTCAGCTGAAAAAGGCTAGTTCCGTAAAGCTGACAATAGAAGATCAACAGATCTGGTGTGATAACAGTGGATCTGAGACCTAGTTACAGAGATACCGTGAAAGTAAATGGGAAGTGCTTTGTACTGTAAAATTGTCTACTTAAGCTGGAAATCGGCAACATGCATGAATATCGCCATACTAAGAAATGTAATGCGAGTGCTATTTTGAGGTGAATTTTCACTTCCACCATGTTAAGGAGGGCAGTGCTGTGTGTTATCTGTATGTGTGTTTTTAAAAGGACTTCAAGCAACAGCAAAACTGGAAGAAGCTTAGATTTAATGCACAGATCAAATAAGGCAGAAAACAATGGTGCGCATTTCTTCAAAGAAAGTTCAAAGTCTTCCTGTGAGCCAAAAAGGAAATATGTAGAATGATGTAAAACACATGTGACAAAAATGTATGCTCCGCAGTTTTTCTTCACTCACGCTGTTGAAATGCATTTACAGTCTACATACACAATCAGCCAGGATGTGGTAGCTCAGACACATTTGTGCAAACAAAACACATATTTGAACAACAAAGGAAATGAAGAGAAGAGTGAAAAGTGAAAAGTGAGACGCTTTTTCCCTTGTTGAGCTGCTGACTCAATCTGTTACAAAAACACTGTGCCACGAGTCTTTCACATTGTCAACACTAATGCACCAACATCGTCATCATCATCATCATCATTACATCGATCCTTAGCATTACAGAATTCCCCTGAAGTCCAAAGGATTTTCAGAGGTGATTAAGTATGGATAATGTTGAACTGTCTGATGAGGACATACATGTTGAGGCCTGTTGGGTCTGGGTCGTCTCACATCTCTGGCAGGCCTGAATTTCTTTTTAAACTGTAGAAACACAAAGAAAACATAGTAATTGGAATGCCATGGTGTTTTCTTTGCACGGTTATGACAGCAGGCCCATCTGCTTACGGAGGTACTTACTCGTTTGAATCTCACAACCACTGCTCCGATGATGAGGGACAGTATGGCAGTGAATGCTGTCACACTCAGGGCAATAAAGACGAGACCGTCGATGTTGTGCCTGCATTGTTCCCGGGGGTCGCTCTCTGTGAGGGAAAAAAGAGGAGAGAAGTTAAACCAATAACAAAATCAGTTAGTCAAGTGTTTTATTTTTATATTTATGAATGGACAGTTCCTGTTTGAGCTTAACAACCTCTGACAAGGATGATGGTGCCATTGCTGGATCGGGTCTCCTGGTTCCCTTTCTCTGAGTTGAAGTAAACCCAGCTGCAGTAATACAAGTCTGTGTCATCCAACCCCAGCAGAGAGAGCTCCCAGGTGAATCTGTAGCCCTCAGCGGTCTGCTGCTCATTAACTATGCGAATTCGGCCTGCAAAGTTTTCAGCTATGGTATCCTTGGTGACCTGTCCTTTATCCAGGGCAAGGAACACAACGTCGTTTTTGCCATGGAAACTCCTGTGCAGGTAGACCCCCATGGTTTCAGACAATGATGTGGAGCATGTGATCCTCATAGATGTGTTGAGTCTCACTTGAGAGATGGACATAGGCTCTTGGGAAACTGTCAGAGAGAGATGTATTGTAAGTGATTGGCAGGTCATATATCAGCTCAACCTTTAAAAAAAAAAAAAAAGTTGTCAAGATACTTTTTTTTTCCTTGTCCCAGGTAGGTGCAACAGTAAAATGCTATTGTATCAATCACAAAGGCATTTTTTCTACAAATCGAGTCCTGTTTCTTTTGCTACTTAAAGGACCTTTTGCAGATAAGATTACTTTTCATTATGTGGGATTCTGAATGCATGACTTTCACTTATGATTCATTGTTTTATTGGAACTTTTACTGAAGTGAAGAGTCAATATAGGCATATTTCCACCACTGCTTTTAGACACAATAACAGGATGAAGCTTCAAACAAACAGGAAAGATGACTCAGACTCACCATTGAAGACGTCTTTTTTGGATCTGAAGCCAAATACTCATCCATCTTTCACTTTATAATTCACATTTTATATTCTCACACACACACACTCACCTGTCCAGGTGCTGAGTATGACCCCAGCAGGCATGCAGAGTAGTCCCAACAAACAGCTCCACCAGTGGCCTTTCATCCTGCAAGCTGCCTTGCAGGCAGGCTACCACAGACTCAGCCCGAGATACAACGGTCTGACTGTCTGTCTGACTGACTGACAGGGTGACTGTCTCATCAGTTCTTAAAGGGCGAAGTGTGTCGTGAAAAGGAAATGAAACAGTTGTTTATTCAGCTGTGTGTGTGGGTGTGTGTGTGCGTGCGCGCGCTTGGTGCTGCATCAGATAAAAGATGTAGAGCTGATTAGAGGCGTTACTGGCAAAACACAGTCTTAGATTACCAATAACTGTTTCATGTACATCGCAAAGAGAAAATCAGCCATGTTTTCACGTTTGTGTCAATGCATTTTTCATGATTCAATGACTTATAAATGGTTTGAAAATAGGAGAATTGTGTCACTTCCTAAAGTTTCATCAAAAACACCACGTTTGGAGATACGTGGTTTTGACTGGACATCTACGGCATGCACCATATTCGACTACCATAATCTTTCACTCTGCAATTATGTCTGCAACTGGGCACCACCTGGGGAAATGATGGCTAACTGGTGATCCATTTTTATGTGCTTTCATGGCTCCATGATAGATAGAAATAGATGAAGACGTTACAACACTGTTTTTACAAACCGAGCAGCCATCTTTAATCAGTTTAAACCATCACACATGGATCATTCTGTACAAAAACAACAAAGAACAGTGGAAAATGTAACAAGACAGTATTGACATTTCAGAGGCAGGAAGCCACACAACCAGCTCTGGAGAGGAATAAGAGGTAAAAATGGAGATTTGATTAATGGAAAACTCTTATGAAAAAAAAAAAGAATAATCCCCTGTTCCAATGGTAAAAAATGGAAGAAACCTCAGGACATCCTCACACACAAATATCTAAACACAGATTTCACACTTTTTCAGACAAGTGTTGTCCTCGATCACTGGGTTCTCCTCTCCTTCTTCTGTCCTTTTGAAACATCCAGTTATTTCTCTGCCTCTGCTAGTTCCAAACAGGAAATACAAAATGCCAAAAAGGGCGATGAAAATAGTCAATATGAATACTGTCACTTGATGGTTGGTGGTCTGCTCAGTGGTCTGCTCAGTGTCCGATGCCGACCTAATTTTACCTGGCAAGATACAATATACTTATATTAACATGTGGATTAAATTCATCTTGATCTGGACATTCATTTTATAGAAACGGACGGTAGTAATAGACACAGACTCTTTAACAAAACTTGTGTGGGAGCTACTCACCATGGGTGCTGTTGGAGTTCTGTTTAACTTGTAGTTTGATATGTGAGTTATCTAGACCACAGTCTGTCCGTATTAAAATGGTGTAATTGTTGTCCTTCATGACATTCCGTATGGTCAGTGACACATAACTCTGATTATCCCAATCACAGCCGTATTCCATCAAGTCACTGTTGTCACACGGTATTTTGCCATGTGTGTTATTCCAGTCGTACGATTCACCTCTACAGTTCTCTTTCATCATTATAGTGCAGTTCAGTGTCACAGCTTCTCCGGCTACAATATCCACTGTCTGGTTGCACTTCACTGACACTACTGGATGAGAAAAAAGGGCAAAAAATGACATGCCTTTTTGGTTATCTACTTCAAAATGCATGGTAGAGTACATATTTATTTGCGGTAAATGGAATATAATAAAGTACCTTTGGTGAATGATGCACTCATTTGAAGAACATTTGCTACAAAGAGCAGACTCAAACCTGTCCACAGGCAGGACATGCTGTAGGTCTCACAGTTGTCAGAAACTGGAAGAAAGAGAAACGGATATTAACAACAGAATTCCCCTTACTGTCCTGCCCAACCTAGGTAGATCTCAACAAGGCTCACCTAATGTCATACTGTCTAAAGGATTAGATAGATAACATTTAAGGGAGGCATTTAAGTCTGTTGTTTTTCTCGTATTATTTGTTTAAATAACCCCAAATCTGCAGGTTTTAAATAATTAACAATCAAGTTCTTATTGATCTAGTTCAAACAGGTTTTATGACATTTTACACATATGTCTCTCTGCCTCCTTGCATCCTTCTGATCAAAATGTTTGAAGCAATATTTCCACATTTTTGGTACATATGCCAAGGGGCTAATTAGAATACTGTTCTCGTGTGTGTTAGCTGAATATGAAGTTACAGCCAGCCACCAGTTAACTTCACACCAAAATTGTGGAAAACAACTCTTCTATCTGCATTAACTGATTAACTGCATTTAAAACAATCTAAAAATAGTTCAACAATGGGAAAATAACACCTTGCACACAGTTCCTGAGAGGAACACCACTGTCTTAAATACAAATCCCAGGTCTGTTACAATTTGTCAGACGTAATGTAGGGGCTAACTCATCACAGCATAAAATGTTGTGTTGAAAACTTGCACGTTGAAGTAAACAGATATGCAACACTCTCACTGAGGTTACTCAATACAGATGGCAGAGACACCATTCCCCCATTACAAGACACTATACCATCAACATGAATAGATACAATTAGACAGATATAAAATCACGTATTTGTGTTTGGTTCAAAAATTCATTCTTAAATTTACACTTACACCAATCAACCTCAGGCAGCTGTGACAACTTAAAGCCAGCTGTTGTGACTGAGCCTGCACAAAAAATCATTATCATCATAAATAGCTGAAAGGTCCATCTTCAGGTGCTCCAACTGGTAGCAGTGTAAATGCAAAACTGAAGAAACTGATCTGAACATTGACAATTCAATTGTGTAAAAAATTATTGCAACAATATCCACTTGAAAGTTAGCTGAGAATCACTAGACTGTCTGTATACTTACTGTTATGCTGCGTACATGTTAACACATGTATAATAGTGTTCCAATATTTATCATCTGCTTATGACTTTTACCTCAAAATGTTGTTTTTGTATTCTTATTTCTCAATACACTTTTACTTAGCAAACTCTACGTAATAACCAAAAGCATCCAATACTCTGATAAAACCATTATTGTGCCCCTAAGTGACTCAAGTGATAACTGTTTTTAAAAAATAACAACACACACTTGTATACACTTTTATATAAACCTATACACAGGAGGACAGGAACTTACCTAAGAGCGTGCTTCTTTCTGATGTGAGCTCCAGTGAATGATTGAGGAAAAACCATCACAGGTGACAGAATCTGATCCAGCTTTCAACTCACACACCACGCCTAGGGGTAGAAAAAAAAACAAACCTGCTGGTGGTGTAACGTTAACACATAACTGATGAGATTGAAAACTGGTGAACAGGGAAGAGGGGAAGGTGAGAGAGTGAAATGGAGGATAGGATGTGTAGTGGAAATTCTCCTTTGTCAGTGTCAGTGTGTAGAGAGTTGCTAAGTCTCAGAAGAACTTCAGACTTCAGCGTATGAATCAGATCTCATTTGATGAAACACTCAGCGTTGAGAAGAAGGCAAAGCGTTCTCTCTGGAACTCTGAATTGTTACCCATTAAGTACGGAACAGAGAGGAGGTTACCTTCATTTACAACAGTCACAATACATCTTCTTTACAGAATAATGACTCTTTGATATTTTGGGTGTATCCTGTCTTCCCAGGACAGTGACCCTTTGATGTAACAGATGGGACAGCAAATGTCATCTTATCTAAGCTTGTGTAAATTCCCATGTGGGGTATGTGCCACCTTGTGATACCTCAAGCAATGTGACAGTCTCTCTCCCTCCTCCTGTCCTTACAGCACATTTGATGACAAAAGGAAGACTATGTAATTTTCTCACAGATGAAGGTGAGAAATGTCCCAAATGGGGTCCAATGTCAAATACGAGTACACAACCCCTAATAAACGCTTGATTCCCATGAATATGAATCACAAGTTGTTCCAGGGACAATTGGGAAGAAACAGTACAATATGTAAACACTTTCACTTTTGAAATGAATAATGGCATGATTGTGTCTGCATTCCTAAAGAAGCACCACTTGTTTCTTTTGTTTTTTCAACCCAGTGAGAGTTGGCATTGTAGTTAATATTTTCCATTGGAAACATAGACAGTTTGTCAGTTGAGTAAAAACAAGAAGAACAGGTTACCTCATTGTGTTGGTCTTTTTATTTTTTTCCATACCAATGTGTGTTGGGAGCATGCGCAACTATCATGGCTAACATCCAAAATGAGCACTGTATAATTCAAATACAGTGTTCACAGAGTCTCTGTTGGCTTCCGGCCAATCTCAAGGTGCTGATAACCTCCATGGAATCACTGTGCTCCACTGCTGTTTGGCAACAATAACGGCACATAAAATGGCACATTTCTATTTCACCTTTCACCTTTCCCTATGTTGCTACACTGGATACTGCTTATTGATAGATTAGATTAAATGCCAAGGAAAGGAAACATGATAAAGTGCTTTCTCTTGGTGCCATTCCAGTGGTAAAGATGCAAATGCAGACAGGGTGCTTTCTGTTCTGGTTTTTTGCCCCTGCAATTCGGGAAGACTGATTTCACCATAGCTGAATAGGGCTAGGATAGATTTTCGCCAACTCTAGATTTTAAGCAAAGCTTATCAACTCCTGTTTCCGGCTCTGGCAAAACCTGACACTTATTGGTAGTTCACAGGTCAAAAGCAAGAACCTCTGATATTGTAATTTGCTATGATCCTGAGATTTCAGTTCAACAAAATAGAGAGGGATTTTATTTGTGGAGCTCACCAAATTGGAACAAGTGCTTGATAATCTACAGACATCGATTTGAGAAATATTCATTAGATCTTTAACATAAGGAACTGATGACAGTGTGTTCAACCACTCTCTCTCCATTCAAATGAGACAACAGTTTATTTGGCAGAGTATTTTACTGCTTAACATGTTAACATGTTTGATCTCGTAAAACAGAGGACAAAAACAACATATAACTTAAAATGACTAGCTTGTGGAATGGGAACAAAGTAATAAAACAACTGAAATCATCATGTACCATTAAAAAAATGACGACTCTTGATTCTTCACTGGGACGGATAAACCAAACACTGGGCTGGAAGTTACTCTAAAGCAAACACTGTCACAGGTGACTGAGTGTTACTAAAAGAACTTTCAACCTTTCTTCAGCTTTACTTTACACTGACTGCTGAGATAAGACGATTGCACTGTTGCATAGTTATTAACCTGTTTGACAAGCACATCATTTATCAGCAAGGAACATTGGAGAAACAACCTAAACACAAACGAAAACAGCAGGTTTCATAATGGACAGTTTAGATGTGGAGTATTTGACCTCCTTAAATGTACATTCAGCATCCACAGGTTCAGATCATGAACTCCAGTTGTTTTGTCAGCGGCTTATTGCTCCGTAAATGTACATAAATAACTCACAATTTCTGCAGCTTACTGACATCACTGCTTTAGTCTGCACACAAGTTTGTGTTTTTCTAGACTCTGGATATTGATTTGTTCTCAGGCTCAGGTTTGGAACGGCCAGTCCACTGATTTCAAATGCAGACATCACCCCCCTGTGGCTGAATGAAAGAACTGCTGCACTGGTCCGTAGTACAACATGGTCCTTAGCTCATCCTTCATGATGCCGGCATGAATGACGAATCAACCAGAGGCAGTGACCATTCAGCTCTGATCAAGTCTTCAAAGTTCAACACCTCCTTTCTCCTCACCACTGCATGTGTGGAGGTTGTGTGTGGCTCTGATTTCTGTACTGGGTGTGTAAGAGTGTGCTGGCCTGCTGGGAGTCCTGGCCCTGCAGCCACTCTTGATAGAGGGTGTGAAGGGCAGGGTTCACCTCTGGGAGACGGATTGGCAGACTGCTGTAGGCCTCTTCCATCTGCTGGATCAGGACTTTATCTACCTTGCCTCCCGCCTCGCTCTCCGCCTGTCCGCGGCCACTTAAGCACCCTGCATGGACACAAGAAGAGCTTCACACCAGCAGATCCAAACTGAAGGGTAGTAATAAAAGTAACTAAACACTAAGCAATTAATTTGTTTACAGATCATGTTGGTAGGTGTGGTGTTACCTCCTGGGCAGGACAGCACCTCCACCAGCTGGTAAGGCACACGTCCCTTTCTCATTCGGTGAACCAGGGTCTGGATGTTCCTAAAACCATAAACAGCAGCAAACTGCAGCAGAGTTTCCCCATCCCGCTCCAGAGTCACTTCCTGGAAGTCCCGGTTCCTAAAAACAGTACACAGGAAGAGTTTTCAGACAAATAATATATTTAAAGTCCAAAATAAAAGATAAAATGATATGACACTCATGAGGTTGCTCTAAAGTATTCAGACTATAGGATATCAGGACGTTGGACACACAGTGATAATCTATTCATCAGGATAGACAGAACTTGGGAGTAAAACTAGAAGTCAGAGGGAACTACAGTATATTCCACAGAATAAGTGTCAGGGTCCGCCTTGTGTCTCACCTGAGGTGCTTATATGTGATCTCATGGACGTCCAGACCAAAAAGTTCTTTGGCAGCATGTTTAAAGACGTGTTCTAAAAAGCCTTCAGAGCCTCGGCCCTCGTGCCTCACCAGCGCCACATCTCCAGCCTCTCCAAGCCTGATGGGTCAGTACAGATAACTATGACAACGACTTTCACAGCAACTCAGTACAAAGATTAAATTGTAAGCTGGATGCAAATTTAAAGTCAATGTACGTTGTATGGACAATATAAACAAATGTAGGAAGGGAAAGAAAGAATCATTGTCATGTGCAGGAAGGCAAGGTGTGTACACAGTATCATTTCATAGTCAAACTTAAGTCTAAACTGTGCTGTTCATATATTCCACGCACCAAATATAAGGTACAAGGTAAATTCAATGTCATTTTTATACAAAGCTTTAAAAACTAAAAAACATTTTTTAGACAATGGAGTCTTCATAATGAATTGAGGAGTCTCAAGGCCTGGGGAAAGAAGCTGTCTGGTGGTATGGCAGTAGATACTTCTGTATCCTTTGTCTCTTTTTGTATTTAGTAGGATTAAATATGTGATAAATCATTTTATCACTGATAGGATGACAAAGAGTCAAACTACTCACACATGGTCCAGTGGAACTGAGTCCAGCTCCTCCACTGAAACCTTCCTTTGCTCCATCAGGCAATAGATTTCCCCTGAAAACATGAAAAAATAAGTCAATAAATATCAGTAATTAATCTTAAAAAGAAAAGAAAAATGTTTTTTAGTTTTTAAATGTTTTAACATTTGCAAACTCTTTTAGTCTTGAGCATCAGTGTAAATGGTGCAGCGGACCGAACCTGAGGTGAGGACACAGTCCACATCTCTGGTCTCCAGTAGGCTGTTGTAAAACTCCTCTCTCACAGCCTCCAGCTTCTTATCAAAACAGGGAGCAACCAACACATGGTACACTTTCTCTGGACTCAGCTTCTGCTTGGAGAAAAAACAACAACATAATAATGCAGATGCTTTCTTGCACAGAAACAGAAGCATTTTACACTACATTTTCTAAAGACAACATCTATTATATGACAATAATTAGATAGATAGATAGATAGATAGATAGATAGATGGTGACAATAATGTGTAGTGGTACCACCAACAGACCTAATGAATTTGACTGCTCTGATAGCAAATGCTCACCTGCTGTTTTGAAAAGTATTTTTTGACCAGACAGCCCATGACCTGCTGAGGAGACCTGGCTGTGCAGATATGAGGAGTGACCAGGCTGCCCAGGACACGCTCTGAATAACGGATCCACCCTATAAAACACACACAAACACAACTACACATTATATAAAAATATTAATGTCTAAGATACACAGTATAACAAACTGGATGCTGTATGTTGTCTACGCACACATATTTTAAATGCCAAGCTGGCCCTTGTGTAAAATGCACAGTTATATAATAGCTTCATGTTATACAGTATTAAAAAATATTATAATAAGTTACATTGATGCTTAAAGGAGTGAAAACAGAGTGCTGTTTTGGTTAAACAAATGCTTTACATAACTTTATATAAACTGAAAAAATGTGCATTTCTAATAACGCTAACATGGTAGAATTCGGTACTGTAGATAAACTACTGTAAAAAGTGTGATAAATGTCAATATCTAAACCACAATACACTTTGAAACTGGTATACCACTGCAACCCTAGATTTCACTACAGTTGGGTTGAAATTCAACCAACAACAAGCTATCATTGAGAGCTGAAACAATTGATTAATTAATTAAAGCAAATTAACAGCCAACAATTTTGATAGCTGATTACTTAATTAAGCAATACCCTCTAAATTGCCCAAATTACTAATTAATCTTACCGCTTCTAATTTGTGAAAATGTCCTGTTTTCTCAGCAATATATCATTAAAATAAACAATTGGGTTTGGGATTTTTAGTCAGGCAAAACATTCTAAGATGTTGTTTTATGATCTGGAAAAATGTAATCAACAGTATTTTGGCATTGTAAAGATTAAGTATTGATTAAATAATAATTTTAATAAATCATCAACAGTTTAATTGATAATAAAAATAACTGTTAGTTTCGTCCCTACAATAACTTTAGCAACACTTTGGCAGGATGCACGTCAACAGCGATTTCGTTTTCTGGAGTAGAGCAATGCCGCACATATGACCAGTCGCACTCCTACAGCCTGAATGAATGGAAGTCCATGCTTTTGTTCTCACAAGAAAAAAAAAAGGAGAAGCAAAGAAGTCTTTAACTCTTGCTCTTCCTATCTCTGATTAAGGGAGTGGTGACAGAAGAGCCTCCTATCATTCCCCACCAGCACACCACTGCTATCTCGACTTCTAAAACAAACTCATTCCCCCCCCCATTCAAAGCAGGGCATGCAAATTTACTGTGTGTACAGCAGCATGAGCAGAGGAAGCAGAAGAAAGCAAAAAAAACTAAACAAAAAAGAAATTGAGGCAAACATTAGGGTTGAGGGTAGTTCAGCTGGAAATAAAAGCAGACTGGCAGAGGGAGAATAAAAACGTGAAGAGAATATACAATATAATGGGAGATGAGGCAAGGGTTTACCTGGGCAGGAGGAGGTGAACATAGGCAGGGCGTGGGAGTCGTGGTGCCTCCTGCGATACCTCTGAATAAACTCCCTCTGACTCTCCAAGATGCTGAAGCCTGCTGCCAGAGTGGTGTCAAACACAAACTGCACCCCTGCAAGAAAAACTCAGACAGATAAGAACAAAGAAGGGGGAATGGGGAGAATACCAAATGTCTGTGATGCTGGTGAGTAGGTGACGTTTTCTACACACCAGTAAAAGGGAAATGTCTGAGTTTCAGGAAGTTATCTTTATGACTATTTAAGGTGAAACATGAAAGAACTGGCCACCTGACAAAGGTCACACCTGTCAAACAGGGGCTGGCATATCACCAGGGTAACCGCTGACTGCTGCTCACTATACATTTGCCATAGCTACTAGCTGCCATAAGCTCACTTAGCTTTGAAGCTAGTCGCCATAGAATCTGACTGCGAATCTGCAGGGATCGCAGCTGCAGATCACTGGGGTGGGGGTTATTTTGTTTAAGTATTAGACTAAAAAAGCCAAGAGGGATTATGAAACATGGCAAACTTGCCACATGTATACATCATCCAGCTGAAACTATGCAAGGCTGCTATCGCACTGGTCCTGACCTCTTGAGGTATAAAGTGGTATTATGAGACATGAATGGCTAGGCTAGAGGGTTAGCATGCTAATGTCAGTAGACATCTGTGCAGTCAACACTGTTGTGATTCTGTTGATAATTTCAGTTCAATTCTAAATGTTTTAAATTCTCATGTTGAATACATATTCAATTCTGAAATACATCCTTTCATACTTTTTTAGATGCAAAGCACCAAATATAACTGAAAAAACCCCAAACAAACAAACAATTTGGGAAGATAAACTTATTTTTTATTGAATGAATCTGACAAAATGATGATATAGATTGAATTGTTAGTAGACATCCTTGATCAAATCTAGGTGAATTGTATTGTGGACATGCACATAAATTAATGTGTCACTAACCAGGGAAAACCATAAAATAAGACCTTAAATAACTCCATTAAAAAGTTGTTTAATACTGTGCAAAGGATGTATAATATGTTTCGTATTGTGACAACTAACCAGCGATATATGAATCCCACTTGCTCACCTAAAGTCTTGAGGAAGCCACAGAGCTTATGGGCAGCCTCAGTGATGTCTAGACCAAACTTGACAGCAAAGAATGGCAGAGACTGTGGACATATGGACGCCACCAGCACCTTGTGTTTTGACACATCACACTTCTAACAGAGAAACAATGGAGACAGTGTTAGGTATGGCTCAGGCTGCAATGAGGAAACTCACTCATAGGTTTCAGAGATGGTTTCTGTACCTTGTTGAGTGCAAGAACGCGCTCCACTTCCTCAAGGCTCTGCTGAGAGATCTTCAGGCTCTCCTCCTCTGATAGACAGCCGTCACAGGACAGACAGGCACTCAGCAACAACTGGGATCCTTCATGCACCTTTGGGGGACAAAACAGGGGTGTTAGAAGGAGGGTTTAAAAGAGACTAATTTTATATATCAAAAGTTTATACCAGCAATTTATTTGTAGATTTCCATATTTATTAATTTTTTTACAAACAAGTCATAATTGTAGCATTAGAGGCCGAGATATCTTGACTTTGAGTCACTGGATCCTATACTTCCCACAAAACGTTTTTAGACCTGCCTGGTAAATATCCTGATGTTTTGAACAACTCACATCCAATTTGCATATATTCATTAGGGCTGGGTATCACCAGGTACCTCGCGATACGATACTATCACGATATTTTGCCCACGATAACAATAATATCACGATACAGTGATTCTGGGATAATCGATATAATGCAAGAAATTTCATCCACGATACATCACGATATATGTGTCACTTAAGAAATTCAGAATTTATTGACTGCACTGAATCCATTTCACAGGAATTACAAAACATTGTCAATCAATTTCACATGAATGACAGCCAAGTAAACAAAGAGTATATTGCACAGTGTCTCTTCTTAACACACACACACCAGTGGCGGTTCTAGACCAGTTTTAATAGGGGGGCCAGGTTGGGGCCGGTTTTTTGTTAGGGGGCACATACAACCCGGAAAAAAGGATAAATCCCTCATTCAGACAAAGCAGTGTTTACAATTTTAGCAGTTTTGTTTGGGTAGTAAACTGCTGAGACACTTTATTTCTGCCTTTCCCTTCAGAACAAAATCATTGCAAGAAATCTGTCATTGTATTATTAATGCAGACTCCCTCACAGGGGGGCCCCAGGGGGGTCCAGACTCAGAGTTACGGGGGCACTGGCCCCTGTTGGCCCCCCCCTAGAATCGCCCCTGACACACACTGACTACAACTATCATTAAATATCTATATGTGTGGGTTTCAGAGCTGCTTAAACCATTTCATAAATTTTATTTGGTTGTATCCCGATGTTTGAATAAAGATAAAGCTGTCCTCCGAAGATGGGTGGTGGTGGTGGGCCAAAAAAAACCTTTTTTTTTTTTTTTTTTTTACATTTTTAAATATCGATATTTGGCACCAGTGTATCGATAACGTACCTCAAGACGAAATATCGCGATATATCGTAGTATCGATATTTTGGCACACCCCTAATATTCATAGTCTAAAAGCACTTTAGAGCAGGAAATGGAATACAAGGGGTTTCACAGTCTTATTAGTACAAGTAAAAGGGGTAAGGTAGTAGTGAATTACAAAATTATAATGAGCCAAGATAACATTTGAAACATTTGTAATTCATTTTTGTTACATTGTCAAGAATTAGATCGATAGATAGAATTACTTTAAAGATCCCAGACTGGAAATTATTTAAATTACTTGATTACTCTTTTTCTTAGGTCTTGAAATATGGCATGACTTTAAAAAAAATAAAACTTTTTCATGATAACCAATTTTTTTTTTCTAACCCTACACATGAAAGACACTTGATGATTAAGGTATAATGGAGTTAGTATTCCTTTTTATTTACATTTAAAAGCAAAGATTAAAATTTTGAGTGAGCGCTTCTCTGGTGTTAAAAAAGCAAAGTCCGTCATGTGGCCTTTGATTAAAAAACAGCAGCAATACATTCAGATACATTTATAAAATTCTGATAGAACTATCCCTGGTGTAAAATCATAATGTTTCCATAATATTTCAAAGCCATAACAAATATATCATTCTATCCTGATTTGCTAATATTGAAGGAGGATAAACTGCCTGGTTTCAACTACAGTTGGGCTGAAAATCACCATCAACAGGCCATCATTTAGAGATTATACGACTTGTGTGTTGTTTGAGTAGTCAATCTAAACTAAATTAATTGTCAACAATTCATCAAATGATTGACTGTGAAGTAATTTATTAAACAAAACCACCAAACATGCCTCAACTTCTTAGCTTTTTAGCTTCTCAGTTGAGAGGATTTACAGTTTCAATTACAAAACAGCTTCCCACATGTTGTAGATTACACACAGTACAACTGTGGTTTGTGGCAGTTCTGTTTTTTGTAATGGTAATTTCAGTTTACAGTTTTATCCTAAATATGCACAGGGAATTTTACGTACATCGAAAATGTTTAGAGATGTTTAAAAGAACAGAGAACTCTAATTTATGTGGCTGCTGCCTTTTTCTTTTTTTTGCATAAGGTGCAATATTTTGTGAGATTCATTTTGAAGTAATCTTAACCCTTTTCAGATTAGATTAATTTTCTTTCAAAGCATTAGGTTCCCAATGACCAACACTGGCATGCCATTTGTATTCAGCAACAGAATAAATTTCAAAGTTATCTGACACAACCCTAGGAGTACACCCATTCTGATGTATAAACTAAGCGGAGTGCCCCTTTAATAAACAACCAGACGTTAATAAATGCATAAACAGACACCTGTCCATTGACTTCTTCTCTCTCCTGGTGTGTGTTGGCACCATCGTCACTCTGCTTCTTGTTGCACTGTATGTGGAAAATCAAAGATCAATGGCAAAGTCTTCCAAATCTGCATGTATAAAAGAGTTAACTGACACGCAAGACAACACCGTGATACAAATCCAGATAATCACCTGTTTGGTGCAGTTCTCACACTTCTCCTTGCGCTTTGCTATGTTGACATCTGACATTTTCCTTGGAGGTTATCTGAGAGTGACACATAGATAGCAGCCCCGTTAGCTCACTGCATATTCCCTCTTCAGATGAATGACGAGTGTGCCTGCAGCCTGCTCCTCTGTGCCGTTTTGTCAACTCCACCCAACTCCCAGTCTGTCCTATTACAAGACGCCCGCTTATCATAAACACAACAGCCCCATAATGGTGGGAAACTGGCAATGACCACAAACTAGAATCATGTCATTAAAATTTAAACGGATTACGTTAATTATATACACAGTGCCAACAAAAACAGCCACAAAAGCAATTACAGGCTATTATGTTCGCATAAGGGGAAGAAGACAAGCGAAGGCTGGAAGCGATGTTCCTGTAAAAACCCTCAAATACTATGAATGCAGTATGTCGCTGCCCCAAGTTGTGAAGTAAAATGCCGAATGAGTGGTGATTATTTGATCACAGCTCGGGAGCATTTCAGCCGCAGCTAGCTTAAACGTCCACAATGTGTAACGTTTACGTGAATTCGCTACGTAGAATATTATTTCAGCTAACGTTGACGACGCGATTTCTATATCATGATATTGCGCTGTGGGCCATGTTTCTGATGACCAGGTGATTTAGTCAATGTGTCTGTGTAACTGTGTGTTGGTTTAACTCCGTGACAGGCCGCACGGTAACACTACAAGGTCGAATTTTAAGGTAACTCACCGGACGGTCTCTTATTTCACTGCGCTTTCAGACAAAGACATTGAAGAATATGCAGAGGACAGTCAGGAGTGCGGCAGCCAGGGGTGGTGGAAGGAGAAGCCAGCACTGATATGTACAGCACAGCGGGTTAAACTGAAGCAGTTACTCAGCACTCTTTCGGTTTTCAGTCAGGTTGTTTGTGGACGAGGGGGCCATTGTTGCACGAACCTCCACATATGTCACGAGATACAAACGAGAGCTTTCAAAGACGTCGTCGCTTCTTTATGTCGATACACGTCCGACTCCATTGTGTACGCCGGTGAAATTAAGACGCATGCGCAAACAGAGTAGAGGTCTTCTACGACTTCCGATATAAAACAGTGTTCTCGACTTTTGTCGCGGCACAAAAAAAAAAAATATTCTAAATATACGGCTTAAAACCATAAAGCTGCGTGGAAGGTCAACGAGAGGCGCCTTAACTTTTCTTAGTGGCTGGGTTTTGATTTTAGCAAGACAGAATAAGTGACTCCTGTCAAAATAATGGAGAGGTTAAGCCGAGTCCAGTGCAAAACGCAACACGTTGTGTTATTGTGATGTTATTAAATTGTGTTCTGCTCTGATGTTACAGAAAATGGAAAAGGCTTGCGTAGTAAAGGAACAAATGCTTCCTTTCTCGTCACTGTATGCGTTTGAAGCTTTTATTTTGAAGGCGGCGGGGAAGTGAACCCGTCCAATCGGAACAGACGGAACCAGGAAGGAAGTGTGTCACCCATTCAGGACTGTTGTTGCAATAACCAACATGAGAATAACTTCCTTATAGTTCAGTGCATGTGTTTCCTCGTACAAATGCTCTTTTGCTAAATCTGAGAGGCGATATACAGAGTGAAGATTTTAAGGTAAGTGATCCAAATGGTCTCATAGTTGGTAACCTTATACAGTTCTTGTGAGACAGTGATGTGTTGGCAGCTGTTACCCATCAAGCATACAGTCATCATCAGCAGGAGCATCTTTCTAGTTTCTTAGGGTTTTCAAATTGACTTATAAATGACTGTAAAAACAAATCTATATATGTTTCACTTTTACTTCTTTTGATGTGAAAACATGCAGATAGTTTTGGTTTTATGCTCTGAGGTATTGGAATATCCACCCCTAATAACAAAAGTCCTGGCGACTCAAGAAAATCCTCACAACATTTCTGATTTCACATAATCTGAGTAATCTGGACATTATACCTGGACAGATCAGACTGGATTAACCTGCTAGCGCCTGAAACTGTGGGATGGGGCCCTGTTGACCCCCTGTTACTCCCACTCTCAGTCATTTGCATACAGATATTTCTGCCCGGGCCCCATATACACATGAAACCAGAAGTTTACATACACAGTAGAAAAAGACACCTTTTTATTCTCACTGTCTGACATTAAATCAGACTTAACCATTTCTGTTTTAGGTCAGTTAGGATTACCAAAATTATTTCTTCTTGCTAAATGCCAGAATAATGCCACAATTTGGTCGCATTGCCTTTAAACTGTATTACTTGGGTCAAACGTTTTGGGTATCCTTCCACAAGCTTCTCACAACAGTTTGCTAGAATTTTGGCCCATTCCTCCTGACAGAACTGGTTTAACTGAGTCAGTTTTTGGGCCGCCTTGCTTGCACACGCCTTTTCAGCTCTGCCCACACATTTCCTATAGGATTGGGGGGAAAAAAAGGCTATGTGTCTTTTTATACAGTGTATGTAAACTTCTGGCTTCAACTGTAGCTGTCGGGTTATAGAGATGCAATTGCTCAAACAAAGAAAGAAGCCAAATAAATTCAAAATGTTCATAGGGAAACAATATTCACTTAGGCAGGCCTGGATCTCTGGACAATTGGACTTCCAGCCCAAAAGCCCAAACAAAAAAACATAAACAAAATTACGATTATTCTAAAAATAAAAAATCACCATAAAACATGAAGAATAATTCATTAGTTGATGGCAAATCAATTCCTCTGTTGTAAAATACAAAAGCCTAAACAGACTACGCAGCCAATTATCTTCATACTTCTTTTTATAATGCATTTGAACAAAACTTTTTGAAGACAGTGTTAAAAGGAACCCATCCGATCCACTGTCTTGAACTTCTGGACTACAGCCAGTCTGAACAGCCTGATTTGAAAAGGACCAATTGGCGCAAACATGTTAATAAACATTAAGTCCGGAGCTTGAAGTTCTTGGGCTCCAGGGCAGTTGAAATCTCAGAGATGGACTAAGAACCAGGGTGCATAAGGGCAAAACTGTCTGCATGGCTATACTGCTAGGGACAAGTAATAATAACATATGTATTCGGGTGAATTGGCCAGGAATTATGGTTATATGAAAAATAGGCTTTTAGTATATGGTAAGCACAAAGATTCATATTCTTGCCTCTGCTCAGATGGGATACATGACAGTGGAGGAGCACAGCGTCACTCTTCTCCACCTGAAGAGATCCCCAGGCGTTCGTTCCTGGTCTCTTCTTGTTGGTAAGTGTGTGTGCAGATGTTCGCTCATCATTCAAATATGAAATGAATATCCCAAACTAACCGATCCCCTTACTATCCCTTTTATGCGTCCAAACTCTATTATTGAAACATCTCTTCCTCTCTCGCCCTGTACTGCCTCCAAAATAATAAGCATCTCCTTTTAATTTCAGGTGTAGCATCTGTTGGTTTGGCAGCTGCGTACTACAGCTCAGGTACACAAACTGAATTTAAAAAATCTGGTACTCAATTTGCAATTTTGGATTTGCATAACTTTTCACATGTTTCCTCTCTGCAACTCTCACCGCTTCTTTGGATGATTACACAGACAGCATCCTGTGGAAACTTTTCTACGTGACTGGCTGTCTCTTTGTAGCCATGCAGAACATGGAGGAATGGGAGGAGGCTGTGTTTGACAAAACCAAGAACCGGATTGAGCTCAAGAGCTTCAGCTTGTACGCTTTGGTGCTGACATTATGGAGGAAGGGCCAAGAGAGAGGTTGGTAATACTGGAGAGTGGGTTATTCAGTACAGTAGTCTCTACTTGTGTTTAGTGCAGAATATTATATCTTAAGTTTCTTGTCTCTCTCTCTCTCTCAGTCGTGTTGGATCTTACACAGCTGTGTGACGTCTGTGTCCAGGAAGAGAAAGTACGTTATTTAGGGAAGGGCTACCTGCTGATGCTGCGTCTGGCTGCAGGCTTCTCCTACCCCCTGACCCAGAGTGCCACACTGGGGGGACGCAGGTATGTATCTGCTGCTGACATGCAGATGTTATAACTTTGGGCCCCGAGGTACCTGGCAGAGCAAGGACCCCCTCATTCAGGGAAGCTGAGTCCTCAGCAGCGGCCGTAGTTCGATTACAACCTATGCTCTTTTGCTGCATATCATTACCACTAACGGGGTATACATGATATATTTTTAATTGATAACATTACTAGGAGTTTTCTTTTGTACATTTTTTGTTTTGTATATTGACGTTCATTCAATTTATAAAAGTAATGAAAGGGTAAACAGCCAACGCGATTGTGTACTTAATATGGGCACGGTGCAGTGATCTGCGACATTATTAAATCCACTAGCTTAACATTCTGCAGGTTCCCCTTGTAAAGACAATCAGCCATATAATTTTGGCTGATTGGTGTATTCATTCGCATTTCTTTACACATTTATGTTGACCATCAGTCAGTAACTGCTTTGGACAAGAAAATCAACCTTGAGCATTTGCCAAGTGGTCTGTCAGAGGCCGCCATATATCCATAAAGTTGTTGTTATTTACCTTTAAGTTGGCACTGAATGTGTCCATTGGACAAAATTTCCCCTGAAAATTTCCCTATACCTTTGAGGAACAATAGGTTTTTTTATGGCCCCAACCAAATAAAATATGTTTTTTTTTAGAAAAAAGAAAGTCCTGTTGTTTAACAAGCCTATCAATATTTTGCCCTTAACAGCTCCACAAATAATCATAGAAATATCAGATAAAACCTTTATTTATGCCTGTTCTCCCTGTGCTACCTGTCAGTGATGTGGAGGCGGTGGCTGCTCTGCTGAAGCGCTTCCTGGGGCTGGAGGAGCTGCAGCAACGCAGGCAGCAGGAAGAAGAGGCAGAGTATGGAGAGGGGGAGGAGGAAGATTCTTTGGACAACAGCAGTGATTCAGATGACGAAGAAGAAGATGAACTGTAACTCGCAGCCTAGCTGTAACTTTGGGTGGATGGAATTAAGGGCATCATGGAATTTTTGAGGCATTACCAGTTTGTGCAGTTCTGGTTACATGTTGACCTATTAGCATGTGCATGTAACAACAAGGATATATCCTCTTTACGTGTCTCCATTTAAAGACTTCCTTGTTTTTTGTCAATATGTCAGGTGGTGTTATGGAGGCCCAGTGATACTGGCAAAACATTTTTTAAACTGAATTCTCTGTGAACTGGGGTGGGAGAATGTTCAGATAAAAAAAAATGTTTCCTCGTTAAGTCAAAGTTTTCTTAAACAGTCCCAGGAAATATCAAATGAGACTTTTTCTTTTTTTTGTACTGTAAATGCAGCTCTCTGTAAATGAGTATCATGCCTTTTTGAGTTAATCGCTATGTGAGAATACACACCAGATGACTTCCTGTGCCTTCCTACTGAACTCTAATAAGTGTTTATGTGTGCCAGTCAATGGAAAGTACTTTTCCCACAGTCTTCTGAACCACCCGGTTGATAATCACCTTTTGCATGTTTATTCATCCTCAGTGTGCAATCCAGATGAATGCATTTGCAAGCTGTAATCACGCATGAAGGATCTTCATGGCTCAGTTAAGAGCGAATTGTGTGCGAAATGTTTTGGTCTGTCTTTTAACATTAATATCCTTTTTAGTGAACCAAAGACTGGATCTCAGGCAAATACTTTACTGCTTTTGGTCAACACATTGTTTTCTGTGTATGGAATCGGGCCTCTGAACGTCAGTGTTCTGTTCTGTTTGAAAGGAAAATGACATGTTTTTGTTATGTTGATTTTATTGTTTTTGTTTACAGTGAGACATTTGCAGCAATTATATAAAGTTGATTTATATATAAACTGAAAAGTCTTTATCATATATAATTTACTTTCTATGCTACAATTTGTGCAGTTTACATACACCAGTTTGCTCTTGGGTACGTGCAAAATAACACGTAAAATCACCCCTGTTGATTTGCAAAAAAAACAAAACCAAAAACAACCAATAATCAAAAGACAGTGTCAGAATTCATCGGAAAAGCAGTTTGATTCTGCGTTGGCAAAACATTCTAAGGCACCATCTCCTTCACACAGGCTCTGATGTCCTCTGTTATCCTCTGTAAAGGAGACACCACGGGGCTGACATGTTCCTCTATCCACTCCTGGGCTGTTGAGTCTGGGTAAAAACGCACCATCTCCTCTCTCACGGCCTCCACCTTCTGTTGGACGGTAGTTAAAAACCTGAGGGGGCAAGATGAGGTAGATTTTCCGTCAAGACATGAACTTAACAAACTGAAGAAAGGCGAGGCAGCGTGTGGAGAGGGTCTCTGTTATATAAAACAATTCTCACGCTGATGCTTGGCTGTGAATCTGCATGGTGATGAGAGGGGTCACCATCTTCCTCCGTCGGTGGTACGGGCTGAACCATCCTCTTACAAACCTACAGTAGGGCAGACATACAGTTACTCAGCCGTTATTTACACACAGAAATAAGTAAATTGGGTCTATTTCTGCAAAAGTTAAAGAAAAAGCTTTGGAAAGACTACAAGAAGAAGCTACAGCCAGCAGCTGGTTAGCTTAGCTTAAGCACAAGCGAAAGTGTAAGAAGGGGAGGACAGCTAGACTGGCTTTGCACAAAGATAACATAATCTGCCTAAAAGCACCTCTATGGCTCACAAATTAACACTTTATACCTGGATTGTTTAATCCATTCCAAAATCAAGATATCAAAATGACAACTAAGTATTTTACAGTTTATTCATTGTTCCTGGCTGTTTTGCTCCAAAAAAACAGTTAAAGCCCTGAATGTGGTTACTTTAGGTTGTATAATAAGGGCACCCGTTTACACCAGTCTTTATGCTAAGCTAACTAGCTGCTGGCTTCATCTTTAGACACAAGTGGTATCAATCTTCTCATCTGACTCTCCTACAAAAAAGCCCAGTCTGCTCTGATTGGTCAGATTTGACTGAGCAGGCACCGCCCACCACGTTTCCACATCAGCTCTGCCCCCATCCTGAGGCCGTGGCTGAGGATGGTGACTGTAATGTTGCGACATCACAATCTCACCGAAATCCTAACAGCTAAATTGAGGCCACAGTTTCTGAACAGACTGCGTGCATTTCTCCACGTACTGGGCGTTTTGATACTTTCACACTATTTGCATTGCACCTAAACCTGCTTTATAATAATAAAAAAAAAAAAAAAAAGGCAGGATGTCTTCCTGTCTATGATATTGGAATCTCTGATCACAGCCCAATACTCACATGTCGTTTTCAAACAATCGTATGTCGTCTGAGTTCAGCAGGGAATTGAGCTCCACAATTGACTCAGCCAGCCTCCTTCCTGGGAACAGCGAGTCGCCTGAAGAAGTACTGAAGGACACATGAAACGAAAATCCGGTTAACTTGGAAGCGCTGCACATAAATACTATACAGTGACAGTGTGGTGCAGGTCATAGAACAGTGTCGGACCTCACCTCCCCATGGCCTCTACCTCCACTGAGGAAATACCCAGTTTCTCATTTACTTTGCTTTGAGCCTCAGAACTGAACTGACCATGGTTGAGTGTCTCGACACAGGCTGCTAGTGATGGAAGAGCCACGGGCATGAGCTCACACAGCACGGACAGGTGGTCGTACCTAAGAGTAAGAAAATGATGGAGCAATTTAAAAGCTGTTTGTTAATCGCATCTGTACACGTGGTCTTTATCATCATCCCCCTGCTTCACCTTCATTCAGCACACACATGCACAAAAAGAATCTGCCACTTGTTCCCCCCCCCCAGATTGCCATGTTTCATGCTAAACAGAGAGCATTACACATTCATTTCTACCAACCATTTACACAAGTAATCATCCCGCCATCTACCCTCAAGGGTTCCACCACTTCCAAACTAGCACCAACAAAATAGAAAAGACGAATCCTTCCAATACTGACCTTTGCCAGCCTGTGATGGCGATGCCCTGCAAATTTATAGCAGAAGATAAAGAAGCAGCCACCTTCAGCCACTGCAAATGATTATCCACATGTCTCTGTGTGCAGGGCACGCAGGTGTAAACACTGGTGGAGCCTTTAAAGGAGCTGGCCACCCACAGGTCCGACATACCCGCGCTGCAGTACTTCTCCAGCAGAGACACTAGACAACGCAACGAGAGAACATAAAGCACTTCATTACAAACACAGCCCTACACGTGTTTGAGACTATTCGATCGTTTAGAATGTTTGAATACTGATTCCCATAGTATATAGTGCCCACCTGTTTTATCCACATCCAAATTAGGGGTGTATTCCCACAACATAGGCTGGATGAGTCCCACAAGGCCGCTAGCTGCCACACGGATAAGCAGAGGGAAAAAAAAACTCATAAGGAAAACTGTTTAATCAAGTATCTTCTAGTATTTACCCCCTGAAATCTAGTTATTTAAGGATAAAGTAAAAGTGAACTACAAGTACCATGAATAGTTAATTTATCTAGCTTACACGCACTTTCTTGGTTAACCACATTTATACCTGGTTACATGAGATCTCAATAACAGAACAGCTTGTATGGAATTGACTTTGCTAGCTTGTGTTTGTGGGCCCATATTGTAGAAAGTAATATCTCCTATTTTGTTTGATAATACTGTGCTAACTGTGAAAGTAATAACAAACTACAACCATGGAGAAATGCCCACAGCCTGTATTCAAAAACTTTGCCTTTAAACAAGCCATCAGGACTTCTGTAAGGCTTTGATGTCACAATTATATAGTCACCGCTCTCTACCACTAACTAACACATGACTAGGCAGTGCCTGCTCAGGCTTGTGAGAGCTGACCAATCAGAGATTGTTAATTTTTTATACATTGGAGCATGTAAAAATATTCTAGTACACACCCAAAATAAAAGTATGAACCTGTAAATGAGCACAAAATGGGACCTTTGAACATGCCTCTGTCCTCAAGCTAACCAACACTATTTCTCCCTCACCTTTCAGTACGTCCTGGCTCATGTCTCTCATCATATCATCCCACATTACAATGGTCATGTGAGGCCACGCCTTCTTGATGGCCTTGGCCACCTTGGTCACATGACTCAGGAAAAGCTGCTCCACTGTACGTCCAGGCGAGGCCAACCACTTTTTGGATTCTTCCCCCTCACCGAGGACGTACACCTTGATGAGATGGAGACAAAGGAATGAGAGAACTGATGATACTTTCTACAATAACTAATTCGCTGTTTAACCGATGACTAGTAGTTACCTCATCTGCTCCAATGTGCAGTGTGTTCAAGCCCGGGTGCAGCTTCACCACCTGCCTTAGCATCTCCATCACCAGCCTCACCCCCTCGTCTTTGTGGGGATTCAGGGTACCCACACAATATGGCACCTCTCTGAGGTTCCACATGGGCCGATGTTTTAGCACAAACTAAGACAGAAAAGGGACAGTAAAAAGAAAATCAAGTTACTAAAGAACAAACACTGATTCTGAACACCATCTGAAACCTGGGCTTTTTTTTTTTTTTTTTTTAGCAATTACAAACAGTTATAAACAGGGGAGCAGGATATTTGCCTCACCTCCATGTGACCAAATGTCTGCACAAGTGGGATGACCTCCATGCCCTTAGATTTGGCAAACTCCTGAATAGACAGTAACTCCTCTCGGCTGCAAGCGTAGCATACAGACATAAACAGACATAACTTACTGCACCATAGCTTTTTGTGATCCACCCAGCTTGCACATAAAGTTTTACCTCAATGCTACACAGCAAGCGCTCTGATTTTATATCAGGGTCTCCCAGCATAAGGCTGATGAAAACACCAGACATAAATCAGGAATTTTATAATGATAATAAAGTCCAAGGTTTATGTCCCAAACTGCACCTGTAAGCATGCTGTGTCGTGGCCTGCAGCAGCTTCAGCTCCCCCTCATATGGAAACATGTCCTCATACTCCACAAGCAGGCCATCTACTCCCAGTTTGGAGAACAGATCGATTAGCTGGGGGGCAGGGAAACACACATCAGTGGACAGCAAAAATGAAGAACCATATTCAAACAGGGACAGAATTGTGCTGCAGCCGATCACAGAGGAAGCTACTTAGTCTTACCTTATGGAGGTATTCCACCCTTGGGGGTGCGCCTTTCAAATCCAAGTGAACCAGTTTCTTTCCTTTAGGCCAGGGTGGACACGACATTCTGTCTGGTACAGACTGCAGGCACAAATAAAGCTTCATGTTAACAGTTGTCATATGTGTGTGTTTATGTACGTGAATGTACGTTAGATCCGTTTTTTTTGACTCACCATGACAGCAGAGACCGAACGAGAAGCAGAGATAGGATTTTAAACAGAGAGCTGATGCTGCGTGAGGGATGTTGTTGTGGTGAGGCCGATCGATTGCTCTGGATGGAACCGCCTCTCATCTGCTTCCGGTCGCTTCATACAGGAGCGCAGTGTAGATAATTGATTAGTTTAGTCTCAGCAGGAAGAGCAATTGATAGAAGAGTACACGCTACAGGATACGAGTTAAACGCTTGGGACGTTTGGAGAAGAATATCAACGTCGGGGTTCGCACATAGCTCTATAGTAGCCCACATTATCTGTTTATGCAGCTGGTCGTTGTAGCCAAACTGGGATTTGGTTGCGGTCCAATGATAACACCGCTTTCTCTTCCAGAGAGCCAATGGGGTGGCCGATACTCGTGCACCAGGAAGTGGATATCGCTCCAGGTGACGATTGGCGGGGTGTACGCATGAGTTTACGGTATAGTTAGTCAAGGCGCCGTGTATGACAGGACTTTGTAAATGCTACGTAGTAGACAGTTTGAGTCGAAATGGCGTTGCTGCGACAGAGACAAGCGCAGGGCGCGAATGCCACTGAGATAGAGAAGAAAATTAAAAGGTGAGTTGATAACATTAAGCTACCGTTCTGCCTGTGTGGGGCTGAACAAGGTGAAAGGGGAGGGTGTGCCAGGCAGGTACTGTCACCATGCAGCCAGTCACGTTAGATCCCTTGCCGAGGACCTAGCTAATATCACGATAGCACTGTCAAACGGATACTATGTGTATATGTTTATGTAGCCCTCAGAGAGAGGTTGATAGAGACACCGTAATGCTTAACTTGTGTTTATGTGTACCATACCCAGTGTTCACACACCGGGGGTCCATCCCATTTCACCTAATTGCGTCCAAGTCCCCCTCACTTGCATCTGTTACTTGCGTCCTCCCACCGAGGATTCGTGGAGAGGAAACTATGGAAGGATATAGTAGACGAGGAAATATCCCTGCGTTTCACTACCAATTCTACCATATTATTTAGTATGCCAGATGAAGATGCAGTATCTGAAATGCAGTATGCCAAAGGGGTCCTGGATGTCCTGCTACATCCGGTCGCATTTTGCAGTATGCAAGCGTCTTTGTATGCAAGCCATCATGCTTCTCTGGCTGTTCTGACCCACAATCACCCGTGTAGCATAAGATAAGTTGTAATGACAGATGGGAGCGTGTTAAAGTTTCTCCTCCCCACCAACAGAAACCTTTAAGGGTACTGTGTAGCAGGGCATTTAGCGGTCACTTCATTCTATCAAATGAACAATGACAAACTCACATTAGACACATTGAACTGCTTGTGCAGATAGCAAAATCAAAATCACACCTCCTGCATACAGAAACACATCGATATCAAATCCAGTGTCTGTAATGGACAAGGGGAATGAGAAGAATTAAAGAAAAAGGGAAATAAACAACAAAGGCAAAACAAACAAAGCAGATTTGGTTCCGAAAACACATTAGGAAGGCTGCTATGAAGTAGTGTGTTCCAACTGTATGCATAATGCATGCACCAGTATGTACTCTGTAGGGGCAGCTGCTGGACGTACTGAATGTAAAAAGAAATGGTCTGCAAAGTGGAAGGCACCTTATGTTTGAAGAGAAATAAGTGTCCTTTCCTCTGACGTGTCACGTAAAGTGATGCTTGTTTCTCATGACTGCTGCGGCTGGAGCAGCTGTCTGACGACTTTAACATCTGCAGAGACTTAAGATGAATTTGTTGGGCACAGCCCCTTGTTTGTTTATAGATTCAACTAAATGAATTATATTCCATTACTCAACGTCAACAACAAAACAAAGGCAGCTTTTGAAGTAAGGTTTTTTATTTTTATTTCGCTGTACATGTAACTATACAATATGACAAAAATCTTACCTATATCTGTCTTGTAGAACCAGGAGGCGTATTTCCTCTCTGACAGCCAAGAAGGACCAAAGCCTGTCTTTCTGCACTCGCTGGTGTGTTGAACTTCGTCAGTGCTTTAGTGTTGACCTGAGTGTACGTTTTCAGCTCAGGTTACTGTCAGTCAAACCAGATTTTCTCCTTTGCCGTGTGTGTAAACAGGGATAAGCCACACCCTCAGTAGGACTCAGGGCTGAAATGCATTTATTATGATTAAAGATTTGAATCGACCGACAGCCCTAATATACATTTCTCGTGAGGCATGCTCCCACGAGGCAATCTGTACTGTGCCCAAGTACGTTTGACCCCCAAAATCCAGTTTGTTTGAATAGTGTGAGCGCTCTGTGCCAGCTCAAGCATGGCACACTTTGGCCTTGACTGCGTAGGTCCCTGGAAACAGGTCAAAAGTGAGCGTATGAACAGTGGAATCAGCAACGTGACAGACAGGACACAAGCCATGCCAAGGTCCAGTTACTACACCAGATATATCATATGCCATCTACAAACAATAAAGTAATGCAGGGTCCAATGAGAGCAGGAGAATTCTTAAAACGGACTTGTTGTTTTTTGATATGAGAATCCCACCAATTTGTTATGCTATTTGGATTTTTTATTTTTCTCTTATTCACAAATATGTAGATAGATATATTTTTTTATCATCATCAAATCATAATTTCTGTTCTTCCCAAGTCCCACTTGGCAACTATAAAAGTCCCCTTTGGTGTACAAGTGCCTGTGGTTTGAGCACTTAAAGCAATCTGTCAAATTCAGTTGATCACGTGGTCTTTTTCCTGTCTTGTGCAGAGGTAATGCATTACGGCAGGGATCTGCATGGAGGGGGTACCGAGGGCCTGTGGCCATGCTGGTGGTCGCTCTGACTGTGTGCGGGGTAACCCTGTGGCTGTACATGGCCTCTCTGGACAGTGACATCACAGAAACACTGGTTAGCCAAAGCGAGCTCGTTTCGGTCCAGCCCAGAGTCTACACCGTCCAGTGCTCTGAAGACTATGAGAACTACAAACGTTATCCAGGTGAGACTCCGCTCTCTGCACTATACTGTGTCAGGATATCAGCTCACACCTGTCCACTGTGTAAACATGTTTAGGACCGAATATAGCCAAGCCTACTAGATAAATACCATGTAATCCAGTGGCATGTTCCTGGTGTTGGATTCTGCTCTGGCTTTCAGCAGTTTTACATGATCTAAGAGTTGAAACACACCGTTTTCCTAATGACAATCATATTAAATTTCTCTGAATTCCTGTTCTCGTCAGAGCAAACACTATAAAGTAAAATTGAAAGTATGATTCACTTATTACGTATTCTTTCTGTGAACATTGTGAAAACTAAATCCAAATCATTTTATCCTTATTCTTATCAAGGAACCGCCTTTGGAAAATCCACTAGATGGCAATATAGCACAAGCTTACTCGTCCATAATATTACTATTTACACATTTCATCAGTGGATAAACTGAAATAATGGTTGCAACCAAAAGAGCATTGTTTGGCAGCCAGTACTCAGTCATTTTTGTACACTTAAACTACGAAATCTCATGCACTCGGCTTTCTACATAGATGTTCCATTTAAAGTTACTGTGGTAACAGCAACTCAGACGCCCTCTTAAGATGTGGCCTACATAACACTGGTCACACATTTAGCTGTTTAAATTATGGCTTTTTGTCATTCAGACACTTGTCTTTTTTTTTAACATAAATCTTCATCGTCAGTTTCACCTTATATTGATGATGAATTGTGCTGAAGTGTAGAGGGAAAAAAATAGGGCTCTATTTGATCCCTATTTGCTCATCTGCCATATGTATGTATAAAGTGGATATTTATTAATTAATCAGTTGGCATGAAAAAAGTTGAAAATAGCATCATAGAGACAGCAGGTCTGATTATAATTACTTTTTGACACTATAAGGGGAAAGAAAAATGTCTAACAAAAAATTGTTCTGCTCTCACTGTCTCATAGTTTAATAGTTTGATTGTATTTTCTGCATATGATATGATACTATGTCAAAGATTAGGAGTAAACTTAAGATTCTCTTTGTGTGTTTAACTCTGTGCTGCTTTAGTCTTCATGTTAATTCAATAGTATTCAGCTTAACCTTGCATATGTTGGAAGGAAACATCACAGGTCAGACCTGGTACAACTTCTGTTTTGAGGATTAGGAGTGCAACTAACACTTAGTTTTATCATTGATTAACATGCAGTTTGTTTGATGACAATATTAATGACATTACCTGCATTGATCCTCCAGCAGCAGAAACAATATGGGTATCTCTATATTAACATGCACATTTACGCATGAGGAACAGCTGATTACCTCCTTTGTTTAAAGCTCCTGACTCACCGACAGGATTTGTTAGTATTTAATGGTAATGTTCTGTGTTCTTCTACACCTCAAAAGGTCATTCATGCCATCCAGATTAATTCATGTAAAATAGTTTGCCGTAAAGAAGCTGTCCTGATACATAGGAGGTGGAGTGGGTAGGAGGTACATAGAATCGGAAGGTCGCTGGTTCAAATCCCCGGATCCTTCGGCTGCATGTCAAAGTGTCCTTGAGCAACATACTGAACCCCAAATTGCTTCTGATGAGCAGCTGGCAACTTGCCCGGCAGCCTTTACCATCAGTGTATGAATGTTTGTGTGAATGTGACAAGTGTTGTAAAGCGCTTTGAGCGATGAGTTGACTGGAAAAGCGCTATAGAAATGTAAGTCCATTGACCATCAATTCAGAGGTCCTGTTTAACATATGCATCTCAAAAGTTAAAATAGAGAGCCCTTTAGTTTCCCTGCTTAAATGTGCCACAATATTTGTTACAGTGACAATAATGTGTACGTATTAATTTTTAAATTAACAGAAAGCAGCCTCTCAAATCAGAGTGGATGCATGGTGTGAACCCACCTGTGTAGGCGCATCTAAAAAATGCGCTCTTTAAATGGCTTTTGGTCCTTTGACCTTGGACCAGCTTTTTGTCTATGGCGCTGTTGCTTTCTGCTGCCTGAAGCTAGCAATCCGCCATCACCGCGCAGCTGACCACACCTGATTTTAAGACCAACACACCCAGGACTTTTGCTTTTTACTCAACGTGGGTCTGAAGCAAGCAATGCCACTTGAGATGTACTATGCGCCACTTTGCACCGAGAGTAAAATAGGGCCTGAAGTCTTTTTTGAATTATTGTTTTTTCTAGGCAACAGTCCAAAAACCCAAAGATATTCTGTTTACTTTCACATAAAGCTATGGCCACACTACAGGATTTTAGCCCTTATTTATTTTCCACTTGCCAGCGCAAATCCCCGGATCATAGGCAAATCGGCCCTCCCTCCTGTGAGCAACAATCGATATATGCGGACCCTTCCAAGATGGTTCTTTTTCTTCTCTGTGTTTTTGCTGCAAACCAACACATTAACAAAATGCCTTTTCATATCAGGTTTCACATGCTTTATTTTGTAATGTGTGACACCCTGATCAGTCATATAGTGTGCTAACCACGACTATAAGACTCATGAAACTAGCCAACAAGTTTCATAGTGTGAACAATAGACAGAGAGTTCACGGCTTTGAAAGTTGTGGTGTCTGACCTATTGTTAAGACAAATAGCAGGAAATACTGAGAATGTAGAATCAGAAGATGTACCGCATTTTTGCTTGGAAAATGACTCGACCAACGGATCAATTATCAAAATAATTGTAACATAGTTGATTTCCTTTTGAGCGACTGTTTCAACTCGTGATCACAACACAGTCTAGTGGCTGATGGATGACAGAGACAGAATTCCACTTAAAACTGTCAGTTTTGCACAGCTCATTACAATGTTCTTGATATAAACGGTAAAAGGGAATGATAAAAAGGACACATTCTTCTCAAATATTTATTGTATTGAAATCAAAGTATTTTATATTCCCCAAAATGCCCAACGCAATTTATTTCAATTCAGACGGGATATAGCTATCTGCCTGATCTCCTGTGAAATCTGAAAACAGTTTTCCGACTTTTCTTGACGGAAAGACGACTACAAATTGGAATTTTGTCATATTAAACATGCAGGCTTCTTTGAGTTCAAACTCCTCTCCAGTGTCTAAAGAAAAGACGAAGCTTTGAGCTATATATATATATATATAAAAAAAAGACATTTTTAGAGGTTGGCCGGAAGAATTCTGTTGCATTAATGAGCAGAACTCTAATACATTCCTTACATTGCACTTTCTCTCTCTGCTCTCACTTCAGAGTAGTTTGCACGAACCAAGATACCCCGCTATTATCTGAATCCTCTCTCACATGTCTCTCTCCCAGGATGCACCCCTCAGAAGTGTGGCCGTGCCGTCACGGACAGAGTGGTGACGAGGGAGGAAGCTCAGGCTCTCAGGAGGTAAACACTGTTATACGAAGTGCCGTGTGTTGCATCTCACTCTCCTTCCCTCATCACTTGTTTTCCCCATTCGCTGTCTTCTATCTCTGTGGCGCAGCTGAATTGTTTTTAAATGCTGCCTGTCTCTGACACACAGGCTGGCTGAGAGAGGGCTGGCGTTGGCTGGGTCAGAGGGAGGAGTGAGTATAACTTCAAATTAAATTGTTGGAATGAATTAACAGAAAGGCAGAGATAAAATACATATGCCTGTTTGTCTATTATGAGTCTATTGCCTCTTCTAACATCATTTTTTAAGAGGGAAAATGTGGTTCTGTACCCATTAAACCTTTTTTTCCTGACCACTCTCCAAAGCAAAAAGCGAAAAACAGTTAATCCTTCGTTATCGTATTGTAGTCTTTGTTGTGGTACATTCAAGAACATCCCAACATCACAAGAAGTGATGGTTGTCTTTTAAAAAAAAAAATCCATTCACTGAATAGTTTTGTTGTTGGGAAATGAAGTCAAGATAACAAACCAGAATAAAAGGGATCATCTATATTTGAACATTCTTTTCTGAAGGAAGATCAGAAGGTGACGTAACTTTGCTTTAAATAATTAAATGGGGCAGATTTCCATGTGTAGCTAATTTTAAAATGATGATTCTGTTTTTTTTTAAATTTTTTTTTATTTTTGTCATCAAGCCCCTTTAAAGGGCCAAAACCAACACGTCCGCTTTATTTTAATTTTACACAAACCAACATATCTTGCACAGGCTTTTGACACACTGATTACATTCTGGAATTCAGTCCGTAGCATCTTATACCCAGTCACATCCGACATCCTGTGAAAGACTGCAAGCTATGGTTGGTCTGGCACCGACCAAAAATATTTCATTTTGCCAATTACATGTGACTCCATAATTGCCTAACTAGAAACAGTGATTGTGTAAAATTGTTGATTGAGATTTTTTGAAAGAGGGGTTTTATCATCTACTACAGTAGTTTGGAGAAGCAGGGAGGAGTACGAGATTACTAAATTGGATTTGTTGATGGTAACAAGAAGATAGAATGCCACAAGCCTTATCCTTTAACAGCAGAGTCAAACATATTAAATTCATGTACATGTATACAGAATTTAGTTAACTGACCCAAGCAGGAGTATAACCGTACGCAGGTTATACACAGCTTGTTTTGGCTCATACACAGCTCAGTATGGTTAAGAAGTTTCAGCTGACCGGGAAGCCCAAGCGATCCCACTTAACTGATTTAAAAGATGCAGGTGGATAGTCCAGCTCCGACGTTTCATTTACTCTTGCCAAAGGGGGACTGACCCGCATGCCAATCAGCTTGTTGTGCTAAGCCGAGCAGATATTTCTAACCGTGTAGGGCTAAAAGTATCCATGCAGAACTCGCACTTTAGTTCCCCGTTAACCGTCAACTGTGTAGTGAGTCTGCAGCTGCTGACACCAAACTGTGACACCCCCCCCCCCCCCCCAACCCCAAAGTGTTTGTTAATTAAATATTACTTCAAGACTTTTGCCATGACGGTATTCTCAAGAACAGATGTCTATTCCCCACAAAGAAATAAGCACGACCTTTATATTTGTCCGGATGCACGCAGTATGCCCTGACTTCACACAGACACCCTGTTGTAATGGAGCTCCCTTGACACTAGAAGGCAGCCTGGCTCAATAAACAGAGCTCCAGCTTGACGAGCTGCTCTGGCACATACAACATGGATTCATCTTCTTGTCCTGAGATGTCACAATGTCC
Organism: Sparus aurata; assembly: GCF_900880675.1. Lineage (NCBI taxonomy): Eukaryota > Metazoa > Chordata > Actinopteri > Spariformes > Sparidae > Sparus > Sparus aurata. The sequence continues at coordinate 6,694,237 of NC_044206.1, forward strand.
CTGGTATGCCCTACCCCCTGCTCTCTGTCCTCAGCAGGCCTGGTACACTGCCAATAAAGGAACTGTTTATGGAGTGTTAGGAGTGTTAAAGCCCTTTAGTGAAGGGAGGGCAAGCAAATGGAAGACTTCTGAGAAAAATGACTTATTTTCTGGCTGGAGAAAAACAGAAGCGTGTCCCAAAGGAGACGACAAGCAATAACAAGTAAAGGGCAGAGTGAGAACGCCACAAAAGGCCACAGAGGGAACGACGCTAAATATATAAACAAAAACTGTGCCATGCATGTACAGTTTGTCTACAGCCAGGGGCGGTTCGGGGGGGGGGGGCGCAACAGGGGCCAGTGCCCCCGTAACTCTGAGCCCGGACTCCCCTGTGGCCCCCCTGACTGGGAGTCTGCATCACTAATACAATGACAGATTTCTTGCAATGATTTTGTACTGAAGGGAAAGGCGGAAATAAAGTGTCTCAGCAGTTTACTACCCGATCAAAAATGTTGAAATTATAAACACTGTTTTAAGTCCCATTTATCCCTTGTCTGAATGAGGGATTTGTCTGTTTTTTCCTGGGTTGTATGTGCCCCCTAACAAAAAAGCCAGCCCCAACCAGCCCCCTGTTAAAACTGGTCTAGAACCGCCACTGTCTACAACCAACTTTTGTTTGTGCGACTGATTTGTAATTTTTTTCCTGGGACCTGCAGGCTTCCATACTGGACCTGCACTCTGGAGCGTTGTCGATGGGAAAGCAGTTTGTCAACATCTACAGGTTGGAAAGATCACTTTGTCTGTATTTGTTCTTCTCTGTGTCACTTTTTGGGTCCTGTACAAATGATATCTTGCATGATATGTAAAAATTTACAGAAATGTATCCACCAAAATAAGAATATAGTCATCAATCTTACTGATGCATGTCCGTGTGAGCTGTCTTCTACAGATCCAGTGACCCATACGGCCCTCATTCATCTCTGCCAGCGAACCCATTTTTATTTGGATCATCTTCCTCTCTCTCCCTCTCCTACACCTCCTCTCTTCATTCATTTCACCCTCAGTTTCCTCCCATCTCTCTCTTGTCCCACCGGGCAGGTGGCTGACATCATGTCCTCGGGGACTAGGTGGCTGATTTTAATCACGAAGTGATGACGATAGAGCTCCCACCCTTCACCCTCCACTGGGGACTTCCTCATGTGTAGCAGCCAGACGTTTAACTATCCGCTGTTCTTAGCACAGCTGGGTTGCACACCCGTCTGGGTAATGGTGCACTGTGCCGTGCGAGAAAGTTTAATTTATGCTAACACATCTCCTCTGCTCTTTCTCTCTCTGCTGTGTCTGTTCGTGTGTTACTGTCTGTTCATGTGTCTCTGATTGGCTTTGTCTGTGTCTGGGACTTTTGTCTGTGATTGTGTGGCTTGATGTGGCTACAGGTATTTTGGGGATCAGATCGGCGATGTGTTTACACAAGAGGATTTCGAGCTTTACAGGTGACTAAGGAAACTTAATTAAAAATCAGCCATGCATTTATTGCATATTTTTAGAGTTCTGCTACAAAATGTGATATCCGACATTTTTTCGATACACACTCTCAAATGATGGTATATTGTCCACAACAATGGCAAAAATAGTTATAATGCCGCAATAGCGTTCTCTTTTTATTTGAAAAGGTATTGAATGATCGAAAGCTGATCAATGATCAGTAAAGTGAGGAACATCATGAGCACTTGGATATAAAGATATTGGATATTGTCAAAGTATTTGCTCTCCACATGACCTCAGATGCTGAACTGCAGTTGACATTTGCTCTTGACGAGAGTTGCCCGAAGTTACTCACTGTATTGTGTAAATTAGTCATACTTCCTCAAGCAATTAAGTTAGATATTTCAATCTGAAATATTGTCTCTGGTTTTCACCATCAGAGATGTGCGCGGGCGAATCCAGGCAGTTATTGCTGAGACGTTTGGTTTGGACCCGACTCTAATGTACCTCACCAAGCCCACCTTCTTCTCCAGAATCAACAGCACAGGAGCCAAGACCCAACACGACGAGTACTGGCACCCACACATAGATAAGGTAACACACATAAACAGAGCTGTAGCACCTGCTACCATAGATATGTTGTGTGAGAGGCACCCTTCTGGTAAGTATGGGGGGGGGGGGGGGTTGGGGGTCATTGCATGTATGAGCTCGATGTGATCCAGGGTTTAAGTTTTAGAAATGAGGGCAAAAGAACATTTATTGCATTTCTAATGACATGGCTGAGCAATTATTTGCTCACATGAAATGGGCTGAATTAAATCATCTTGATCTCTTCAATGGACTGGCTGTACCCAGGGAACTAAGCTTCTAAGCACAGATCTGATACTAGAGATGAAGAAACTTAAGGAAGATTGGTTTGACCTGATTGAAACACGTTTATCCACCCTACAAAAGGTGCATCAGGAGACTGAGCACCAAATGGATAACTGTTGATGAGGCAGTTAATATTGGAGGCTATTTAGTACAAACCCCAACTCCAATGAAGTTGGGACGTTGTGTTAAATGTAAATAAAAACAGATTACAATGATTTGCAAATCCTTTTTAACTTATATTCAATTCAGTCGTCCGACGTCCATGATTTCCAAAAACTATTTGAAATGTGGACTCGTCAGACCACAGCACACTTTTCCACTTTGCGTCAGTCCATCCCATATGAGCTCCAGCCTAGAGAAGCCGGCGACATTTCTGGGTGTTGTTGATATAGGGCTTTTGCTTTTCATGGTAGAGCTTTAACTTGCACTTGTAGATGTAGTGACGAACTGTGTTAACTGACAGAGGTTTTCCGAAGTGTTCCTGAGCCCATGTGGTGATATCCTCGACAGAATGATGTTGGATTTTAATATAGTGCCGCCTGAGGGATCAAAGGTCACAGGCATTAAATGTTGTTTTTTGGCCTTGCTGCTTGCGTGCAGAGATTTCTCCAGATTCGCTGAATCTTTTGAATATATTATGGACTGTAGATGACCAAATCCCTAAATTTCTTGCAATTGCATGTTGAGATATGTTGTTCTTAGACTTTAAGACTATTTGCTTGCGCAGTTGTTCACAAAGTGGTGAACCTCGCCCCATCCTTGCTTATGAACAACTGAGCCTTTCGAGGATGCTCCTTTTATACCCAATCATGGCACTCAGCTGTATCCAATTAACCCGTTCACCTGTGGAATGTTCCAAACAGGTGTTTTTTAAGAATTCCTCAACTTTCCCAGTCTTTTGTTGCCGCTGTCCCAGCTATTTTGGAACATGTTGCAGGCATCAAAGTTTCTCAGTTTGAGCATTAAATATGTTGTCTTTGTAGTGTATTCTATTGAATTTAAGTTGAAAATGATTTGCAAATCATAGCATTCTGTTTTTATTTGCGTTTTACACAACGTCCCAACTTCATTGGAATTGGGGTTTGTAGATGTAACGCCAGTTTTGAACAGTCTGGAGTCCTGATGGTAAGAGGAAAAGCATATCACCAGGGAAACTGTCGTTGATACAGCACTAGTGCTCTGCATTGGGTGAATGCCTATCTGACATAAACAAAATACAGGGCTGTGAGTCTGTGTCCAACTGGACCTGAAATCCAAATAAGCCGCAGAGAGTAGTTGGAGATAATTTTCTAAATTAAAGTTATTTCTAGTTTTTGTCTGAATAATTATCTATAAAAATCAAGGATATATAGTCAGTTTATCTGTGCTAACCAAATCACTTCAACCATCAGGAGCTGCTGCAAGTTTTTCAATCTGGCTCTGCCAAGATTCTAGTTATTCTTAAGTAGTTAATTAAAATTTGAATTTGAGCCAGCTTCTTAGGGTGCACTCACAATTGGCCCATTTGCACTGTACTGTGCCAAAGCACGATTGTCACCCCTTCCCAGTCCCCTGCTGTCCTGAACTTGCATTGCTCTTGCACCTGAGCAACATTACCTCTTGCACATTTAGCTGCGCGGTAGCAGCACCATGGATGGAGAACAATACAGAAAACATGACTAATGGTGCACTCCCACTAGGTGATCTGTACCGTGGCCAAGCCCTTTAAAGTCCAGTTTGTTTGGCTAGCGTGAGCGCTCCGTACTGTGCTCCAGCACAGTACACTTCCTTGCCCCTGGCACAGTTGGAAGAGCTCTGATTTTGTTTCCACCAAATCCAACTGTGAAAAATATGTCACTATGGCTGCTAAATGCTCCACTGTATTTTTTTTCCGCTGCCAGCTTTGTCTAGCTGCTGTTTGGTGATGGGCAGGTAGCATTCAGCTGATGAGGAAGAGTTTGAGAAATGAAAACACTGTGCTAGAAGATGCTAAAATATATTGATTATTACAACCTCATAAAGTTGGTTGAAAACATAAAAAGATTTTTGTCCATATTTACTAGTGACAGGAGAAGGTGTATGTGGTATGATAATATCCTGCATATCACTTGAAGATAGTAAAACATCAGCTGTGATTTTATATTGTTCTCTATCATTAATTTCGTAGTGCGACAAGTTATGCTCTTTACAGCAAAATTGTGGCAAGGTGTGCTTGCTCAGCAGTGACTGAGAGACAGGAAGCTTCTTTTAGCGATTTCAACCCCTTTAATGACATTCGAGAAAAAGCAGGACACATGCACTGAATGTACTAATGTTGTTGTGTAAAAGCTTGTTAGTGCACGGGGCTGAGGCCGGTGTCATTTGGTATCACACTGGTTTCGGTAGGCTACCTCATTAACAACACCCAACACACAAGCGTGGCTTACTTGCTGCCTTCAGGTGTTTTCCATTTACCTTATCATGTTCTATACGTTAATATTACGGAATTTGTTACATTCGCGGTGAAAGTTTGGATGTAAAAGATCTGACGTTATAGGAGTTTTGAGTATGTACCATCTCTTTGTCCAGTAAATAATTACCTGGGCAGAGCAGGTTATGTTTTCGACAATCCAAAAAACTAGTGAAGTTTTTTTTGGATTGCCTCAACCAAGTCTGGAGGCAATTTTACAGGGATGATAACTGCATTAACAGCGTGGTGCACTTATTTCTTTGAACTGCAAGACAGGCCAAGGTCACAAATGAAAATACAACATTTGACAGTAAAGTCTGCATATATAATTTAGTTTAATTATGAGGGCCGTTTATCCCTGCCATGAATGAGATAAAACACTTTCTGTGCTGCCCTTTTACAACTGCCGCTATGACACCCTATCAGCAGCATGATCGATGGGAAGGAAATTCACCACCAAGACGTCAGGGGCCATTTACATTTAAATGAGGGTTGGGTTAGTCAGTAAGTCCCAAAATGGCGGGAGAGACAGATGGGGTAAAGAATTGGGTCCTTTCAGATCACATATTTCCAGCTGTCAAGGGGCAGTGGGAGACGATGAGGTAACAAATATTAATATGGAGGTAAGAGCCAAAAGGCTTTTTTCCAAGAAGTATCATAAGCAAAGTTAATGTGTACTAATAACATTTTTTTTTTTCCATCAATTCAGGAGTTACCCGTTTTTAGAATTTCCACTATTCTGTTTCGGCTTTATTATTATAGTATGTTGAGAGTAGATTGATGAGGAAAAAAATGACTCTAAATTATTTAATCATAAGGCTGCAACATTACAAAATGTGCAAAAAGTGAAGTCCTTAACGGACAGATTGATACCCCTGAACTGACTTGGTGTTATAATGTGACAATTAAGGGTTCCCTTAATCTTTTTGAGCAGTTTACACACCATTTTCAGGTCTCCAGAGATTTTTGTTTGGGTTCAAGTCAGGGCTCTGGCTGGGCCACTCATGGACATTCACAGAGTTGTCCCTAAGCCACTCCTGTGTTGTCTTTGCTTATGGTTGTTGTTCTGTTAGAAGGTGAACCTTCGGCCCAGTCTAAAGTCCTTGGTGCTCTCAACCAGATTGTCATGAAGGATATCTCTGTACTTTGTTCGATTAAACTTTCCTTCAACCCCGAACAGTTGCCCAGTCTCTGCCGCTGAAAAACACTCCAAAGCATGATGATGCCACCACCGTGCGTCACCTTTGGGATGGTACTGGGCAGGTAATGAACGGTGCCTGGTTTCCTCCAGACATGAAGCTTGGAATTGAGGCCAAACAGTTCAGTCTTGGTTTTATCAGACCGGAGAATCTTGTTCCTCACAATCCGAGTTTCCTTTAGGTGCTTTCCTAAACTTTCACTGAGGAGAGGTTTCAGTTTTGCCACTCTGCCATAAAGCCCAGATCGGTGGAGTGTTGCAGTGATGGTTGTTCTGGAAGTTTTTCCCATTTCCACAGAGGATCTCTGGAGCTCAGCCAGAGTGACCATTGGGCTCTTGCTCACCTCTCTTACCAAGGCCCTTCTCCCTCCTTGTTCAGTTACACTGAGCAGGCTGCTCTAAGAGGAGTCCTGGTTGTTCCAGACTTCTTCCATCTAATAATTGCAAATTACAAAATGCGAAGAAGTGAAGGGGTCAGAATACTGTCTGAATGCACTGTACATTTTCTTTTATTTTTTTCATTTTTGTACTGGCTGAGTGCTGCAGATGAATTTAAGTGAGGAAAGAAGCTGCTCTGGGGTTTGGTGGTAATGCACTGAATATTTCTGTATTGCCAGACGATGGCAAGGCCAGCACTTGCCAAATTGGGATCAAGATCTTTATTAGATGTGGTGATACTTATACTGATTTTGTCCAGATGGGCTGCCAGACTCACCAAAAATGAAAGTTCCGTGTCAGCATTTCGATCCGACTGCACTGTAAGGTGATTACAGGGTGTATTCTATCTATGTGGGTGTGTGAGGGAGGATGGAGGAATTGTTATTTTGTATTTAACAGTCTTATGGCTTGTGGGAAGAAGCTGTTATGGAACCTGGCTGTTCTGCTACGAAGGCTATGGAGCATCTTCCCAGAGTCCAGCAGCGGGTGTGGGAGGTGTCTCTCCTGATGTTATGAGCCCTGGTCAGGCAGCGTTTTTTTTCAATGTCCTGGATGCGAGGAAGTGAGCTCCCAAGCACCGCTGTGCTTAAGTATAGCCCCACAGAGCCACAAGCATGTCTGTAGAGTTTGTATCAATGTCAGTGTATTGTGAACAATCATGTTTTTAATGTAGGTGCTCTCCACATCTCTCCCTCTCTCACAATTTGCCAGGTGACTTATGGCTCTTTTGACTACACCTCACTACTGTACCTGTCTGACTACGGCTCCGACTTCACTGGGGGAAGATTTGTCTTCATGGACCAAAACGGCAACCGGACAGTGGAACCACGGACAGGTAACTACCAACTAGTGAAGACTAAATTTGCCGTAAGCCCTTTTCAGAAATTTCTGCTGTAGTGACGGAACAGTAGAACAGACAGGGTGACCTCCTCTGGGGCATCAGAGGTGGAACGGAACTGTCCCCCGTTCTGCCTCTGTAACTTTTATACAGACAGTGTGGCAGAATAAATCACTGTGAAAAGACCGTGTGAATGGGGCTATAGTGTCAAGTTAGTGCTTTTTCCTGCTTCAGCTTAAAAGGCTGTGATCTGCTGTAAGGCAGGATAGTGTAAATCCAGACTATCAGTGAACACCTGGTAACCCCTGGCTTTGTGTATTTAAGCCTATTAATCCACACTTAAAGTAAGTGATGAAAGCTAGATAAAGGATTTCATTATCGCAGCTACGCTTACCATTATAATTACTGTACTTGGCCGCATTAGGGAATCTGGCAGTCTTTTTGAAATGTGTAGCGAAGTGGGCATAATCCTCTGTAAGTGGGTAATCAGCAGCACACACTGCTGTGCAGTGAAGGTGCAGGGGATTAGGCTTTATTACTTATAGTACCTGGAGGGTTTGACAAAACAACATCTTGCCCTCATAGGTGATACAATGGAAGCAGTCTGGTTTAGTTATGGAACCTCAAAGAAAGTTGTGGATTCTTACATGAGGGCCAAATTGGAAATGTTTTGTGTTAGTCAAGCCAGTGCTATTGATATACTGCAGGTCAAGATCATAAATTTGTTATAAGACTCTACAGTCCAGCACTCTCAAAAAAGGAGAAAAAAACTCGAGAGAACAAGAATAAAGGAGATATGGAGAAGACAGTAGTAGCAGTAGTAGTAAATGCAATACTGATTAAATATTCAGTTAAATAATTTCAGGCCTGTCACACTAGAAAAGAGGTTGCGCAAGAAGCTTGGTGACATCATACATTTTAACATGTGAACTCTGGACAATGTCCTTTGGATCGGACATTGTTGAGCTGCCTTTTCACACATGTTGCACACAATACTATGTCCAACATGTTCTTGCTTACTGGAAATACAGGGTTAGGGCAACAGTGAAACCTTGGTAGAGCATGCAAGAGGACGTGTCTGCAATATCAACTTGGCAATATAGCAGTTGTAATATACAGGCAAGCAGAAAATATAGGAAACAGCTACACTCCGTACAACCTCATGAACACACCCACTGTGACGTTGTGAAATGTTTGAACTCTGACTCGGCTCTGTTCACACATGGACTCAGTGGAACATTACACAGTGGACATTAGCTTCACCAGGTAAAACACACAATTTTGGGGTTGCAGTGTAGATGTGACAGCGGCTATAGTGACTTCTTGCCAGTATAGGTGGCAAACTACGTTACCCGAAGAGCTAACTGGTGACACGATTGCCAGTTGAGAACATGCTTGCATTTGCCAGTTAGACTACCGGCTAACTTTTAGAGATTTCTATCTTGCTAACCAGCAGGTAGTGACACAGGCATTCGGCAACTTGGCTCAGTCACTAGCCAGCCAGTAGGTAACAGTTTATTCAATAGGTCTATTTATTTATTTGACAGGGACAGTACATGTAGGCACTGTTACTTCTCATTGAAATGCAGCCGATTTATTGTGTATAGTCTTACCTCACTGATTGGAAGATGTGCCTCTTTTTGTTGATCAGTTTCTACTCTGGCAATAGAGGTTTGTGTGACAGTAGAAACTAGGCACTGTCAGAACACTATCCTGAACTGCAAGCTGTTATTTATTTGTTAATGGCACGTATTTATGTGTAAAAGTTTGTTTTTATACATAAGATGTCTGCAGATTTAGTTGATCTGCTGATTGCAGCAATTCCATTGAAATAAACTGATTTAACCCCAAAATGTTGCTGTTTGCTGGTGGTGTCACCAAGCCCTTGAAGAGCTTCAGGCAAAAAGTGTAATTTGCAATAAAGTCAGCATCTCAGAAGTTCCCTGCTTTGCTCTCATATGTGACATCTGTAAACGGCATTGCTTCTCAATGAGCGGAGGATTAGTGAATCTGTTCAATATGAAAAACATCTCCTGAGACTGTTATCGCTTCCTGACAGCATTACTTCCACTCTATCATATCTGACAGCAAACCATCCCCTGCTGTCTCTGTTCACCTTGTCCCTTCCTTCCCTTTTTCCGCCACCACAGTTTCTACTTTCCCTTTATCTCACCCATTGTCCATCATCACCTGCCCTCCAATCCAACTCCTCTGTCACTTTTAATCAACGGGCAATTCAAAATGTCAGTCCTCCTCCTCTCCCCTCACCTATTATTTTTCACTTTTCCTCCCGCTTCCTGCTCCTCCATGTCATCCATCCCGACTCTGCCATCTCTCCCCATAAGCCCCAGCCTCTTACCCAGTCAATGAGCAACAGTGAGGCACCCTGGGCCGTTGACACGTCCCATGAGGATGCGGTGAGGGACGCTGACTGAAGGACTTATGGTAATAAGTGGTGACTGCATCTTTCCTGCCGCCTTGTCTCCTGTGACTTGTTTTTGTGAACAGCATAGCCATCTTACATCAATGAAGTGAGAATAACCTTCAGACAACAGAGAGAATAGTGACAGAGTGATCTCAAACCTGCTGGGTGAAGAAGGGGAAGAAGAGGAGGGATGCGACATAAGGGAAGTTGGTCGGCTGTTCTCTCTCCGAGGTTCTCCTCAATAGATTTCTAATACTCAGAGGCGTTGGCGCTTCTCAAGAATCAACATAAGATGGACCTGTCAAAGCTGAAGTCTGTCACTATGATTTTTATTCTGAGAGGTGCATCAGGTAGGAGACACAGAAAAACACAATGCATAATGCATCAATAGCCCAGATCATTCATTTGTCCCTGCTAAAAACATCCCATTACGTAATTGGGGAAACTGTTCATGTTACATGCTGGGCAGCAGACTGTCAAGTTTTGAGTTGGGGAGAGTCTGATCATCATATCTGGACGGATGATTAGTTCGCTCAGATAATCATGGCTTATTGAGGTGACAGCTACAAATAAGGGGTAATTATAACACCAGGAAACAATCAGGACTTGGCTGTCAGAGAGAGCATAAGTCAAAAATGAAGTGACAGTGAGAATCAGGGGGACGTAGGTGCAAGTGTTGCTGAAGGAAGTAAGGTAGAAAAGAAGAAGAGAGATGACTGATGGATTTGCAAAATGTGAAAGCATCCCCATTGGTACTATGAGATGGTATGGAAGTTGGACAGAAAACGGCTGGGAGATGGATCAAGAGTAGATATGTGATAGAGAGATAAGGGCTTTGGCTGGCAATGGCTGATAAAAACGGAGCATTTGAAGGACCAGTGGGGGCTAACCTGCCAGCTTGGACAACCACAGGGGAATTAGATAACCTCAGCTGGGCCGCCGCCTGAAACCCCTGCTTGACCTTGATGGCTTTGCTTCTGCACACATACAGACACCACATACAATAAAATGTCTGGTGTGATTCTTGGCACATAACAGGGCTGATTCACATTGCTACCTGTCCATGTATTATTATGTTTTTTATGTTGCTTTAAGTAAAATTATTGGCGCACACATATAAAAGTTTTCCACTTGTTACAAGGAAATTTCCAGTGGGAGCTGGGAGGCTGTGCTATTTGTTATGGTTCTTACAGATGACAGTTAAGAAATCGGGCTGCTTTGTTTACCTTTCACATGTTTGTGTTAACGAAGTGGGCATTATCGAGGAAAACGGTAGTTGCTGGATGTAACTTTAGTTCTACGTGTGGTTAGCCCTTTAACCTTTTTTATCAATGTGCTAAAACATTCCTGACAGTGTTGCAAAATTCATGTTGTGGCAGAACGTGACACCATTGACAAAACTGGGATACTGTCCACTCCATGATTAGTCTGACTACCAGTCCAAAACCCAGTTATTGAATTTGCAATGGGATAAAACATAGAAAAGCGTCAATTCCTCACATTTTAGAAACCGGAACAGACCTAAAACAATTGATTCTCAATTATCACTACTGTTGTTGAGTAGTTCTCTGTAAATTCTCTAACTGATTCAATGATTAATATTTTCAGTGATAGTGATATAGTTTTATTGAAGTTAGATATTATATTTTGTAAAACTGTTTGTTTTTATGATGTTAGGAGGTGGTGTTAGAAGGTGGTTTGGAAACCCAAAAATTGCATACTTATATTGCAAACAAGTGAAGTTATGTCTAAGAGCTGAGGAAGTCTCTACTTTGCTCAGTGCTGCTCGATAGGCTAATGCATGGAGCGAAGGGAACAAATGTTTATATTTCTTTCCTTCCTCTTTTGGGTTTGAAGTTGGAGCCCTGGTCTGAGACACAATGTAAAACAAGTTGTTGCATTTGGGAATGTTTTTTCCATCTGAAATCTATCCAGAATTTTCATTTTCAATTGACTGTCAGCCCAAGTCATTTATCATCATCCCGGCCTCCCAAGAGACACCCTACAGCCTGTGCGATCCTCCATAAATTAACTTTGAGGTGAAATGGGAACAATCGATATGTTGACTGGACCGTGTGTCGATGAGTTGTGCGCCTTGTGACTGTGCTAGTGGTGTTGTATGGGCTTTCCTTTCGAGCAGGAAACCTGCTCCCATTCAGTCCCATTCAGTTATACATGTAGAGCTGTACTAATCTCCTAGTCAGTAAGGTTACATGAAATAAGAAGCAAGAGGATGTTTAATACAGGCTTTACAATATACCTGAAGGGTTGATTGTGGATGCTTTGATTGATCACAATGCACCCATAGTCTGGGTATCTTGTTACTTGGGATTCTGGTGATATCACTCGTGTACTTCAGATTAGTGGAGCTCCCCTTTAATTCTTCTTTCTAGGGATGTAACGATATAGCGAATGTTGCTATTGTAAAAATGACGCCATACCGTCATGCGACTGTCGTGGCTTTTTTGCTCATAAAGTTCATGGATCTAACAAGGGAAATCAGTTTGAATGCATTCTGTTATCCACCTTGTCATTGCATCGTTCTGTTTGAACTGCAGAGGGGGTAATCATACTGCTCAGGAAGACGGGCTTGTTGTCCTGCCACTGGTCGGTTGTGGTGACCTCACACAGACACATTGACCTGTTCGCTCATTCTCCGGAGCCAGCTTTTTTCCACAAGCGTGACTCTAGGCACGCTTGCGGCAAGAAGCTACCGCTCCTACACCCCCTGGCGTGTCTGCTTCGCCTAACAAGCTCACGTGGGAAAACTACGGCTCACAATCTGCTGCATCAGCTCCACGTACAGAAAATCACTTAACATACAGTTAGGAAATAATAACATAACAGTTATGCTGAAAAAGATTTTTGCGACTGTTGTAGTCCGCTTGACAATAAAAGGGAGGGAGATCGGTGGGACCCAGGGCCAAGTGCCTGTTCTCAGCTGTCTTCCCATGTCACACCCCCCTGGGTGCCCTGGTAGTCCAGCTGTACCACCCAGAGAGAGTGAGAGATTGCTACTGACTGCTGTATTGTTTTGCTGTTCAGTGTTTTCCACAGAATCAGACTTCAATTGTGGTGGTGGCTGTCCAGCTCGGCTGCCATAGAGCATGCACACTTGAGACTTCCACCGACTGAGTTGGCTAACTTCTGGTTTAGCAAGCTAACTTGGATGGGGATAAAGTGTAACTGTGCAGCTCTTCTAGACTCTCCTAATTGTATTGGAGTGAATTGCTTAATTCTGACAGTACGAGTCATTTCGCGAGGTTGTGAGGCTTTTATTGACGTTTTACAGGTGCGTCTTTCACAATGTTAGCTTTGGGAAAAATTCCCCAGTGCATCACATGACGATGTAATTACACGGCTTGGCCATGACAAAAACTGACTTCAGGGCCTGGCGTTCTTTGCGGGGGCTTGATCTAGAAAGATGAGGACAGATGTCTTCTTTGCATAGGAAGTTACGGTCAAGCCAACTGCCTTTTGATTGTCCTCCCTCCTCTTTTTCATAGGTTTTACCGGTGGACTAAAAACAACTCCACTATCCACTGTATCGGAGAATATAACATCATGCTATTCACTTACGGGTGCTGTCTTGAGTGAGCGAGAACGGGGCGCACAGTTCCAAATATCGAAAATCAATATGTGGGGGCTAATGTTGATATTGTGACCACCACAAATAAATGAATGTGTGGAAAACACTGCTGTTGTACACAGTTGTCACAGTTAGCATGCACACGCCGGACACAGGGAGCAAGCACATGTGGGAGTGAGGAAGGCAGAGGGCGCTGAGTGAAGACAGGGGAGTCTAGTGGCTGCTGCTCAGAGACTAATTGATCGGGGAAGTTGTGTGTGTTCGTCCTTGAGACCAAACCCACACACCCACACATAACTACGCCAATGTTCTGTACAGCTGCTCTACTTTTCAGCTCAACGGTTAAAGGAGACTCAACATTAAGGTGACTGGTCTCGGCCCGTGTTTTTACAGAGACAACTGGGGAGAAGTGTATCTCAGAACCAGACAGACAGCATGATATAGTCCTTTGTGATTTCACTCTTTGTGACTTCATTGTAAATTGAAGTCCAAATGCTACAGGGCCTAGTAGAGAAAATATTTAAACTATACTGGAGTGTTTTAGGATTCAGTCTCTTGATGATAGTTACTTTAGCTCCTTCACTCAAACAGAACCTGAATTTTTTTTTTTTAAGGAAAACTCCATACCCTTGTACACACTGGGAATCAGGGCCTCATAGACTTTGCTAATCCATTCATGTCCTGCGTCGGGACTGCTCCCCTCTGCCTTTTCATACCAGGCAGAGTTTATTGAAATGGATTGATGCCTGGAACAAAGGATATTGCTCTGACTCAAGTGAACAAAAGAATGCTTTTCCAAGTTGGCTCAAGTAAACAGTTTCAAATATGCCCTAATTAAGGTTGTTTAGTCTCTAAATAAACCTGGGCCCCTCCAATATCTCCTGGAGTGACTCTGGTATAATTTGGCAAAACGTCCACAATTGGATGCCTTCGTGGCTTGTTAGGTTGTCAGACTCACTCCTAGGGACTCAGCAGAGTTAACACTTGTACCTCAGAATAAGACCTCACTTTTCACACCAAATTCTAGCAAGAAGTGGGACTACTTCTTAGAGAGAATGATGTTGCTGTTTATCAGCACTCAGAAATTAGGACGATTTTTTGGAATTTTCTGACCGTGGCAGTTTGGAGGTAACATAAATCTGATTCCAAAATTAATAATTATCTTAATTTCATAATGATATTTAGCAATACAACATTTACATAGTAACATATGTAAATATATTGTCTTTGTACTGTTTTCAATTGAGTTTGTGTCAAAGGATAAGCAACCGTTTTCGGAGTTGGGGTTGTAGTTAACAGGGGCTACCTGACTAAATATGATATCTAACATTTTCACACTTGAGTCTAGAGTTTGTTACCTTTGTACGGCCATTTCCAAACTTAAGAATGATGTGGCTCAATTTATATTTTCTAGGGCACATCCACAATTTTGAATCTCTGATCAACACTAAAGTAAAATATTTCCTAAAAAATGTATAACACTAACACCTGAGTTAGCTTGCTTACTTTTATCAGATCTGGATAACTGATTATGTAAGTAAATATTTGATGGTAATTTTGAGTTCGATTTCAAAAATGAAAAAACAAACATTTATTTAGTTATTGTAAATAAATGCAATCCCTTGTTAAGCATTTGTTTCATTGTTTTTTCTAACAAAGCATTCCTTGCTATTTAGTAATCACCATTGTTAAACATTTTAACATTAATATGAACACAAATCTGAAATACGATAGCTCCATGGTAATATTAAGGGGAAAAAAAATTCCTTCACTGAGTCGAGCATCTCTTGGTTTCTGAATAATGTACTATAAATGCCCTGGAAAGTGATTTCTGGAGTAGTGAACCCTGTTGAATACTCTGCATTGCATTTCCCTCCATTGTGTCTCTACTAATCTTCTCTGCTGACTGTACTGAATCTGCCAGGCCCTTCACAGTAAACACTAGGAATGTTATATTGATAAATGCAAGGGATTATTTTCAAAGATTATTTCCTTGTGCTAAATCCGTGTGGCTAATTTGAGCAGTCGAAAATGCCGTCCTCGTCAATTACATAAAACAAGCAGACCACCGCTTATTGTCTTGCTGCCCATTTTCTGTTTTTTTGTTCATTAATTTTCTTTCTTCTTATTTCCCGTTCTTTGGGTTCTCAATGTGAACTCCATTGTTGAACTGAGCACTGATATCCTTTGACGTTGTCGGCTAATACCCTGCCGAGGGGATTTATCATCCTCCTGCTCCCGCACACACACGCACACACACACACACACACACAGGTTGTTTGCATTCCTTGGACAGAAAGTAGAGCAAACAAATTGGTGTACAATAATTCCATCTTTTTATTCATATTCACATTCGTGAGGTAACCCTTTTAAAATGCAAAGAATCTGGAAGTTTTGTAACAAAACAAGAGTCTGCAAACTTTTCAAGTATAAATCTCTTAATTATGAGTACAACCGCAGACTAGATATATGTAAACATTTATGCAAATGTCGATCTAAGATGGAGCAGACTGTGTTTAGAAAGAACCAGACTGACTGGTAAATCATAATAGCTCATTAGCTGGCCCAGCAAAGCCTCTGATATATAAGAGAGACTTTAGCCCAAGGTAACCTCCCAAAGCTCACACTATGAGTCAGTAAAAAAAAAAACTATGTTTTAAAAATGTTTAGGTCAGACAGTCAAAATAATGCATTTTAGCATTTACTAAATTACAATCCCGGAGTAAGATGAGCGTGTCCTCGTGGCCACTTTCTGTCTTCAGGATTCAGGCTTCTGTCTTTGCCTTTTTGTGTTTCAGATAGCCTGCATACTTCTTGAATAAACAGTTCAACATGAACGATCAACAGTTCCAACATTTGGGGGAATAAGCTTATTACTGTCTTTCTAAGACTGAGATGAGGATTCATCTAAATCTTTTAGCTGTGTTTAGCCTAGCTTAGCCTAAAGACTGGAGGCAGAGGTGAACAGCTAGCTTAACTCTGTCAAGTTAAAGACACATTTTTCTAGCTACCAACACATCTAAAGATGAATAAATAACATTTATTTCGAGCCTTTCTTGAGTGTGGAATAGCAATGGGGGGCAGGCAGGCATTGGCCTGAGTTATTCATAGAGCTGCTTCTTGATTAGCAGCAGTTTAGCTATAGTAGCGATGTAGGGACAAGAGGAATACTTTGGGTCTAATTAAGTACTTTAAAATGATGCCTACCAAGCTCAAGAATCAAACTTTTTAAAAGTATGAGTATCATAAGAGTAAAATGTGTCAATATCCTCTATATTCATTTGGTAACTGTCTGAAGTTTTTATTCATTCAAGTTTATAGAAAACTTGCTCTGTAAATAGTTCTCTTACTCGAATGTTTGTCAGAAAACATTCAGAGGCTGTTAAATCAAAATTATAGCAACTTCTGATCAACTCGGATCAATTTAAGCCCTAAATTAATAACTTGAGCCCATCCCTACAGAATGAGCATATATACCAAAATGTTGAACTGCTCCTTTGACCATTTTTCTGTCCTTTATCCTAAACAGTCCCTCTCATTCTTTCTTTGCCCAGGAAGAGTCTCTTTCTTCTCTTCCGGCTCGGAGAACCTCCATCGTGTGGAGAGGGTGACGTGGGGGACGCGCTACGCCATCACCGTGTCTTTCACCTGTGACCCTGCACACGGCATCTCTGACCCCGCCCTTCCCTGAGGCACCCGCTGGTGACAGCAGTGTTCACTGGCTTGGAAAAGCCCTGCAACAAAGAGAGGGAGCAAAGGGGAGAGACAAGGAAGAAGGGAGATTTTTATATGGAGGTTTTGCTTGTAACATCGGAACACTGTAGCTGCACGGTCAATATCTGTAATTTTTTGTCATTCACAGATAATGACCCGCTGATTGTGCTACAGAAAAAAGGCACATGCTTTTACCTTCTCGTCTGGAGAGGTGTTTTCCTATTTGTGACAGACCTTTGTATTTTTATCCAGTTTTTCTACTGCAGTTTTTTTTGGGTTTTTTTTGCACCATTATACTGTAATTGCTAGTAGTAGAAGTGTTCCACAATCTGTTTCTCTTGACCGTTGGGGTGGATGGCTTAAGCAGGGATTGCCTTTTGTCTGAAATGGTGTCAAAGAGGCAAAAGTAGGATTGTGTGTTTTCCAGATGTGTCTGTGTGTTTTTGATTTGAAGGGGACATACATCTGGTGAATAGACCTTACTTCACAACATCCCTGCTCATAACACCCAGGAGGTGTTTTCTTCTGAGAAGAACCCTCTCCTTGTTGAACACTCTTTCCAGTATGTTACCATGTACGTCAGGGGTTGGTGAGGACGGTTTAAAATAAAATACTGGCAGAATCAGAAGTCCATGTCCCTTTGCTTCACGATTAGCTTTCTTTGATCTGTTTTCACTGCAATATGATCATTAAGAGCTCAGCACACTTGAGCAGTCAGATTAATATTCCGTTTTCATTAAAGTAACCAGTATCATTCTTGTGTCTGCCTCTTTTGATTGTTCTACTGCCCTGAACAATACACCATCTCCATCATCATTTCTGCTTTATAGTTTCTCGAGTTCGAAACTTGAATCCATTGTTTGGTGTAGCAGTTTCAACCTTTAGCTTTTGACAAGCTTAAATGTTTTTTTCATTCTTTGGCTTTTGATTAATGGCAGCTTCCTTTTCTTACGATCATCTGATTTCGAGTGAAGTTTCTCATTGCAGCATGTGGGATCCTACATGAACCACCTACGGAAATTTGCAGACTCGGATACGCTCAATGAAACATTTGTAAGATACCATAAAAATGAAATGGAAAAGTTCTCATCTTAAATAATTGATAATCTGTTGGCAAATAGTTGCTTATTTACACATTCAGTAGACACAGACCTACATAAGCATTTCTGAATCTTTCACTATCTTCACCAGCAACAGTTGTGGTAAAAGTTTACACACACTTGTGAAGAACATGTACATCATGGCAGTCTTGAATTCCAATGATTTCTACAACACTCAGTTTTTCTGTGATGGAATGACTGAAACACACACACTACTTTGTCACAAAAAAAAAAAAAAGTTTGGTTCAACAATTCATTTATTTTGGATCTTCTGAAAATGTGACATCCCCAAATTATGCATCTAATATTTGGTTAAAAGTCCCTCGGCCAAGTTCACCTCAATTAGGTGCTTTTGATTGCCATCCACGAGCTTCTGGTTGTCCTCTGGATAAATGTATAACCACTCCACTTGACAGAATCTGTGAAGTTCAACTGAATTTGTAACTTTCCGTGCATGTACTTGGCACGCTGATGAGGTTTCCCCGAAGAATTTGGAGATGATCGTCCTTCACTGTTCCATTTGCTTTCTTTAGACCACCAGATCTACTATCAGCAAAACAGCCCCGCAGCATAATACTACAACCGCCATGCTTGACAGTATTAAAGGCCCCGCCATCTCACATCCAAAGAAAATTGCTGTTCATTGTGGCCAAATGACTAAATCTTTGTTTCATCTGTTGTTTCATCTTTTATCTTTGTCCACGTGATCAGCAGCAATCTTTCCTGGATATGGATATATAAGTAGTATGTGTTCCACTCATTCCATCAAAGAAATAAAAGAGTTGTAGAAACAATTGGAACTCCAGACTGCCATGACATACATGTTCTTTACAGGTGTATGTAAACTTTTGACCACGACTGTAGCTGTTTGGTGCGGGGCAGGTAGCAGACAGTGGGTTTGTTAAGAGCAGGAGGTCGTACGTGTAAAGTCATTTTAACACATTGTTATATATTAAAATATGGATTACTGCAGCTCAAAAACTTAGTTTAAGTGTAACCCTGACACAATTAAATAAAGACTTGAGAATCAGTGAAATAGAATACACAGGCTAAGCAACTACCTGATAAAAAAAAATGGCCAGAATAAATGTAAAGTACACAGTTGATGTGGAGTTAAGGAGCCAACACTTACAAACACTCTGGTGGACAGCTTCCTGCTGTGCTTGTAACATTTGCTTCGACTCGCGAATTCACATCCTCTGTGAATAAACGGACAGCTACTGTGTCTGCGGCAGAATATTGCTCTCCTCAGCTCCTGAGGGATCTATTTTAACATTCATTAGTGTCGAGAGAAGCATGGCGGTAGACATGCATGTTGAGGATCTCTGCGTGGGAGGAACACTAGATTCCCCCCTACAAGGTTCTAGATGTGTTGTGGTAAAACAGCAACACACAGAATGTGTAGGCTTGTACTTGACAAGGTCATTTCCATGGGTACCTAGCACCTTGTTCAAAGTTGCTCATTTGTCGATAATGAGCAGAAACATGAAGTTAGTATACCCATCAAAGGACTCATTGATCTCCTTCTGTCTTCAAAGTAACTGCTCTGGTCATTGTTGTCAAACACATAATCATGTTGAATGGCTTGTGTGACATATTGATCCACCAGGTTGTAGGATACTTTAAAGGTTTAAACCTCAAGGACATCGTTTACCCTCTGTTACTATCCCTTTGATGCTGTCAAGATTAATTAATGATATCTTTTACAAAAGATTGAACTTGTCGCGCAATCTAGAAAAATGTGTCGATCTCAGAAAGCTCAGCTAATGACTTTAATCTCAGAAAGACTCTACGTTTTTTCAAAGGGGCAGTTCACTGTCTATTTCTTTCATTTTCTTTCTGGGTCACTGCACAGCTTGAAGCTTGGTCCTTCTCATGGATGGAGGCTAGCTAACTAAGCTAACTAATGTTACAGCTCGATTCTGATGTTTTCATCCCGCGCTGTCACGAGCACTGCCTCTCATTCCATCAATACGGTAGATTCACTCTTCATTCTGTTCATGGTTATGGTTCCTGGGTTTAGTTGGGTAGAGGGCAAATAGTAAACAAGATAATGTTATCTGATATGCACCACTTTCATCATTTTTGATATGTAAATGTGATCGCCAGAAGTAAAAAGCTAACGTTAGGCTATAAACAAACTACGTCTCGTTACCATCACTTCAACGTCACCACCAGAAAGCTCCTACTACACACTAAACTATACACACTTAACCATAAATTGATGAATCTAAGTTTTTAAGTTAGAGTTAGAAGACACAAAAACATTTTGTAATTCAAACTTGGGGTGTTTACAGGTTAATTTTATGTTGTAGAATAAAGCATAAAACTATCTGAGAACTGTATGAACCACAGATCTTATTTCAGGCATTCAACTGAAAACCCACCCAAAACCATTGACAGAGACAAGAGAACTGGAGGTGCAAAAACTGATTTACAAGTTTTAGGACTCAGTCCTGTGACGTTCTATTAGTTATCTGGACATGCTAAGGTTTGCAGCTCACACTAGCGCAGTTATAAACACTGAATAACACATTCCATACAATTTGTAACCTACGTTAACAGCCTACTGCATATGTTTACATTTACAGTAACAGAAGACAATAGTACCAAGCTTGCCATGTACTCCAACAAAAGAGAATATTATCTTTCACACTTCAACGCATGCAATGAAAGCACATTCGCAGCCATAAAGTTACGTTTTTTTAAAGTTGAATTATCAATTTGTGTGGGGCTACATTATCCTGTATGCATTCATTTTTCTTTAAGTCCCTATAAATGATTTAGTAATCACCTGATGAAATTGAAAACTGCAATACAGCGGGAACTCACCACTACCGTCGCAGTTGGTCACACCAAGCCTTGTCACGACTGCTCAATAACGAATTTATTACAAAATCACTCATACAATAAATCAGATATATATCTTAAATGTATAATTTATATTTCATAAGATCATTTTTAAATATTTTTATTTATAAAAGAAATAATTTGGTTGGACCCATGTTGAATGGAGTGGCATTTTTCAGCTGCTGGGGGGGAAACGTCGCTCCTGCCTCCATGCAAACTATGTCTATACTAGACAATCACTGGATGTCGGACTGGCTAGCAAACAGACAATTGGACATTCATTGCTTTGCCTTGGTTTTGTCTCAAATAAAACAGCGCATTTACATTTAGCTAAATTTGTCCAAAGCGACTTACAATCATTCATACATTCATACACTGATGGCTGCCATGCAAGGTGGCGCCTCCCACTGTCCATAGCTCCACATCCATGAAAAAAAGTATATGTCGGGACAAAACTCTGCTTAACTGACTACACCATGCTTGTTTTGAACTTTTCAAACCTGCTTACAGTATTAATTACTGACCTTTGGGAGCCAAATGCATGATACAACATTATGGCAATCTGAGCAAATACTGCACTCATGACACAATGTCTCACTACACCTCTACAGGCTTCTTAATTAATTGAGCTTTGTGTCTGATTACCAGTGTGATTATCATTAAGGAGTCAGACACCACTGACTTGACTAAGCCCCATCTAATGAAAGTGTCTGCCAGCATAAGTCTGCAGTTCATAAACAGCTATAAAACCACAGACGGCTTGGGAAGTGAATTTAATATCTTACTTCCAAAGAGTCATTCTTGAGAAAAATAATAGAAGACTCAACGTGCACATTACAACTGTATAATCTATTGTGCAATATAATATAGAATACACTGTTCAAAGTGATTGTGTTTGGCTTTGACGGCACCTGAGTCATTTGTGATACTTTGTTGGAAAGGTTTTAAATATTACAACTGACTTTCTATCAAGTCTCAAGCTCAAACACCTACACAGCTTAAGATGGATTTCAGGCGCAGGATCATGGCTTGATTGATTAATTGTTCAGACTACGATCTCAAATACCCAAAGTGCTCTTGGCTGTGAAGATGAAAAGTTATGACGACTGACAGATATGACAGATCCAGGGCTTGACTTTAATGACGCCTGACTGGCAGCATGTTCTGTCATTTAAAAGCCCCATCTTCTAGCTGATTATAATATGAACGCTTCCAATTACCTCTTAAGGTGAATATGTTATGTTTATTTTTTCAAAAGATTTATAAAAAGTGTATTCTCGTAGGACATGGGACGATCCATGTGATGTAAAAGAAAACGTGACTTATGAGACCAGTCCATCTTCATCCATTGCTCTGTGGTCCAGTCGTGATTCTAACGTGCCCACTGTAGTCGCTTTTGGCATTCGGGCACCCTGACTGGTCCATTTAGCCCCATATGCACTGTGTCTTCTGGCACTTTTCTATCAGAACTAGCACTAACTTTTTCAGCAATTTATGCTACAGTAGTTCTTATTTGGCCCTTGTCAAAGTCGCTCAGAGGCTTACGCACATTTTACCTGCTTCCAACACATCGACTTCGAGGAAAAAATGTTCACTTGCTGCCTAATGTATCCCACCCACTGACTGGTGCCATTCTAACAAGATAAACAATGTTATTCACCTCACCTGTAAACGGTGTCTCTATCTTGGCCACTCCGCCTCCTTGTCCAACATCAGAAATACGACTATGGCTCTTTAAGCTCAGTATTTTAGTTCATTTGCAGACAAAGCAGTGCCTGCCCAGCGCCAACAGGAAAAATTAGCAACTAGCTGGTGAACATAGTGAAGCATTTTTTGCAGCCAGAGCGCCAGATATTTCCCTAGAGACTAAGTGGAGACCGAAAATGTTGTAAATACTGCACTCACATTCTCCTGGCGAACAGAAACACGAATCCAAATCAGAGCTAATGTTGCTCTGTTTCTGTTGCGTGTGTAAATACACAACCGTTTGCTAACACTCTTACCATGTCAACTTTACGAGGTGATAATATGTCAATGCCATGTTTACTGCTTGTTGCGGTGCCCCCAGGTGGCCCCAAACATCTATTAATGAACTTTAAAAGGTTAAAACTAATGGCGACACAAGTCTAGTTAAGCAAACTTGCGGAGATTTAAACTAATTTCTCATGGTTTAAAAGAGTACTTCTGTCTTTATAGGGGATACTGATCCTCACCACTTGGTGCAAAAACTAGATTAACTATGTGGCTATTTCTTTATATTGTTTATAAGGACTATTACATCTGCATAATTCCTCCCCTTGGGGAATACAGTATGGCACTGCAGCACAACTTAAAGTGGTTCTCTGCAGCTTAGCGATACATAGATTTTGCAGGCTCAGGCGAGAAATCCACAAATCCCTTTTGATTTCTCATGAATCTTGAATGGATGCAGCCATGAACTGATAAGTCCCACAAAGACGCGGTCGTATCCAGAATCTGCATGGGGGAAATGCTGCCAAGAGTCGTCAGACATTGTGGGGAAGAGAAAGAAGAGAAGGAAGGAGAGGTCATTTTTTCCACATCTATGCTGTGACAATGTTTGTAAAAGCACCAAGGGACTGGCTGCAATGAATAAATGCAGGAGATTTTTTGACACTTGACATGCAAACGCACAGAAGTCCAAGTGTGCCAAAGTGTGCAGTCCCTGGGACAGCAGCTGGAAAACGTCAGAAGTCTGAGTATCATTCAGATAGTCTTCTTGAATGTAAGAAATCTGACACCGAGGATGTTTTTCTGTCAGAGTGTGTGTTTAATAGAACCGGCCTGTTGAATCTAAAGAGTACAGAGTAGCTTTACAGCAGGTGGTTGTGCGAGCTGAGAGGACTTTAATATGTCTGATTAAAACAGCTTCCTCTTACCACTTGGTTTCGTGTTAATGAAAGAGTTATGAACGCTCCATGAAACATGAGCTGCGTTTATGCATCACTCATTAAGATACCAGCAAAACGAAACGTCCTGAACAGAAGGGACCGTCGCCTTCTTCTCTCTGTACATCTTAAGACTGTTGGACGTTGATCAAATCAGGGGATCCGTTATTGAATTAAAAACAAGTGTGAAAGTGTGAAAACCACATAAACGCAAAGTTAGGACCGAGTTCCAGCTATACAGGAGTGTCCTCACGCTCATTCAGGTAAACAGGCCACAGTTCAGACTCGTTAACTGAGTGTACAGTCCCAGCATGGATGCTTTTGGCTCCGGGTTCACCACAGTAGTGAAAGTATGTGTGTGTGTGCGTGTGTGTGCGTGTGTGTGTGTGTGTGTGTGTGTGTGTGTGTGTGTGTGGGAGGATGCTTGAGAATTAAGTGAAAGTGATTGGACACGCAATTTGTTTTTAAATCTCTTGTCAGAGAATGTCTTAGAGGTTCAGATGTGGGCTCACATCAGTTCCTCTGAGCTAAATCTGTCACAAAACAAAACACCCATCTGGCTTTACTCTCCATTTGATGTCTATACACAGAGTACCTGTGAATGAATGCAGAATTTATAGACAAGGGACATGATTTTGGTATAAGAAGTGTTCTGGTTTCCCATTTGTGGTATGAAGTAGATGAGCGGGCTTGCAAGAAAACGTCAGTGTCAAAAGCAAAAGAGGTAGAATTGCTTACCATCTGATAATGATTTGACTTTTAATTAGTTTGGGTTTGGCTATTGCTCTCCGTGTGACTGGCATGAAAATACATTATTTTGAGCTTTAATCAGTAACCTGATGGTAAATGTAAAATGTATTTCTACTAACAGGATAACCCATATTTAGGCATGGATCACTGACTGGACAGGGAAGTGCCAGCCTCCTAAAGTGACGAAGTGACACACACAGCATCCTGGTCAGTTGCTCTACGCTTCTTAGTTAAGAGCAGTAGTTGCCCCTTTAGTGTATATTCTGAAAGCTCCCCCTCAAGTGCAGTAATATAAAGAGTAAGTTTAGCCCAAGATGGGGTATGGTTGGGTGGGTCATACGCAGGACCTTGCCGCAAGAGACTTAAGTTACCGAGCTATAACAGTTTTAATAACTGTCCGACAGTTATATGTCATAACATGTGAACTCTTTCTCTGCAAGCTTTATTTTGAAAGCCATTTCCACAAAGCATCGTTCTTCAATTATTTCTAATGAGAACCGAGCGCCTGCAGCAGCATGAGGCCGCCTAGAGAAAAGGCACTGCTCCGTGCCCTCTTTTTTTCAGGGCGCTCTGCCTTTTTTTCGCACCGTGTTTCAAGTTCAAAATCTCTCAGCTGTTGTGCTTATGGCGCCACCACCGCTTATTTTCAGGCAACCAGTGATATATTAGACTGGCCGGGACTCATCACCTGTCACCCTGGCAACCAATAAAGTGGAGCTCGGGCTGTGTCTGTCTGTCCTGAGATTATTTAGACAGAAAGTCTCATAAAAGTGTTGTGGGAGGAGATTGTCCGTACACTGAATGTTGATGGGGAGAGTTGTGCTTTTATCGCCCTATGCGTGGTAAGCTTACGTGACTTGACCACAGAGCGCTTCACATGCAAAACTGATGCTGCGGTGGTATGTAGTGCATCATTGTTTGAAGGTCAAAGTCACGGAGGACATGTTGGCCCAGCAGGCCCTGAATTCGTTTTGATTATTAGATTATTTACAAATTTGTCACACATTTGTACATCATCACAAAGAGGAGTCCTGTGTCAAAGAGCTTAATTGATTCAGTTTATATTGTGCTTTAATGATGCTTTAATGATTTTGTTTCGGGAGCAGTTGAATGCCTTGATTAGACAATTCACTGAACAGCGATAACAGAAATTGAGCCAAGGGGAGATGATGACCCTGGGGAATGACATGCAGCAAAGGTCCCCAGCTGAATTCAAACTGGGGACATTGCAGTATGTGTGACCCCCATTAAGCCATAATTCCCAATCCAGTTATGTTGAATCAAATGACCATCAAATGATGGTGGCTGATAGTATGCACCAGGTTTAAAAGGAACTCGGCAGCAGGGTATATACACATTGTATGAAGGGCGTTCAGGGCAGTGTGTTCTGTTCCTATAGGGTGCCTTGCCCTGCATTGTCTGTGTTATTTTAATTTTTTTGTCTTGTACCGTGCCAGAGTACCATCAGACGTTCCCCTGCTGCAGCACACCTGATTCCAATGACTGGCTCGTTATCAGGCTTCAGCAGAGCTTGATGACGAGCTGATCATATGAATCAGGCGTGTGTGGGCAGGGAACCATAAGACATTGAGGGCAGGGTGCCTTTGGGAATGGAAGGTCAAGGGAGAATAGAATCTGATAAATTGCCTCGGGTGAAGTCACTCAGTGCCTAAGTTGCATACTGGGTAACGTAGGAGCCATTTTTTTAAAAAAGCAGTCCTCTATTACTGCACTGCTATAACACTGTTGCGCTCATTATGGAGAGTTAAAAAAAAAAAAAAAAAAAAGATCAAAATTGCTAAAGCAGAACCAGAGACATCATCTTTAGTTTTGTTATACGCATTCTACTTTGTTTTCAAAACCTGGCGCCTACATTGCCCACAATGCAATTAAGCCACTGGTTGACATCACTGCAGGTGATTCATCAGAATATGTGCAGCTTCTTCTGGAGCTACACAAGACCCTAATCCCTGAGACAGTTAGCTGAAGGTATTAAAGCGTCATTAGGACTGGTCCCCATTTTTATGCTCCACATTTATCTGACCTTGCTCTTGTTAATGGGACATTTCACCCCAAAATAAAAAAGGAAGCAAAAAATTACTCTCATCTGTTTCTCCATTTAGATTGTTTTGGGGTGAGTTGACAAGGTTTTGAGATTTCTGCCATAGATATATTTGACATAAAACAGACATAGATGGCACTTGGCTCGTGGTGCTCAAGAGTGATGTCTCTTTCCAGATATCATTTCATTTTTGTATCAACACGCAGGAGAAAGCGTGCATTTACTTATGGACAACATGTAAGCTAACTAAGCTAGCTGACCTTATAGATCAGCCACAGACGAGCCCTGAATGTTTACACCCTGTGCTGTGATGCAGTTGGCGGGTATAGTTTAGTAGAAATAAGTTTATGTATATATATATATGTATATATATATATATGTATATATATATACATATATACATATATATATATATATATATATGTATATATGTATATATATATATATATATATATATATATATATGTATATATATATATATATACATATACACTTGAGAGAAGGCAATCTCTTGCTGATACTCCAAAACTCATCAACGAAATAGTCTGGGTGGATAAACACTAGCAGGAGGCATGTGATATTGATTTTGGGGTGAACTGTCCCTTTAACAGAGCTAAAATTACCTTCTGCAAACTCTTGTGTTTTTCCTTTGAAAAGACTGTACTGCTTCTATCTAAAGTTACCTGTATTGGGCTGTATTGGTATAATATTTGAAATACAGCTAACCTGTAGCCTCCATTGTGCCTGAGCACAGGAGAATCACTTCGTCCTCTGAGTGTTGGAGATGAAGCAGCATGGCAGAGATAAGTGTCAGAGTGCTAATGGGGCTCAGTGTCGCTTAGGGGCGCAGGATGAAACAAATAGCTTTCCTCTGACTGGATCATATTTATAATGACTATAAGCTTAAGTAATCCACACATAAACAGTGCGCACAGGCCTGTGCGTAATGGAGGGCTCATCACCTACCTACTGCTGTTCCAAAAAGCTTTTTCTTCTCTTCCACGTGGGTCGCACATCACTTCAGAGTCCCCATGACGAGCGTCTCGGAGTTTAACTCAAACTGGTTGCTGGATGACGCGGACTTCCCCCACGAGTAGAGGCTGGGCGGCCGCTGCTTAAAGGAGGACGTGTACCTGTAGAAGCTCCTGTGCCGGTTCTTCAGGTACTCCCTGTAGTTCTTGGTGAGGAGCGTGTAGAGGAACGGGTTGATGCAGCTGTTGCTGTATGTGAGACTCGCCACCAGGTAGTTGATGCAAGTGTGTGTCTGCGAGGCCAAGCTCAGGGGCTTGGTGTGGTACAGCGGCAGCAGCTGCCAGATCCAGAAGGGCAGGAAGCACGCCCAGAACACCATCACGATGGTGAAGATCATGATCAGCACTTTCTGCTTCGGTGAGCGCTTCCCACCTTTACTGATCACCGAGCTGCGCTGGGACTCCAAGTAAGTGCGCGCTAACTTGACGTACAGGTAACCAATAACGAGCCCCGGTGCCATGATGCTGGTGCCAAACAGGACAGTCACGTACACTTTATAAGCCAGGGGCGCCCAGGTGGGTGCGCACATCCTCTTCACGTCCCCATCCGGCGTTTTCTTAGTGGTCTGAGCGACCATGATCATCATGGGCAGAGTTAGGACGAGGGACAGCAGCCAGACACCCCACGCCAGAGCTTTGCGGTAACTCTTGGAGCGCTTCACCGTGTCCAGCGGCTTGGTGACGGCCAGGTAGCGCTCCGTGCACATCACAGTGAGGGTGAAGATGCTGGCGTGCATGGTGAGGAGGTCCAGGCTGAGCAGGATGCGGCATCCCACATCCCCGAAGTACCAGTCCTTTAAGAAGTAGGTGGACACCACGAACGGGATGGTGGAGAGGTAGAGCAGATCCGCCACAGCCAGGTTGATGATGGAGATGTACATCGAAGTGGCGAAGCGGATCGAGTGGCACATCACCACCAGGGTGTACACGTTCCCCGACACTCCGATGATGTAGACAACTGAGAGAAGCGTCCCGAAAGTGGAGGTGATAACGAGTTCATGATCCACAGTCCCCGAGCCGCCTCCGACCCGCGGCGGACTCGTGTTTAAATTCGTAGAGTTATTATTCATCGCTCGCCCTGTTCTGATCTCCTCTCCTCTCCTGGTGCGTTTGTTTTGCTGCGCGCTCTTGGACAGCGCGGGAGAAGTTGGATGCGCACCGGCACAGGTTGCGTCTTGCTTATCCCCCTCTCCCCCCTCTCTCTGCTCACTGCCTGCTGCTCTATGCTCCTGACGTCACCACCGTAACGCACACTGAAGATTTTATATCATGAGTGTGCGAGATGTTCAGTCGTCTCACGGGCTGCAACAGCAAGCACTTTTCAGCGCCGTCCGAGTGGGAGAAATGTGGTTGTTGGGGAGTAAAGGATGCTTAGACACTGAGAGATGTGATTGTGCAAAAAAAAAGAAAATATTTTATCAAAAGTTTGGTAAGCACCTGATGCCACAATAGAAGCAAATCTGTGAAAATGAACTCAGTATTGATATGAGTATTAATCAAGAGTCATTTTTGCGCACAGACATGTCGCTTTTATTTCCCAACACATCTCCAATGGGCCGTTCTCTCGCTGCAAATGACCGTGACAAGGATGAGTTGAACACGCTAAGATAATTAATCTTTGCTCTCTTGCACTGGCCATATGCGCATATCAGACATAGTATATCAGGGACATCAGACATTAAAGGAACAGCTCACCCAAAAATGAAAATTCAGTCATTATCTATCTATCTTCCATAATCCATAAAACGTTTCTCAAGCGTCACTGCAAAAACAAAATGTACAGAGCCGTTTCATATATGTATTTATTTTTATCTGCACCAAGGAGGATAGTTTTTACTTTTTACTTTGTCAATTTGTTTGTCTGTTGGTTGGTTGGTTTGTCAGCAGGATTACACAACCACAAAACGGATTTCCATGGAACTTGGATGGAGGATGGGTTTTGGCCCATGATTCGTGGCCCCCATTAACTTTTGCTGTGTTGTGGATGAATCGACAGATCCAGGAATTTGTTTCTGACTTTCTTTAAGATTTTTAATGGATGTTTTCCCCACATTTTTGTTATTTTCTCAGGGAATAATGCACAGATCTCGATGAAACAATCTGGCATATTTAGTTGGCCGGTATCTATATGACTGAGTTCATTTTGATCGTAGATCGGGAAAGATAAGATTATGATTTAGCAGTTATTTGTGGTTTAAAATGTATGGTGATACAGGGCTTCTGAGTCTGATATTGAATTAGGCTTGACTGAACTAAAGAGCACTTTTGGACCTTCACAGAGGTATGCGCTCGACTGAGTGCCGTTCTATTTTTAAACCATGCTGACAACAGAATTTGACAATGTATTTTACAGATGCAGAAATGTTTGTTAAAGTGTAACTCTCGCCAAAAAGCAACCGAGGCTTTATTTGTGATTGAATTTGAGTCAAACCTTCGTGTAAATGCATGATTATGACGAAAGAGGCGTTTCATTTCTGGGCAAGCTAATTTTCAATGGGGTACAGGGGCACCCGTACGCTGGCATCAAAATCGCTATTTTTAAAACACTAAGAAGGCTCGACACAACATGGAACTTTGCTCGTAGTATCACCAGGGTCTCTACACATGAACTCGAGAAGTGAGAACATTGTTTGTGTACACAGAGTTTGCTAAAAAGTGTCGCTGCCATGACAGACAAAAAGTGTCGATCCCCAAGTGCAACCTAACAGGCAGGAGAAAAATAATGATTTTGAGGAGTGCCCCTGCACTCTGTTGAAAATGAGCTTGCCAGAAAAACGAAACTACGGTAAATCTTAAAAGTCCCTCTTTTTCGTAATTATGCATTTACACAAAGGTTTGACTCATATTCAATGACAAATAAAGCTTTGGTTGCTTTTTGGCGAGAGTTTCACTTTATTCCTGCAGCTGTAGCTCAGGTTGAAGTCAAAGGTTTCTCCTTTTGGATAGATAAAGAAATAAGGCCTGCAAGGAAGCAGACACATGTTCCTTAAGTATTTCTGACACCTGACAACACCTACAGCATGTCCCCCCTATTAAAGTTGTCCTAAGATGGTATCTTTTTCTCTCAGTGGTGGACTCTGCTCTCTAAGCGCTCAATTCCTATGCCTGAATTGATGAGTCCTTTCTGGGGCAGCAATCTACAGTAGCTTTGAGTATCTAGGTTGCAGAGACCGAAGATTGGTCGTAGAGCAATCGTCACTATCCTTATCCAGACTCTAACCTCTGTGCAAGCTAGGTATGACCTGCTATTGTCTGGAGACAAAATGACCAGGGAGAATCATAAAAAAAGAAAAAAAAAATTCCCCCACAGCAATCATGAGCCAATAATCTGACAGTGTAGGTGTCCTCAGACTCATCCGTGCACAGGTGATTGAGCCAAGAGGCCGACTATGATACGGTACCATCAATCCTCAAAACCAAAAAAGGCTGAGAGGGTGTGTGCATCAGTCGCAGTTTAACTTCACCTCAGAGCAGAGCCAGAGCCAAAAATATAACAGTCATTAGTTTGTGGGACTGAATGTGCAGCATAAAGGCGAGAATGGGGATAAGAGAAGTGGCAGTTAACACTGACACCCGCTGCAGTCAGTCTTTGTAATGTTTATCTCCATCCTCTCCCCCACATATATCACACACACATACTCTCACTCACAACCCCTCTTGCCAGATGAATAATTGAATCAGATGCCAATGCCCCCCAACAGTGGTTGTACTGCAGGTTCATCCCACTTCTTTTGCTCTTGTGTGCATTAGTAGAGCTGATTCTTACAGACAATAAGAATCCGATGCATTCAAATCATAACAAAAGCATATTGTGAAAGTCGGGCTGAAGGTCAGGCTCATACTGCCTGACGTGTTGCATTACTCTGCTGTCTACCTGTCCTTCCATCGCCGCTGATGACATGAAGGATGCAAGCTGCAGATCAGCACGGGCACTGTGACAAACACCGCATATAATTCAAGGTTCAAGTTTATTTATTTGTCATTATACAACACATAGTCGCATAATTGAAATGGAAGTTCACAATCAAAAAATCAGCATCCAGGAAACACTTTCCAATCCACTTTGACTGTGTGAGCACCAAGAATCAACAATATAAACAGAGTCCTGCTCTCATTCACATCGTCCCACTGTAGTCCTGTGCTTTGTCAGCCTGGAATACAGTCCACTCGTCCAGCTCAATCTTAGATGTGGTAGAGATTTCTGACAAGAATATGGGCAAAACTCTGATTTTGTTTTGTTTGGCCAGCCTGAATGCTATTTGTCCATTTCCTCTTCCTTCTAGCCAGGAGCAGCCTTAAAACCAAGCTAGATGTGCGTGGCTGTTGTCCCGACTCTCTTTCTCCCTGCAGCTGTCTGTCTAGTCAGGTTGGATGGTTGAAAAACACAACAGGCAATGATGGTCTTAATAGAAAAAAAAAAAAAAAACACACTTCATTTTCCAATGCTGATTACAGTATTTCTGCCATAGGCAATACATGCAGAAAACAGCATCTTCATGAGCTGCCATTGCCATTCCAAAGACAAGTTGTTTAAAATTACAATTACACTTTACTGTGAACAAATGTCTTGCATGTTTCTGTTAAAAGACATATAAGTGTGTTGAATGCATTTAATTTCTCATAAAACATTTGCAAAGTCATGTTTAAAACAAGGTTTTAAACAAATTGAATTGAGTCTAATCAGTTATATACCTTGGTATACAACAGGTACAGTATCTACAGATATACATATATACATACTGTCATGGTGCTAGGTTTTCACTCAGTGGATTTCCTGTTTTATGTTGAAAGTTTATCCTCATGTGTCATGTTTTACTTTCTACTTCCTGCCTTTGCTTGTTTTCCACCCTTTTCATTTGTTCAGTAGTTCTTGTGTGAAAAACACAGACTTCCTTGTATACCTATTGTAGTTTCTGGGCGTCCCTCCTCAAAGGTGTCGGCGTGTAGTTTGATGACAAAATGATTCTGCGGAGGCAAGGCTGGGTGGAATAATAGAGCAATCTTTATTAAAACAGAACCTAGAGCTTTGAGTCCGGATCAGAAGCAGCCGCGTTCTGATATTATCAAATCTGTGGACAAAACAATGCCAAAATGCTTTGCTCTCTGCCCCATCAAACCTCAGCCTTTGCTCTTAGGAGGTTTTCCAAGTGCCACCCTCCCGTCTCTACTCGTAGCCTTCTTAAAGTCCCTTGGGCTGTACCTGCCTACTCTAATTGGTCACTGTGGTGGGTTGAGGGTCCATCTAACCAATCGACATGAAAAGGAGGTGGTCTATCTCCCTGCTCATCTCCCATAAATGGCTAATCTGTTACTGTCCCTCCTTGGGTCTTGTACTCCAAAATTACCTAAATGATCTCTCTATCCTTTTCTGGAGATGTATACGTTTAGATATCTTCCTCCATCTGACATAGGAGTCAGGCTCTGTTTTTAGTCTCTATAGTGGCCTTGTCTCCTGCTAACCTTTGACCCACACACAGCTGAATGCTGCCTCCAAGGTCCCATGGAGCTGTGAGCCCCGTATTGTCTACATTCCTTAACTTACACAAGGAGGAACAGGTTAAATTTAAACTGAGTTGAATTAAGGGCCAGAATGTGCTGCAGTCCAGATACCTCACTATGTTCACTAACCTTTATGTATGTAAGTTTGTGTTTTTCACACAAAGGCTACTGAACAAATGAAACCCAGGTGTACACAGAAAAAGGGCAGGAAAACTCTACAGAGTATTTCAACAGTAATGGTTTTTATTTTCTCTCATAGCTCCCCTGTGTATCAGCATCAGACAGCAGAAGACCAGTGACAAGTCCAAAGCAATGTGAGACCAGGGACCACTGGGCATAGGCAGGGATCTGAGAAGACCAGCAGGAGGGTGATGAGAAGCTTTGCTCTGGGCACACACAACACAGGCTGCAACAAACTCATTCACGTCCCTTGACTAGCTTGGCCACCAGAAGTGCTGGCGAAGGAACTGAAGAGTCTTTTGAGCTCTGGGGTGACAGGTGAGCCTCGACGAGTGCCCCCACTGCAATACCTGGGACTGGACCTCCTCCAGAACGAACAGCTGATTTGATAGACCTGTACCGAGGTCAGGTTCTGGTCCCAGGTAGTGGCACCAATGATCTGGAGAGAGGGCACAGAGGGTTCCAGCCTTTTTGACCACAAAGAAAAACCCCGCTTCGAGAGGAGATGAGGAGGACCTGATTAAGCCCGTAGCCAGAGAGTTATTGATATAATCCTCCTTAGACTCTCTTTCCGGGCGTGATAGGTATACAAGGGGGAGTGGCGCTCCAGGTAGCAGATCAATGGCATAGTCATACGAGCGGTGAGGCGGCAGAGACAGGACTAGCTCCTTGCTGAACTCTTTTGTCAGGTCATGGTATGTTGGCGGCACTTGCGATGAGTTTGGAAATCAAGGAGAAATAAGTGCAGATACCTTTACGGCTGTAGTGGCAGAGTGAAGACTGTGAAAGGGCGACCGGTGAGCGGCGGGATGATGCCGAAGAAAAGTCGAGGAGATGGTCAGGTTTCCCAATTTTACATTTCTTTTATTTACTTCACTCAGATACCAGGCAACAGATGAAAGTATGGTGAGCGTCATAGGTTTAACCAGCAACACACACAGATGGTAAAATGGCGCCTTATATACTGTGCTACCAATTAACCATGACTGGACTCTTCCACTACTGAGGTAAATTTACATATGACCAAATGGCTATTCAACCAAGTGACACTTTCCCCTTTTACCTTTAGCACAAACGCTTCACCACTCTTCTGTTCCTGATGTGCCCCTGCCAATAAATCTATAAAATACATTAACAATAAATAACAGAACCACCAAACATTTGAAATCCCCCATTCCCCCCCCCCCCCCCCCCCCTTTCCGGCCACTTGGTCTCTCCCGGAACGTTTATCACGGTGCCCGTGCCCCCAGGGGAATCTTTTGGCCGCGCACCCTGGAGCCCCCCAGGGGAATCTTTTGGCCGCGCACCCTGGAGCAGACACAGGACCGGACAGGTAAGTGTTAACACAAACAACTTCGTACTCGTACAGCATTCACACTTATACCACCCGCTATTGCACCACACATATTTACCAATAAACTCTGCACATGCTTCACACTGTTATCCTCTCAATTACACACAGTCTTTCCGTCGGAGCTCAACTTCGCTCTACTCTCTTGCAGGCGGAGCCAAGTGCCGAGTGCCGCACCTGCCCGAAGACATGCAATCACCTGCGGTCACAAGGTCTAATAAATAACTCAACTATTCAATAAAAAGAACAGTGGTGGACAGTAACGGAGTAAATTTACTTGAGTACTGTACTTAAGTACATATCCAGAGGATTTGTACTTTACTTGAGTATTAGATTTCTTTGGTACTTATTACTCTTACTTGAATACATTTCCAAGACAAATATTTTTACTTTTACTCGAGTTAATTTCTAGGAAGGCTGAAAAGTACTCGTTACTTTCAGGTCTGCTCTTTTTTTTTTTTTTTCTAAAATACTATTAGACACAAGCTGTGTTTGTCAAAGAAGGAAACCTATCACAGTGCACGCTCTCCACTGGGATCAATGTAAAAGCGGAAATACGTCATCCCTCCCCATAAGGATACCACCAAAGTAGCCACGCTCTCGACTGTGTTTGTCAACACAAAACCGCGACAATGGCTGCATCATGTAGTTTTTTGTAAAGCAGTGATTCTCAACCAGTGGTCTGGGGACAACATTGGTCTCTGAGGGGGTTCCAGTTCCCAACTTAGCTAAATGATAGAGAGTTAGTTGGACGGTGCAGGTTCATTTGGTTACAGTTTTAATGATTGTTAATAAACATCTGCAACATCTGCTGTCCTCCTGTGATCCATTCATTGTATTTGTTTTTATAGGTGTTTCTGCAGGCTTTATATAACATTGTGGTCCTAAAAGCAAGCACATCAGTGCAGGTGGCTTCAAAGAGTTAATTCTCAGAAACAAGAGTTAAAAGGTCCTTAAATTCATTTAGAAAAAATTATAGTAATTCATTGATGTAAAAAATAAGAAATTTACTCTTACTCTTACTTTTACTTAAAGTAAATTTAAAAGCAAGTACTTTTTTACTCTTACTCGAGTAACATGTTGACTGAGCTACTTTTACTTGTAACGGAGTAAATTTTGACGAGTAGTATTTGTACTCTTACTCAAGTACTGGGGTCGAGTACTCTGTCCATCTCTGAAAAAGAGTACTGTAAATATCTGTATGAACTGTGCAAATACGCAATGTGCAAAATGTACTGTGCAAACTTTGGCAAATAAAGTGGTATCGTGACTAAAGTGCAAAGTGCCGTCATTACTGTACCTTCCAAGTTATTGTGCAAAAGAACATAATTACCCACATGTGCAAAATGTACAAGTAACGAAATGCACTTCGTTACAAAGACATTGAGGGTGGCAAAAAACGCTCCAGCTGGAAATGGAGGCTGCGAACCAGTCTATGTGGGGGTTGTGAAGCCTGAGCCAGGTCAGGCCCAGTACGACCGGGGAAGAGGGTGAAGGGAATAGGAACAGCTGTACATACTCTCGATAATTTTCAGATATTGTCAATGAGATGGGTGTGGCGTTGATGGGCTACAGTGGCTCGTTGTCACCCAACGAGGGCGTTTACTGTCTTGGGGGTGTTGAGGGTCTCAGTGGGAATTGTTTCTGTTCAACCAAGGTGGAATCAATAAAGTTGTTGTCAGCACCATAGTCCACAAAAATAATGAATGAGGATTGACTTAAGTCACCACAGGAGGGACCCAGGTAGGTTGAGGCGAAAAAGGGGGCTGGAATTTGAGGAAGTCTGGCTCACCAAAGTGCCCTCTTCCAGTGGCGATCCTGTCCTTTCGGCAAAGCCGGGCAGAAAGCGAGGTAGTGTCTGGGCTGACCACAGTAGAGGCACAGCTGACTGGAAACACAGCACGGGGGGGGGGGGGGGGGGAAGAGCTCTCTGGAGTCTGGGTGAATGTGGGAAGCTTTAGGGTGCTGGCAGAGAGTAGGGTATCTGGCTGGGGATGGGGCTAGGTTCCACCCACTCTCAGCTGCCAAGATTCGGAAATCTATGGAATACTCTGCTGCTGACTGAGATCCCTGGTGTAAGATAACTGAGATAACTGGAGGGCTGCAAATTAAATATGTGGGAACACTGTAATAAAAAACTACCACAAGAACCTAAGTCACCGGAATAATGTTCGGTGGGTGAAACAAAAGGTTGCCTCGCTGGGGGTAATGTGGTCGTGCAGAGTTCATAGCAGTAGGATCCCTCGCAGTGCAGGGTGTAGCTGAGGGGGGTGCAGGATGCTGGGATGTGAGCATGTTGATCTGGTGGCTAAGCTGCAAGACGCTGGAGCTGATAGCCTGGAGTGAGCCCATCATCCCCTGGAGCATTTAGTCATGTCCTCCAACGGGGATCCCTTGAGTGTTTAGTGCCTGGTAAACTGATCCGGATCCGCTGGATACATACCGGCCAGATTCTGATTCTGTTACACTGTGTGGTGAGGGGCAGGATCCAAAAGCAGACAATGAAGCAGGAGTAGAGTGCAGGAAGATTTATTGGTGCTTCACATGAAATATGCAGGGGCAAGGAGTAGCAAAACTCTGGCTGGAGAGTCTGTCCGTGTTGGAAAAGAAGTTGCTCACTGTGGCAGTGACGGCATGTGGAAGCTCAGGTGAGCTCGGGGCGAGGGTGCAGGTGAACGCTGGAGGTAGAACAAAAGACAATTACATCTCCAAGAGAAGCCATATACCACGTAGATTTGACAAAATCATCTGGCAGCAGGTAATGTGAAGACCAGGACTTTGGCGCTGATTGCTAACCTGCTGCAGGTGTACGTGTCTGTCTGCAACTCCGGTGTGGTGGAACCCATCCAGCCTCTCAGTGCACCTCTGAGAGCACAACAAAGCTTGTCAGGCTGTAGGATGGCCCCATCCTACTTTTTGGCTCCCTTGATGATAATACTTGTGTTAGTGTAAGTTGTTTTTGATGTTCTTTGAATATGGATTACTGCGCTATCTTGTTTTTAACTCAAAATAATTAAATTTTTGTTCAGTTTGTTCAAAGAGACAAGACTGATGCATTTTTTTTGCATTTAAGCATGTAAATGTATTCATTTAGTCACCCATAATAAATTGTTGAACCCGAAAATGAGCATAATATGTCTCTTTTACACTTAAACCGGCATTGTACGCAATTTTTTTTTTTTGCTGTAAGGTATCATTAACAAAGTAAATGTTGTTTGTACAATCGAATACTGACGCCATCCGCGTTTAAAAAGGTTCTCTATAAACTCTATATACATTTTTTTTCCACCAGTCATGAAATCTCCCGGGAAAAATGAAGTTGGACTGGTGGTCCACCTGGCAGCCTGCCTGCTTTCATGTCTCCATCAAAGACTAAGGCTACGTTCACACTGCAGGTCTTAACGCACAATTCCGATTTATTGCTCAAATCCGATTTTTTGTTTGGCTGTTCACATTACCTCTTTAAATGTGGCCTGTCTACGGATTGCTGTGTGAACAGCTCACGCTCCTGAAGTGACCCGCATGCGCAGTTGATCATTGATGACATCACGCCACAGCGGTGTTTACGGGAGCGAACATGGCAACGGCAACCGGTAACGTGGGACTGTATGGCTTAATGCTAAAAACAGTGTGTGGCGGCAGCCGGCAAATTTGTGAGCGGGTGATATCACGAAGGAGGAAGAGGAGAAAGAAAATTCATATTTCAATGATGGCTCTATGCGGAGCAATAGCAGCAACATCCGTACAGAGGAGTATTTGGAGGCGGCGTCGGAGCCAGGAGTGGAGGGATCGGGATGTGGCTGGTTACACCGGGCAGGATCACTGCTGTCCTCCATGTTTGTTTTGATTATGTTCGTGGCTCCCGCTCGCTCCCGCCTGTGGCACTCTTTTTTTTCAATCAACTTTATTTGTCATTCATTTACAAAACAGTGCAGCGCGGGTCAGAATGACGTCAAAGTCGCATTAAATGCGACCTGGCTGTTCAGATTGCGGTCGCATTAAAAAAAATCCGATATGTATCCGATTCAGTACCACATTTAAATGTGGCCTGAATCTGATTAGAAAATGTCAGATTCAATGCGACTTGTGCTGTTCACACTGTCAAAAGCAAATCAGATATGGGTCACATATGAGCGAAAAAATCGGATTCAGGTCACTTGTAACTGCAGTGTGAACGTAGCCTAAGTCAACGAATCAACCCACATTTTGTCTGGTTTTGTTGGGAGTTGCTACTGTGTGAAAAATGGAAACGATCCCCCTGTCACTGAGAGTGGTGCCAACATTACTACCACTTGCAAACACTAGGGGGAAAAAAGTTATCTGTTTTCCACTTTAACTTAGTTGCTTTTCTGGTGAGGGTGACATAATCAAACCCCATTTTCCCAATGTTGAGCCTCTTAAACAGCTGAAGGCTGCGGTGTAATGCTGATGAGATTGTTTCATGATAAAAGCAAGCCACAGACCCTGCAGTGCAGGAAGTAGGCAGAAATTAAAATACTGTAGATCTCACGGCCTCACAAATATGGGACAAGTACTATAGTTATGTTGCACATATATCACTGTAGCTTAAGCAGAGGAACAAAGAGAATTTATGTTTCCATGTATGGACTTATTAGGGGGTCTGAATGTACATTAAGGAGGATTTGAATGGAATGAGGCACAGAAATGATGTGAATCAGGGTGAGGGGCCAAAAGACGAAAGAGAAGGAACAGGGGAGAAGAAAAAGCATTGGCCAAGTAGAAAGACATTTGTCTGGAGAAGAGGAAAAAAGACATTTTTGTATGCACGAATGAGAAGTGTGAGAGGACGAGGATTTCTGTGTGTACAGGATGTATCTGTCTCTACGCAGAGACAGCTTTGTGCAGTAAAGGTCAGGCTCTATTTCAGTTACTATAAGCTGGAGAAGTCTTATGCAAGAGGTGTTACATTCAGCAAGTTATACTCAGAAGCAAAGGCGGGCGGGGGTATAATTTATAGTTGTGTGATTATGTAAAAGTCGTTTCACTGCACAATGAGAGAATTTGGGTTCTCTTCAGGCATTCTCATCACATAGCATCATCAGCTGACTGCCAGATGGTGTTTAAACAGTTGGAAAACAGTGAATGACATCATGTCTGCTGCTTCTCCTGAATTGAGGAGTGGAGGCAACATCTGCTGTTTGATCTTGAAAGACACAGTCCGTGTTTAGAAGACAGATGCAAATGATGGGAATGAGATGAGGTGCTTGATAGAGATTGCATTAGTTATAAGGTTTTTGATTAACACAGGGGTATACCTGTGGGGTGTGTGTGTGTGTGTGTGTGTGTGGGGGGGGGGGGGGGGTATTTTCAAGTGATCTCCTGATGTCTGAGTGAAAGTGAAGAGGTCTTATGTTTGGTTTACATGTGAATGTATAGAATCATTGAGGATCAAAATTGTCAGCGTCTCATTTTGCGTCTAAAAGAGAATATATATATATATATATATATATATATATATATATATATATATATATACAGTCTCACAGTGTATTATATAATTGGAATGCTTACATTACATAACCTCAGATTTACATTATGCCAGATATATTGCATATTTTCCTGTTTAATCTTGGTTCATGTCGATTCTGCACGCTTAGTTTCCAAAGTGATATTCAGTTTGTCGTATTGTGTACATTGGGATGCTTGCAAACAGCTTAGCTCCCAAAAACAAAAGCCTAAGCTGAAATTTGAAAGGATGAGATAAGGCCTGTCAGAGACTGACAGGAGAGCAGTAGAGAGGTGTGTGTGTGTGTGTGTGTGTGTCTGTGTCTGTGTTGTGGGTGGTGGCAGCTGAGTTTGGCAGGTTACTTCACAGTGGCGATGACTCTCTCGCTTAGCTGATTGCAATTACGCAGAAATCAATACTGGTCGCTTGCAAGCACCAGGAAATTGGTAATTCTGCTCCTCGACCTAATTTTAAGTCACACATGGCTCAAACAGGAGCCAGCGACTGCAGCGAGTCTCCCACTTTGACATGGAATAAGTAGGAGCATCCTTTGCAGCTAGATGACAGCAGACTTACAGGAATTATGCAGTGATGGCGCATAGGCTCACCTGGAAGTTTGACATGGCAGCTGTTAATTGCTCCAGCTGCTTTCATAACATCTATGCATCTTGCCAGCCCTGCAAAACCCATGGGAGACTGCTTCCAGTTCTTCTGGAGGTGGGTGACCGCTGTGGCGGATGGCCACCACGTCCTCAGTGGCTCTTGGGACGATGCACAGGACAGTGACAACGAGGATGTCCTTTGAGAACACTTTCAGATAATATTATAAAATATTTCCCTCTGAGTTGTAGCACAGCAGTACAAAGTTGCATACAATGTAGATA
Source organism: Sparus aurata (assembly GCF_900880675.1). Lineage (NCBI taxonomy): Eukaryota > Metazoa > Chordata > Actinopteri > Spariformes > Sparidae > Sparus > Sparus aurata. Next base: position 6,735,284 of record NC_044206.1, read on the forward strand.
ATTCTTTAAAAAAGTGTTACATAATGTTAAATAACACAACATAAACAGCGGTAACAAACTGTTAACCACTAGATAATGTCTTTACAGTTGGCTAAGGCCTAACGATGTTATTTTACCTGTCCATGGTCTTCTCTCAGCACAGAGACACATATCTAAAATTAAATAAACTAGTTCAGTGCCCGTAAGAAAAATGTATTCCTATAGAATAGTGGGAGGTTAAGTAGCTTTTTCATGGATGGCCAAATGAGGCTGTGTTTGAAGTTGGGACGTCAGGGATATTTAGGTTTGTTGTGAAATCCGATATTCCAGAGTACTAGTGCAGTGCCCGTAAGAAAAATGTATTCCTATAAAAAAGTGGGAGATTAAGTAGCTTTTTCATGGCCAAATGAGGCTGTGTTTAAAGGTGAGACGTCAGGGATATTTAGGTTTGTTGTGAAATCCGATATTCCAGGGTATAATTGGCTGTTTTTGACTATTTTTGATTTTGCCATTATATTTCACCTTAAAAGCTATTTACTTGGTGTCATTATTTTCAGCACAACCTCACATGTGTGACTGTACAGTTATTGTTTCATTTTGACATACTCTATTAACACAATGGACCTAAAATCACAAAAAAAACATAAAACCCGAGTAGAAAAAGTTAGATTTTTTTTACTGTGAAAACCACAAATATGTTTAACAAACCAGTTTTTATTACTTATAATGCAAATATAAAGTGTTGTTTGCTAAATATGTGCATACATTTTAAAAATGTACAAAGTTATATTTAACTATTTACATTTAAATGCAGGCAATGCTCATTCAGCTTCTCCTCATTGTTTTGACTCATTAAACAAAAAAACGACTCCACTACACATTAAACACACTACACCAAACACTACATAACACACTAACTATACACTCCAAACACGCTAAATATCACAAATCTCTCAACTCTCAATATTGCTGTCTACACACCAACCGTCGTTGCCTGTCATTTATCTGCCTCCGTCCCTCCCACAACTTCCTGTTCCTCAACAACCAAACTTGCTGCTTGGACACTTTCGTGACAAAAGCCCGTCTTTACCGTTTCTTCCTGCACCAGACACAAAGCAGACGTGATGGCAATGTTCGCGAAAAAGCGTGGTGGACATTATTTACCCTAAGTCCGGTTTTGGACGTGCCGGTGCGTCTGGTCCGTCACCTCGGGAGGTGGGCCGTGTGGGTCCACTTTGTTGTCCGCGCTTCTCCAGATCTCCGAACAGACTCGGTCCAGACTCGTTTAGTCTCATTAATCCACAACAGTCAGTTTAGATGCACAGAACAGAATGGGACCGAACCGCCGGCAAAATCCCGGTCCAGCTGGCGCGGCTGCAGGTATAAATCCGCTTGTTTCTTAAAGTCCGTGTAAACCAAAATCAGCCATTTTCTTCTAAACACATTAAACGGGTCATAAATGTGTTTACTTAAAACATGTAAAAGCCATTCGGCCATGTAGAATTTAATTTTGGAGCTAGGCTCACAAACTGTTTTTCAACATTTCTGTGTTCAGGATCTAATGGGCGGGTCAGAAATCATGCAAATCATGGCTGCGTTAGGTAACGCGGCCATATGATTTGCATAAACCCCGCCCTGCTGCGGAAGTGGTATAAATACGTTCAGCGCATCGGCTTCAGCGGTTCTCCCACTCACTCTCCAGTTTCGGATTGCATTGCCTACAATAGTTTGCAGCTAGCTAACCAGTCAGCTAACCAGCCATGTCTCCTCCACATCGCTCTGCATCTTTCCTGGATGCCACAGTGTGCAGGGTGACTGCGCTGTTAGCTTATTTAAGTTTCCTTCGGATGAAACGTAAGGAAACGGGGAGTCCATTGACGCTGGTCAACTCCGTCCCCGGCTTGCATCCTCTCCTCCGCCAACGAGGAGATGCCACATCATGCCGGTCCCACCGGCATGATGTGGCCGCGCCGCAGCCGACCCTCTCCGTCCCGCTGACAGCGGGTCCCACCGGCGGTATGTGGAGGTAGTATCAGGGCCGCATTATTGGTGAGCCGTCCCAGTGTGAACGGATAATCCGGAGGCGCGGAGCGAGGGCGTGTCGGTCTGACAGTCTAACTGCACAGGTCCTTCACTCAACTAAATACAGAGAAATGTCCCACAAAGCAGCGTTACATGACCGAACAAAAGTAACGTAGTAACTATAACTGTCTTTAGCAACTTATATGAGGAAAACAAATCCCACAGCTGTATGTGGAGAAGCGTCTGTCCTCCTGTCCGTCCCCTCCCTGTCCTCCCGACTCTTCCTCACATTTCTGCTCACAAAACAGCGTCTGTCACGCTTGTCACAAGAGTGTTTAACTCACCGAGTGTTTGACGAAAATAAATCACCGCGACCGCCAGCCCTCCTGACCGAGACTTAAGGAAACTGTCCCCCAGAAAACAGCCTCCGTCCCCGCGAGTGACAGAGTCAGACAGCGTCCTGTTTACTGATGGTGATTATGTATAATTATGTAATTTAGCGCGAAAAACTTCACTCCGTCACTTTCCAGGATGTTTAGTGGGTCAGGATCTCAATCAATACACGTTATAACAGCATCTATATGATTATAAACTGTCCGCGGGTTTAGATAGACAAGGGGAACACCTGGGGAACACCTGGGGAGACACCGACGTCATTAACATGACGTGTAGCCCCCGCCGCATGGGCGTGGTTCCAGCGCCTCTAACTGACACGCCCCCAGCGTTTCACAGCAGAAAGAAGTGCTTGTTTTTCCATGATTTAGAGACCTAATTTTATATACTTAACAATTTTTTTAATCTTTCAAATTTGGCTCAGTGGTCAATGATACATGTTTCTTTGGTGTGACAAACTCATAACACAATTTTTTTGCCGCTTTACACGGACTTTAAGGTGGGGGGTGGCGGTGGGCTCTGCAGTGATTGGCTCTGGTGCACACGTGGCTACGGTATGCAGTGATTGGCTCTGGTGCGCACATGACTATGGTGGCTACGGTTAGCAATGCTAGCAGAATTCGTAAAGCATGAAATAATTTATTCACGGTATCATTGCAGTCCAAACAAATGCGACGTTGCACACCCTTGAACCACGCAGCAGCCATGTGGAAACACTCAGGTCAGTCTGATCCTGATCCGCAGAGATATTTGAGGCAAACACAGACAGACAGACAGACAGACAGAGATTCCTTGCTTTTATAGAGAGATAATAATAATGATGGATGGAATTCAAATGAACATTTCTGCCTCTATTATGACTATTATTCCTACTACTGCTACTACTGCTACAGCTCTTTCTTTCTTTATCTTTTACTAATGCCACTACTACCACAGCTTTTACTACTACTGTTACCAGGGTTGGAGCTACACTCAGCACATATGAAAAAGCGCCTTTGTAAAGTTTTAACTACAGTTCAAAAAATAGGGCCCTACTATAACCAGGTCGTCAGCATGCTGCCAGAAACATTAAGAAATATATAAGAGACCGAATTTCGCCTCAGCGAACAGCATGAAACAGGGTGGAACGTTGCCCTATTTTATCTGCATTTTATGATGGGCATACCAAAAGACACATAGTTATATACATCGGAACACCTCTAGCAAACCGTTTGAGAAAAATTCTCTCATAAATAATTCTGTCAGAGGCCTCGGATGCATCAACAAAATGCATAAATACAATTGAATTATGGCTTCTGTATTCATCAGTCATCTCCTTTAGAGCATAAATACAGTGCCATGTTTTCTTTTAAAGCCAAACTGATTATCAGTAGTGACAGCAAACATTTCCAACCTTGTTAACCGGATTCTTTCCAGCATCTCTGATAGAATACTGGCAAGGGCAATGGGTCTGTTTCTACCCATACTATTTAATTTAGCAGCCTTATGCATAATGACAGGCACTAACAGCACACAGCGGATATAATCCGTGTGGACACCGTGAATGATGAGACCAGTGAAACACAATGAAAGCGGAGGACAGAGCCTATAACAAGCATTCTTCAGGTGTTCGGCAGAAATTTGATCCATGCAACAAGCCTCGTTATTTCCAGCATCAACATGGCAACATCAACATGGCATCATAAACATCATCATGGCAGCATCACCAGATAAAATTACATTACTTTTATCACATTTGATCATTTACAATAACGCTCTCACCTCAGATAAGACTGACCTTCTTCCAGCAATCATAAAGCAGTTTCCTCGCAAGTGACTCTGCTCTCAGTGTGTTGTCTTTTCTTGAAATAAAAGGAACAGCATATTTGAATTGTGCATTGGTGTTAGTTTTTATTTATGTTCCAATAATGACCCCTGTTTAGGTTTACCGCCGCAAAGCTGTCAACACGCAATCCAAAGACAGGACAGTAAATGTCTTCCTTCCCACTCCATTTCTCACAATGAATGAAAATCCCAAATGAAGAAGACGGTGAGCTATAGTGAGGTAAGTACTCAAAGCTGACCTGTACTAAACAGACCACTGTGACCCTACCCCAGGAGGGAGCTGGTTAACATAATCGATCAGCGACTTCTAATGAGAATAACATCTATCGATTATATATAATCAGAGGGGGCCATCCAACATTTAATCCCTCTATCATTCAGAGAGTCATGGAAATGTTCTGATTTGTGAGACAAATAAAGGAAATTCTGATTCTGATTCAGCTTTACATATACAGTGAGCGAGCCAAGAAGTTGTGTGCTAGGCATCACTAATATAAGTTCAACAGTTATTCGGCAGAAGCATTTTGCTGGATATGATAAGATTGCTGTCATTGCAGAAGTGCAACAAGTGTTATGCAAATATTGAATCGCTGACAGATCAGCATTAAAATCCCCAATGAGAGTTGAAACATTGTTCTCAGTGAAGGAATAAAGAAATGCTAATCTGTACATACATTTATCCTCACACTAGTAAGACTCATAAAGTGCATATATATTTCTGATTATACACTTTCACTCAGAGCCGATTTTAGCCATTTTGGGTGTCTCCCCAGGTGAGATGAGGATTTGGCTGAGTTTCGCTGTAGGTAGGTGGCGTATTGGATGTGGTGGTGCTGCTGCTGCTCGTTGCCTGACCTGCAGCTGTATTCAAACATACAGTACATCCATACTGTTACACCACTGCATTAAGTCTGTTGTGTCATTCTATAATAAATATAAACATGTTCATATCAAGCCGGCACTGCACAAATAAGCTTGATCTAATTTGACTGCACAAGACCTGCATTCAGTTAGTAACATGTTTTAACTGTAACATTCAATAATAAAAACAACAACAACAACAACAACAACAACAATACAAGTAATAATAATGCAGCAGTGTATCAGAGAAGTTGCTTCAGAGAGTGGTGTAGGTGGCAAACTTGTAGACTTTTGAATACATTTTTTCATGTTCCTCATCAAAAATGAATTATCGATCACTTTCAAAGGCAAACTCCATGTAGAAAGATACGACTGTCAGTAGCAGTGATGGGTAGATCGCGTCCGTGATGCCTCCAGCGGATCAATGAGGAGAGGGCAGAATCTATGCGCACGGATTGTGAATCCGAGAGCACGGTTTCTAATTCCATTCCCAGGGATTTCCACATCCATTTTTTTCTACCGTGTGCCCCCAGGTGGGCTCAGGAGAAATCTAATAATATAAATCCGCCTCCAGTCAAAAATATGTTTTTTTTACTTCTTGTTCCTACAGCTGAATGTTTGAACTGTGCAGACTGACGTATTTGACACAAGACGGCTGTTTTTTCACATAAATAAGTGTACAGTGATCATTGGAAATCTGATTTTCGAGCATTGGTCCAATATTCAGCACATGCAAGTGTGGTGTGGAAACCTAAAGTCTTCAATGCACACTGTCTGAGAAAGGACTTCACAGTAAATTAAGAATCATCATTTAACCTGAGTGAAAACATTTTAACTTGTAAATAAACCTTTTTTTCTTTTTTGGAAAAAAAATCATCAGACACACATTATTTTTCCAAGCCAACTATTTCTACATGTCTTAAAGGAGAACTTCGTTCGATTTAAACATGCAGCTTCATTGCTCAAGCTACCCTTGACTTGCCAGTACTGAAGACGCGAACACATTTGGTCAAACCATTACAGAGCTCCGTGAACGCAGATTTAGCATTGAACGCTAACAGCATGGGGTCAGAACTTTAAACTGTGTTTTAAGCGTCTTAACATGCTCCACATCTCACACCAAAAGTTATGCAACATCAGCAGACACCTTAGCACACAGCACTGTAGCGTGTATGACTCAAAATGAATAAAAAAGTAGTTAAAACAGTGTGTTTGTGCAAGCAGCTACATACCTGTTTGTTGACATCCGCGTCTTCCGGTAGCTAGACCAAACTAGTCAATCCGTCGAGCGTGCACTTACTCCCTCACTGGCGGAGACGGAAACGTATTCCAGCATTTTCGTGTTTCTGTTCATAATGTACATGTCCATGTTACAGCCTGTCATGAGCCATGAGCCTTACAATAGCCTGTTAAGCCTGTTAAGTGCACACTCGGTGGATATACTAGTTTGGTCTAGCTACCGGAAGACGCGGATGTCAACAAACAGGTAAGTAGCTGCTTGCACAAACACACTGTTTTAACTACTTTTTTATTCCGTTTGAGTCATACACGCTACAGTGCTGTGTGCTAAGGTGTCTGCTGATGTTGCGTAACTTTTGGTGTGAGATGTGGAGCATGTTAAGACGCTTAAAACCCAGTGTAAAGTTCTGACCCCATGCTGTTAGCGTTCAATGCTAAGTCTCCGTTCACGGAGCTCTGTAATGGCTGGACCAAATGTTTTCGCGTCTTTGGTACTGGCGAGTCAAGGGTAGCTTGAGCAATGAAGCTGCATGTTTAAATCGACCGAAGTTCTCCTTTAACACGTGACTCCAGGGAATCTTTCAGGAACTAGTACTGCTTTAGTGAAGCTTTTAATGCTAAGGCTGTATTAAATGAAATAAAATCAAACACATTTTATTTATTTATCCCAAAATCACATTGCCTCAGTGGGTTTTACAATCTGTACAAAATGTACATGTATTGCATTGTGTCATATTGTAAGGTGTCCGTGTTATTTTGTCTACCTCAGATGCCCTCCAAAGAACAGAATGATCTCAGTTAGGCGTTGAACTAATCCTGCTGAGGATCTGTTTTTTTCTCACACACCAAAATGAGATGATTATGGAGCAGGGAGAGACAGAGGTTTCTGACACAGAGTAAACCACAGCACTCCCAAGAAATCAAAGTTTCCTAGGTTCCACATTACTATCCGATACAAGTTGGCAAAAAAATCGATTTGGCACAAATGGCATGCAAAAGTTGAGAAATGATTAAACACTGCAACCACCTACACACCAGGGGACACCCATCTGATAGCCAACCATACCTAAACAAACCCATCCTAACCTAACTTAAAGCGAAAGATAAAATAACCTTTAGTAAACCAAGCCAGCTGCCCTAAACATAATCCTTTTCCAGCCTAAGACATCATTTACATTTAAGAGTGACACTAAGCTGCTGAGAGCGAAATTCGACCAGTCAGCCTCATAGACAACACTGCAGAAAGCCGACACATGGCAGTGTGGATGCACAGTTACTATTATCAAAGAAAGAACAACGTCGAAGAGGACCTGCAATTTTCCAGAGAGGATTTGAGTGACATTCAAGATGCTGGATAAGGTTTTGAAATCACTAGTCAAAATTCAGAGCAGTGTGTCCTTGTGAACACTGTGTGCTGCTAAATATCGTGGCGAAAGAATTTTGATTTTGAAATCAAGCAAGTCATCACATGAGAAACGTAGATTTTCAAAAGGACCCCTTCTCCACTGATCCACTGATCCACGACTGCTTCTGTCACACCTAATGGATTTCACAAGCAACTCACCGAGCAGTCCTTCTATCGCTCTCGTCTTCATTTCGATACGTACTCTAAGACTTCTGCATACATGCCGGTGTTATGTGGTTGGTCTCATTCTCAGGAAAGGCAGCAGTCGGGCTTGTTAGCACACTCACTGCAAGTTTTCGCGTATGCCATTCATGAGTCCTGCACGGGCACTTGGTTACGGTATAGCAATTAATGCAGCAGCTTCAACATCAGGTCGGGAAAGCTAAACACAAGATGGTTCAATATTTCGCAGAACACATATGAGATTCCCTTCAAAATCAGATCAGAAATGGCACAAACATGACGCGACCGTCAACGGTGTCCCACCCTTTAACTCACTGGCTGCGCACCACAAACATAACGGACCTCTGTGTACATGGAGAATACTTTTAAATTATCAAGTTAAACTGAATGCATAAATAGTTAAAGAACTACTCTTACCACAGTTATAAAGTATTACAGTTTTTATTGATTGCTTTGATGCAGCAGTCAACTCAAACTCCACATTTTCAAAACAGTTAACACACAGGCCGAAACAGTGGCACTCATGGTCAAAATGACTCATTTTGTTTGCAAAAGGCTCTAACTGTGCCAAAACATTTAAGATGTTGTCAAATTTGCCTTCTTGCAAAGAATTGAATCCAGAATCAGAAATGCTTTGATGCATTTTTTGATTCCAATGATTCTTTTTTTCGAACTGTGGCTGAAAACTGAAATACTGTAAATATTACACAAATACATGGAACCAAAATAGAATCTATTAGAGTATAAGAAAATGAGAAAGCTGGTAGTCTCATAGTCCACAAAACATTTCTGCAGCTTCACAGCAAGCATTTCTGACACTGACCTGTTTTAAAACATAGAAAAGAAGTTAAAGATATAAAATATTACAGTAAAGTATAACAATCTATTACTGTAGTGTATAAGAAACAGCCACTATTGATACTCAGTCTCTTCTGTCTTGACGATGGGGCCACATGGCCTGATCCACATCACATTCATTATCCTCTCTTGCAATGAACCAAGGGAAAAATCTTCTTGCATGCCATCCAACCTTGACATTCCTCTGCACCTATTTCTCACTCTCATCTGCCTTAGACCTCTTCAATCCATGTTGGCAAAGAACAACACAGCCGCTGCACTTTTTAAGGCCTGTAGACTGATTGCTCATTGAAGATTTGTGTTTAGGAGTGTCAAACAGGTGCTTTAGTGATTTCATACTGATGTAGGTAGTTTCTAATAGTTAGGAACAGATGGTTTCTGTTTGGTTACCATAGCTAAAACAATGGAGTTTGGACTGCTTGAATGACATCCGTGTTAACTGTTCTGCAAAAGGGTGAGGAAAATGTGTCAATTCAATGAGAAAGGGTTAACACATCTGCATGAGGTGTCTTGGGCTCTGCTGAGACAGTGATGATGAAAACCGAGTGGATTCCAGTTTGTTTAAACAGGTCAAAGCAGTCAATAAAAACTGTAACACAATAAAAATGTGAGAACTGTCATGTTCGTGTAACCCTTGAGATATAAGATTAACATGACTCTATTCAATGTTAATGTTAATCCCCCCCGAGAGCATGTTATAAAAGGTACAGAGGAAAAACAGAAGCAGTGGACGCTGTTGCTGCGTCTCTATAGACAGGGAGTCTGCAGCCACTGCCGACCTGAAAGCGGAGCAAATTACAGCCAGCAAATTAAAAAATTTGACGTAAAAATGGCAAATAGGCAGATTAAACACATTCTATATTCTAATAACATCTTACTATGGTTCATCATCTGTACAGTGCATTCTGGGTTGTTCTGGGGAGAACACGATAATCTCGACAAGCCCTTTCGTACTTTAACTTTAGCACTGATGTAATGTAGTGCAACATAAAATATCTCTGCAAGAAAATCATTGGTCTCCCAGTGGAGATCAGTTTGTTGCTTGTCCAAGAGATGTGGCTGAAGATAACATTTAGGTTTTTGAGTCTTTTGAGTTGAGATTAATTTGTCACGCAAAAGGTTTCGCACTCTTCATTCTGCTTCATCCCATTCACTTTGTTAAATTCTCCCAGGTAAACAAGTTTGGACTTGGTATAGTGTGTTATGCTCCACACAACATAATTCCCTCAGGTTCTTTATCTGAGCAGGCTCAACGGATTCACAGACCCTTTTCTTGCATCTGTCATCGTGGGACTATCTGTGATGTGAACATGCAAAACTCTGTGGTGGTCTGAACAACGGGCGACTGGAGGAGATAAACCCCGTCCTCCAAAGTTTTACTCTCTGTGTTGCAGTCACTTCCAGCCTGTGGATCAGACTGACAGCCAGCAGAGACCTTGTTGTTCCTCTACTCCTGAAGGAGTCCTCTTTACGCTTTATCTGTTAGCTGGCTCGTGTCACTGGCTGCTCTTCTCAAAAGAATTACTGCTGCTTACTGAAACGGAAGAGGTAAAAACTGTGTTCGATAAAACTGGGGAGTGACTGCATGCCTGGCCCTCAAAAAAAAAACAACCCAATACAGGGCCGTGTTTTGAGAAAAACAATTCTAAATGTTTGTCAGAACTATTGATTCATCAAAAATTGCTCAACCCCACACTGATGTTGTGCTCATATACCATACCTTGTTGTTCTTTTGGACCCCTTGAGAAATCTATACAACCTCTCTCATTCGGTCAGCTGTTGCAATGTATGTAGCACAGCCAAGCAGTTCGTCCTTTCTGTGGGACAGATTTTTAGATCTCATGGCCATAAAGCAAAGACAATATGTGAAATTATACCTCTTTGTCTGCATTGACAAATATAAGAGCGTTTTTTCCGAACTCCATGTTGAGTTGAAAGAACTGCTTGTTTTCTCTTTTTCTTCTAACTTCTGTGTTAGTGATAAAAAGTTAAGCATTTCCATGGCCCGACAGAGCATCCAGCTGGAGCCAACACTCTGTGGCTGACTGAGCTAAGCTACTCAAACTAACAAAGAAACTGAATATTTGGAGTGAGAACTTTTCAAATTGAAGCAAAGAGCACCATCACCTATTCAGGCTTTCTGTCATAAACAGCCAGAAATGGTAGACATTATGAAATACAATGGATTTCTTTTGAAAAGAATCTGAAATTTGGTTTGATCGAGGGTGGCATCCTGTCTGAACGATGCAGACTCGCCTGAGGTCAGTCAATAGTTGTATGGATGGAACACTCAGACTGCATTGTAAAATCACTTTCACAAATGCCTGTCCTTGAATTCCTTGGAAATCTTCCTCCGACTGACCCTGTGATCATTTGTGAATCAGCAAAAATCATTTTTGACTAGCGCTGAGTACATGTGAGTCTTGTTCCAGACCTAGTCACCATGTCTTAATAGGTGGCTTAATTTATCCATACTACTGTATATATTGAGATATATAAAGCAGAAGGGAGAAATGTTTTTTTTTTTCCAATAAAGACTGAATTATACAGACTGATGTACAGACTGAAATATGTGAATAAGTATAGGTTAGACTTCCAGGAAATGTTGTACAGATGTGACGGTGTATGGTTGTGTTTTTCTGTTGCCTAAGGAGAAAGTAGGAGTCATTTATTTGATGCCAATTTGTGAGCCTATTTTGTTATTTTGTTTTGCTCATTTATCTGCAAGCTGAAACTGCGTCATAGGTCATATTTTCACGCAGGATTGAAAAGAAAAAGACACTGTGAATGTGCTGTAAATGGCAATTACTATGCTTTAGCATTTTCAACCTGCTGGTGCTGATTTGAAAGAATAAGTGTCCTCCAGCTCCGGTGTCTCATTTGAACTCACCGTAGTGTATGGTCGTCACAGTGTGTTACTTTCATCTTATTCTTTTGCGTTTTCTTCTTTTTCTACTTCATCTCAGCTGCACAGACACGTAGAGGTCTCCACAGCATATGGATGTCCATGCGGGAAAACACAAATGCAGTGTCGCAGCTCCAGATGGTCTGGTGGGGTCTTCTGTAGTGCTGGAGGTGAAGTGACCCTATGGTGCCAGGGAGATAACAATAAGTGAACCATTGCAAATCAAGGTTTCTCTGTTCGTAAGGTAGGAGGGTAGTTAAAGCCTCTCCTTACCGGCACCAAGCGCAGGAGCAGCTTCACCTCGCTCACTGACCAGCTACCCTGCGGTCTGGATTGCACAAGAGAATGACTTATCCCCATAGCCTGAGATGAAAACTGGCAGTCAGGTCTGTTTGCTCTGGAAGCCGACATGCTTCAAAAGTTGGCGCTGCGGTGAACCTGTTGTGCGAATAGTTTTTAATGCACATATTTTTGTCACAGGTAGCAGGGGGTGGCTGTAAACTGCAAACAGATGGGGTCAGAGGGAGGGAGGTACGGCTAGACAACACAGTCAGTACTGGTGTGTTACGTTATTGCCATTTTTTAATATACTTAATTGATTAGTATGGTTTTGATTAATAACATGGTTGTAGTGGTACACAGGCTTCGCGGTTGGCTACGATTCAGGCCCGGTTTTTGAACAGCTGCGGCTTTTGCTCGTGAATACAGGACCAACTAGCATGCACATGTGAAGGCACATTGCGGTGGAACTCAAGCAAAATGACCTCATGCTTGAGTCCTGTATTCTTTAGACTGAGTGTTGTCGCATGTCTGCAGCAACATTAACACTCCCACAGCTTTAGTTGTCGCTTTGGTCTGAATCTGCAGAGAGAGGCTGTCCGAATGCTTGATGTGCCTCCTCCGCTTTTCGACACGTTTGGGTGATCGGGTCGTACTTCCACAGAAAATACCTGACATAAGCTGGTCAATGACAAGGAGACAGTTAATCTGAAGCGTGCCACAGAGGAGATGAGACGAATTTAGGAATTCTAAATAATTTTGCCCCGATCAAAATTAATCCTGTTCTGTGTGTCAGCTGGCAAATAATATAGGAATGGGGGAATGTTTACCGTGACTGCTTCATGCACAGTATTCTAGATCAGGAGTCCTTTGTCAACCAAAATAAGGTCTCCAGGCTTGAAACGGTCCAGAAGCCAGCACCATTTCCCCAGCACTTAATCCTGGGGTAAAGTTTGCTGCACTATGTCAACACAGCATTCTGTGCCAACCCAGAGACTACTTTGAAGGCATCCCACAGTATGCATACAGTAGTAGGTCTCTTTCTGTGTATTCATTTATTTGGGATTGCACATTTTGATGTCAGCGCAATCAAATATAATTCTGCAGCTTTGGAGGTGCAGAAATGAAGAGGGTAAGCTGGTCTTAAATACTCGATTTTATTGCTTATACTGCAGTGGAAGAGTGCTGTCAGGTGCAGGTGTGTATAGTCATGATGGAGTTTCATGAGGGCCATGAAACTTTTTGGGGCTCCAACCAGCACGGTATGTAATCAGCCGTCAAAACGAGCAATATATTCACCCACATCAATGTGATTATCTGGCAATCCAGCCCGAAGAACACTCAGCTGTGGCACAATACCGCACCCCCACAATAACTCCGTTCATCCTCATGCTAGAGTCTATTGCTTCATTCAGAACACAGCTGTTGTATCATTTCAAAACATGATTATTAGGGAAAACTGTTGATATGGGTTTGAGGAAGTGCAGCTCATCCTCCTCTCCATCCATGGCTAGCCCAGTTTCATTCCCAATAGTGTTTTCCTCACTCAGGCACTAGGAATGATCTCACCTTTTATGTCCAATGGTGACGTGATTTGTAGCTAAAAATACTTTTTTTCCCCTGAAGTTGAAATGACAGCTACACGTGGGAACTGGGCCGCCTGTGATCTCACTTGACGGAAAAGTTGAGGATAGGCAATATCAGTTTTATGGAAGTTCAGGGTGCACGCAAAATCATTTACAATTATAAAACTCCCACAATTTTAGAATGTACAGTACTGTATAGGCTATCCTACGGTTATGAAGATAACTAAAATAAAACTAATACAAGATTAAAATGGATATATTTCCTCATTGTTGCATGTTTCAATATATTTAACTACAGTGATGGAGAAATTATTCAGATCCTTATCTTTAGTCAAAGAACTTACCACGCAGTAAAAAGTTTATACTATTTTAATCTCCTTCTTTTACCCATTAATTGATTGACTGTAAAAATCCAAAATATATGTCTAAAATCTGAAATTCTGTCACAACAGCTGTCAGTCCAATGAATTGTTGCTCTAGTAAAAACCTTCTGCTTGCTTCAATGGAGTCTTGATTATCTTGTGCAATCTAGCTGCTTCATGTGGCTGTGAGCATAAAAGTAAGCCTTGCATGCATCGTGAAAGTTTCCCTGTGACTATATAAAGCCAGTGTGGTGCTGACATGGAAAACACCGTAACTTGAACTTGAAGCACAGGCCTCCTCTGTCTCTCCACTGGGCACCATTGGTCAGAAAACAATAAAACAAGCATTCTAGCCAATCCTCCTGAGGCCCGGCTAAAAAATACATTTCAGTCCAGTGAAAGTAAGATAGCTAGCTAATTAATGAAGACAAAAAAAGTGGAAAACACTAGGATTTTGAACACCATAATCTGGAAAAAAAAAAATCAAATGGAAGACACTATAAATTGATAAACTGACAGGAGAGTTTGACATGGAATAGTTGCAACAGATGAACACAACTAGGCTGTAAGTGCAGATGAGTGACTAGGTGACTTTCTATGTTTGGGCTGTTGATAAATGGCCACAGCGGCGGCTGTCAAGATATTGTTGTCATGGAGACAAGACAGAATTGCAGCATTTCTTCTCTCAGCGCACAAACGCTTCAGTCAGTGCCCTGCCAATCCTTTTCCAAAGAAAACACTATGTGGACACTTAAGCCACTTGTTTACTACGAGTTAAATCACGAGTGGGCAATTTGCTGAGATATTTTATGTCATAGAATAAAGTGTGAAAAATCGGTCCAACTTGTGGTAACCACAGGCTTATTTCAGACATTTAACCATAAATCAATTCAAACAACCCATTGACCTTCAAGATAAGGGAACCCGAAGTGCAGAAATGTGAACTAATTTCCAGGCTTATCTGCATCATTCTTTAAACTCAGATAGTGTTAACATTAATGCCTTATTATAAGCATGTTGTGTTGGCTGTACTTTGCTTTTACATTTCACAAACATAGAATATTGAGACATATTTGCAATTTTAACTCAAAAATGTGTTGGTGTGACACAGCTATTGATAGGTTCCTCTGCTCTGGACTCTCCGGCTCCCCATCAGGACTATAGCCCCTTCACACTGGCTTTTCAAGGCGGGAATATTCCACTTCACTGGTCAGGAAATAACGTAGCAAATCAGCATCTGCGTGTAAGGGTAATCCAGCAGCGCGGGACAGGGGTATGACGACTAAACAGATCCTTCATTGGCTAAGAGAGAAGTGTCCAAGACTTCAACCCACCGAAGCAGAGTTAAAAGACCAAACAACATGTGGGAGCAGGGAGTGTCTCAGAATTTAAAGGTGGAAAAGCTGCTTTCACGCTGTCTGGCTTACCGACTCTTCGCCACAGTTTTGCCTGAATAACATCTGAATAACGTCTATCCCTGGCAGTGCAGCTCGTGTTGTTGACTGGAGGTGATTTATTGAGGAAAAGCCATCTTGACCTGGTCAGCCCTTCCCACTGAACCTCCCCCCTGAAGAACAGCATCACTCTCCGGGGGTCCACTATTTACTGATGGCAGTTATTTAATTAGGAGCAAATAATGTATCTTTGTTGCTTTTTTGGCTCTGCATCACCGGCAAGCTGTATGAAATGACAGTACACTGTAGCGGCTTCATGCCAGCGCTGCTTGGTTCAGTGTGAACAAACAAATGGTGTATGGGCAAACCTTTGTTGAGTCGCCATTGCGGAATCTCTTTCTGCAAGAGCTTACATTTACTCTCAGTCAAATTTGCATGCACATGTTTTCCCTGTGAGCAACAGTTTACGGCAATTGCAGTGAAATCAATAGATTTTTGATTAATTTATTGTTTGAAGTGGTTATTCAATTGACAATGCCCAACCAAGTGCCTGCAAAAAGTTTAACCAAACCTAAATAAGACAAAGTGAATCTGATTTCTGACACTGATTTTTACACTGTATTGCTATAATGATCTACAAATAAATACACAGTACAATCAATCCAAATAGGTTTCCACATTGTAGATACTTTATTAGCTGGCTGATACTGAATAACGTGAGGGTCAGTGACACGCATAGGGCTCTTGACTGGATTACTGTTTACTTTATTTGTTTGCTCATCTTAATAAATGTGAAAATGAATGCCTCATCACTGTTCTCACTTAGGATCCTTTCATTTACAATACTTAGCTATACATTACAAAATGTCAGTCATCAGCTGCTGTCCTCAGAAGCTCGACTGACACCGATGCTCTGTTGGCTCATGTTATTCTTATTTTGCACCTCAGTCTGACGGCAATTTTAGGCACAGCCTGTACTGTCAGAACGACGACAACCCACTACTGGCTTTGATCAGAAATCGCTGCTTCACCATAATTGGAAAATAAGACTTTTGAATAAACTTATGATGTCTTGTTTTGGTTGGAAAATACATACCCTTGATCTATTTTTGCTTTGATTTCATTTCCTCCATTCATTTGCAGCCTGTATGGATCTTTCTTTTCTCTGGCACACCAATTTTGTTGCGGCACATTTCCAAATTTTAAACCCCATGGTGTCTCTTTCCTTACACAGAAAATCATGTCTGATGACTGTACACTGCATACACAAAGGCTTGCTGGCTGTTTAAATGTGGGCAATAATCCCATTTTTACTAAAAATGTTTTGCTAAAAACAACAGGTCCATGTATAATTTCAAGTTTAAGATTATATACATATCCACTTGCTTACAGAGGGATGAATGAGAGAGAAGATACCCCCCTTCTGTCTGTATGCTTAATGTGAAGGTACAGCCAGGAGCCAGTTAGCTTAACAAAGACATGACACAGGGTGAAACAGCTAGCCTGGCTCCATTCACAGATACCAAAAGCAACCTCTAAAGCTCACTAATTACCTCATTATACTGGGCCTTCTTTGTTTAACCTGTACTTCAACTTAAAACTAAACACTGTGAGAGATATGTTATACAGTGACTGGCTGGAACAAAATGTTTGTCGCAATTAAATGCAATATTTGGAGCAAATCAAGCCCTATTCAGACGTTCATAAATGGTCACATTGTTGGCTTCATCAAGCTTCTAAAATGATGGCTTTACTAGTTTTATTTAGAAAGTTGTCTTTTACCTTAATGTTCCTTAAAGCTTTATTTGGGACCGTAGATTATGATAGAGGCCTCATTTCATTTGGCCTGTCTGAAAAGATTTGAGAGGCTACCTGTCTGTCTACCTGCCTGCATGCATTCTGCCCATGCACTCGTTACACATGACTGCATAAGGCTGGGCAGATACATGGCTGAAGCTATTAGTGTGCCACAATGGAAGAGAATGTACAGCTAAAATAACCCAACACTGACATCTTGGCATGGTCAGATACTATATAACTCTGTAAAATAAAGTTGCACAGTGCAAACAGACCCAGAGCCGAAGAACAGCCCCGCTGCGGCAGCAACAGACTCATTCAGCAGCTAATGTTAGCACAAAACAGACAGCCCCTAAGCCAAGCTAACCCAGTTAGCACAAAGCACACACCTACAGCAGTAATGATTAGGGGCCGATTACTCAGAGATGCGTCGTTTCAGGCGTAACCAATTAAAAATCCCCTTGGGTACATCGGACAAAACCACTTTTGTGTGATTGATGTCGGGGCTTATGGGAAAAGCAGCGACGGAGAGACTCCGGCTATGTATGTATTTGGGAAAGCCTTGTATTCCCAGACCCTTCATCTCCTTGCAGAGGTCCCTCCTGGTGCTGAGGATCAAATGCCAGACCCTACACAGGACAGAACCCTCCACAAGATGGAAGAGGAAGATGTTCAACTACCAGATCTCCCAGGTAAGGATATATGTAGATTTGGCATTCTCTAGCACCAAGTTCTGGTGATGTCTCTATAGCAGTGTTTCCCAAATGTTGCGGTGTGGCACAATGGTGCACCGTAAGGCAAGTCCAGGCGTCAATTGGGAATTTGTTACAACCTTAGATTATAAATATACAAATATACAGCAAGCAGTTAACACATTTTACATATGTCCTTTCTTATACACATTCACTTCCTAATACGGGGGCAAAATCTATAAAATATCTATATAAATTCTTTAAAAACCCTCCCGGGAACTCAAAATAAACGTAAGATGTGTATCTTGCACACATTCAAAAACAGGTGTGCCTGTTTTTTTTTTTGTACAGGTGTGCCTGTTTTTGTATGTGTGCAAGATACACATCGTAGGTTTTTTTTTGAGTGAAAGGGCAAAGGGCAAGATTTTGGCTTGCACTTTGGTGTGCAAGTTCCCACCCTCCCCTAGTACTGGCTTGGTTGGCAGCTAGTCATCTGCTTCCCTGGACAGCAGTGGGGAACGTTGATTTGGTGGTGGCACATAGAGGCAGTCTGGGAGGGTCGTAGCTGAAGCAAGTGAAGCTGACTTAGCAGTGGAAAAACACTACTCACCCTTGATTCTCTTCTTTTTTACCCCAACAGGGGCTGAGCGCTCGAGCAGCCAAAGTGGAAGTGTCATTGATTGATTACAGAGGCCTGTACATAGGAAAGAATTTAATGGAGCGGGACTTAGACTTTTATTGTGATTTTACATCTGATGCTGTGTTTTAATTAGTGAGATTCTGGCATTTAACAATGTTAATTTAGGTGGTAATATCCTTTATTAATATTTACACTGTAATAAACCCCATTTTAATATGAGTTTTCATCTCTTGTTTGATTTTTAACCCTGCTCCCCTCATTTTAAAGAACCCAAGAGCTGTTAAGTGTCCTTACGCTCTGAATTAACCCTAGGCAGCACTGTCTGGGCTTTCTATTAGATTGTCCTTTTAATACCTAATTTTAATCTGTGTTTTTTACGGCCTCTGCCTCAATAGAAAGCCTCCGCACTGGCACCGTCTTCACATTTGACAAAAAGAAACTTGACCAGATATTCATAATCAGCTGTGTCACGGCCGGCTCAAAACCATGACAAATCATAGGAGACAACACTAGAAGTTAAAGCAAGTAAATCATAATTTATTGAAACTAACTCAAAAAACCCATTTATCAATGTGAAAACAAAACAATACAGAGCATGGAGAGCAGAGAGCAGGATTTCTCCCTTGTCCTCCCTCTCTCTCGCAGAGCCTAGTGCGGTGTGTTCTTATAGTACTGGGAACACCGGGCCCAGGTGTTCCCAGCACCTAACGACGCCCGAACCCCTCCTGCTGGGCATCTGCAACATAAAGAATATCAACAAACAGCCCAACAGCACCAGAGGCATGGCCGTCACACCCCCCCTCTTAAAAACGGGGTGCCTTTTGGAACCACGACAATCCACTCAAATAAATAAATACAAGAATACAACCTGCACACAGCACTCCTCATCAACCTCAGCATCAGGATCCTGTTAGTACGCTGCATAAGGGATGAGAAGTTAACACAACACAGGCTGCTTTACATCACAGGGGCACGTGACAGCGCGTCCGCCACCAGATTCTCCGACCCCTTAATGTGATGTATGTCCAAACAATATGACTGCAACATAAGAGACCATCTGATTAACCTCTGATTTGGACACTTCAGAGAGTTCAAAAAAATCAATGGATTATGGTCAGTAAAGACAACAACTGGCATTCCTGAGCCAACATACACTCCAAAGTGACTCAAGGCCCAGACTAAAGCCAACGTCTCCTTTTCGATGACCGAGTAGTTCAATTGGTGCTTGTTAAATTTCTTAGAAAAGAAACTTACAGGCCTATCCATCCCCTGGCCATCAGACTGCATAAGTACTGCACCTGCCCCAACATGACTGGCATCCACCTGCAGCTTGAATGGCTTGTCAACTCTGGGGGCGGCTAGCACCGGAGCACTACACAGAAGGGCCTTTACGTTCTGGAAAGCCTGCTGACAGATAGGAGACCACACATATTTGACACTGGTCTTTAACAAATCAGTGAGGGGGGCAACCACAGAAGAAAAATTCTTACAAAACCTGCGGTAATACCCTACCATTCCTAAGAACCGCATTAGCTCCTTTTTTGTTGTTGGTGTGGGAAATTGCTCCACAGCCAACACCTTTGCCTGCACTGGTCTAACCTGGCCCTGTCCCACAACATGGCCGAGGTATGTTACGGTTGCATGAGCAAATTCGCATTTTGCTAGATTAACTGTCAGGCGGGCCGCAGCCAAACGTTCAAATAACTGGCGAATGTGCAGGACATGACTGCTCCAGCTGTCACTGTAAACAACCACATCGTCTAGATAGACCGCACAGTTGTCCAAATCACCAACCACCATGTTCATTAAACGCTGGAACGTAGCTGGAGCATTCCGAAGGCCAAAAGGCATCACCTTATACGAATACAGGCCAGATGCAGTAACAAATGCAGAAATTTCCTGCGCTCTTTTAGACAACGGCACCTGCCAATAGCCTTTCAGAAGGTCGAATCTACTCACAAACTTTGCAGACCCAACCTCATCGATGCAATCATCCATCCTTGGAAGTGGAAACGCGTCCGGCTTGGTGACATTGTTGACCTTCCGAAAATCAGAGCAAAACCTGAGGGTGTTATCAGACTTTGGAACAAGCAGACATGGGGAAGCCCAGCTAGAAGATGATGGTTCAGCAATATTGTTTTCAAGCATGTTCTTAATCTCTGCATCTAAATACTTGCGTTTATCCGCAGATACACGATAAAAACGCTGCTTGATTGGTTTTGCCTCCCCCACCTCTATGTCATGCTCTAAAAGATGAGTCTGCGAAGGTGTATCACCAAACAAACTTGGAAACCTGCCAATTAGTTCAGTCAACTCTACACGCTTTGACTCATGCAAATGGCCTAACAAATTGTCCAAGTTGCTAAGCGTCTCAGTGTTCCTTAGTCGACCACACAATAACCCCTGACCAAAACTCTGAGTCTCTTCCATCTCTGTCCCTGCCACGGACGGAGACGAGGAGTACACCATTGTGTTTGCAAAAGCTGCTGACTGAACATGCTCACAACTACTCACATTTACCAATCCTGACTCAATGACACGCGAGTAGTAGGGCTTCAGCAAATTAACATGACAAAGCTGTGACTTCTTCCTGCGCTTTGGAGTAGAGATCAGATAGTTCTCCTCTGAGATCTGCTTCAGCACTGTGTGAGGACCTGTGAACCTGGCCTGAAATGGTGAACCAACAATCGGCAGAAGTGCCAGCACTTGATCGCCAGGACTGAATTGGCGCCGCTCAGCCCGTTGATCATAAATATGCTTCATCTTCCCTTGAGCTTTAGCCAGTTTCTCTCTTGCCAGTTCCCATGAAACATACAACCTATGCCTAAACCCGTTCACATAGTTAATCATGTTTTGTGGAGGATCACTATTCTTGAAATTGTCTCTCAACACTGCCAAAGGACCACGAACAGAGTGTGCAAACACCAAGTCATTGGGACTAAACCCGGTACTCTCCTGGGTTACCTCCCTGGCTGCCAACATCAACCACGGCAAGCCTTCCTCCCAATCCTTGCCCAACTCAGTGCAAAAGGCACGCAGCAGTGACTTCAGCGTCTGATGGAAACGCTCCAGCGCCCCCTGGCTTTGTGCGTGATACGCTGATGACTGAGAGTGCTGCACTCGAAGTTGTTTTAACACTTGAGCAAACAGATGGGAAGAAAAGTTTGACCCTTGATCACTTTGGACAACCCTGGGGATGCCAAAGATGGAAATAAATTGCGAAAGTGCTTTAACCACCGACCTGGTCGTGATTGATCGTAGGGGATATGCAGCTGGATATCTGGTGGCTTGACACATGACAGTAAGCAGATATTTAGCTCCAGACCTAGAAGGAGGTAGAGGACCAACACAGTCAATAATAATGTGCTCAAAAGGCTCACCAATGGCAGGTATTGGGTGCAGTGGGGCAGGCTTGATAACCTGGTTTGGTTTGCCAGTTATTTGACATGTGTGGCAAGATTTGATGTACTCCGACACATCTTTCTTTAGCCGAGGCCAAAAGAAGTACCGTAAAATGCGGTCATATGTCTTCCTGACTCCCTGGTGCCCTGATTTGTCATGGTTTTGAGCCGGCCGTGACAAATTGGACTCCCTTCACTGGCAAAGCCGGGCGCACCCCAATGGTCACCTCCCCCTGCACTAAGTCTGAAAAAAGATTGAGTCTGTGAAGTGGAGCAGACAAAACAACCAATCCCATTCCCAGAACTAACACTGAATCTCCAGTATCAGTCTCCCCTGAAAAAGGGAGAACAGACGCCAGGATGAATGAATCCAATGCACCAGTGTCTCTTAGAATTGTAACAGGGACCTTCTCACTGGATCCAGACAGGGAAACATATCCGCTTGATACAAAAGGCAAATAAGCGACATCAACAGGAACCTCCTTATGTACGTCAGGCATGTCTGAAACACACATCGCTGAAGCAGCAAATGCAGCGGGCTTCACACTCATTTGCTTGTTTCTTTTCTGTAGAGCATAGCAGTCTGCTTTCACATGCCCTTTTTTATGACAGAAGTGACATACCTTTTCCATGTCATTCCAACCAGACATCCTTGCCCCTACCTCAGGCTTGGCTGCTCCTGCAGAAAACAAAACCTGACCAGTAGCACTATCCCTAAAGCCACCAGCACCACGCGCACTTCCCCAACCACTGTTGTGTGTCAAATCATATTGATCTGCTAATGCAGCTGCCTCACCAACTGTTTTCACCTGTTGTTCTGTTACATATGTGGCAATTCGGTTAGGAACAGCATTTTTGAATTGTTCCAAAAGCAAAAGATCACACAAATCTTCAAATGTTTTAACTCCAGAGGCCGTTTTCCAGCGATTAAAAGCATTCACTATATCACGTGAAAACTCCAGGTAGGACTGTTTATCCTCCTTTTTACCCTTCCTAAATCGCTGGCGATAAGCCTCAGGAACCATCTCATAGGCTTTAAGAACAGCAGCTTTTACTGAATCATAGCACAAACTGTTAGTCACAGACAAAGCCGAGTATGCCTCCTGTGCCTTCCCAGTCAACACACACTGCAACATGGTTGTGCGATCAACATCAGGCCAGCCCCTAGCATCAGCCACTCTTTCAAACAAAGAAAAAAATGTCTCAGGATCCCTTTCATTGAACTTTGGAACAAGACGCAGGTTACCAACCAGATCAAAATGTGGATAAGAGGAGCGAACACCTGAAGAAACATCTTCAGCTAGCCCTTGACCAGCTTCCATGTTCAACTTACCCTCTCTGAACAAACTTAACTTCTCATGTTCCAACTTGATCCTGGCTTGCTCTGTGGCAGCATCACACCTCAATTTCTCCAAAGCCAATTCTTGGTCAACCTCAGACCTCCTTTTCTCTGACTTCTCAACTTCCACTTTATGCTTTAACCTCTCATGCTCCATTTGTAACAGCAGCAGCTCCTTCTGCTGTTCAAAGGACAAAGCAGTACTCTGAGCCATCTCTGAAGACGAACCAGCAGTCTCAGCAACATCTCCTATTTTATCAGGCAAAATCTCCATTTCATACAAGTTAGCCTTTAAAATTGACTTAACTGTATCCTTGAGTCTTTTGTCACTGATTTCAACCTTGTAATGGTCTGCAATTTTTAATAATTGCTCTTTTGTGCAGCCATCCAAAAAACCCTCTGATGGAGTCTCAAAAAAACCTTCAACTAGAGCCATTTTAGCCCCAAAGGAGAACAAGCAACACACTGGTTGTAACAAAAAGCAAACAGGAGTGTCCCCTCTATCTGCCTAACCAAAACTAAAGTAACTCATCCCTAGTCTTCATGTGGTTAATTGCAGCGGGTATTTATGCACTTAAGACCACTGACCAGAAGAAGCGACCAGAATCTGGCAACCCCCCCACAGCCATGGACATGCTCCCGAGACAAAGTCTCTAACCGCGTTCACCCCAACACTACAAAAAAAACAACAAATTCAGCAAAGCTCAAAGGAACAATGCTGCTATGCCTACCAGGGGAAATCAGCTTTAGCTCCAACAAAATTACACACCAGCATGTCAGTACTCACCCTCCTTTGGACAAACGGGTCTCCAAATCCAACTCACATCATGCTCTTCTGCATGTTCAAAGAGACAAAGGCCAATCACTCACCCAGGTGTTAACTCTCAAGCCCTGCAACACTGCCTGAGAAACCCCAGCAATCAAGGCCTTCAACACAAAAGAGAACAGGTGATTAAATGTTCACAAAGAAAACACCTAACCAAAACTTCGACGAGCCCCCAATTTGTCACGGCCGGCTCAAAACCATGACAAATCATAGGAGACAACACTAGAAGTTAAAGCAAGTAAATCATAATTTATTGAAACTAACTCAAAAAACCCATTTATCAATGTGAAAACAAAACAATACAGAGCATGGAGAGCAGAGAGCAGGATTTCTCCCTTGTCCTCCCTCTCTCTCGCAGAGCCTAGTGCGGTGTGTTCTTATAGTACTGGGAACACCGGGCCCAGGTGTTCCCAGCACCTAACGACGCCCGAACCCCTCCTGCTGGGCATCTGCAACATAAAGAATATCAACAAACAGCCCAACAGCACCAGAGGCATGGCCGTCACAGCTGTGAGCCTGGTTCTGCTTTCATTCACAATACGTGACACTGAGCTGAACAGCCTTTCACTGTCAACACTACTGCATGGTGCTGAAATGTATCTTCTTGCCATTTGAGCCAGAGTAGGGAACCGTGCTTTGTTAACCACCCAGTATTGAAGTCTTTGTGAGAAATTGTGGTCTCTCCAAGATATGTCTCTAATTGTGCAGTACAACCTACTGCAGCTCTGCCCAGTGATGTTGATGCTTGCTCATCTGCGATTTCCTCAAATATACTGTCTAGACTACTATTTGCCTGGTCACTGCGTGGTGTTCTTGCAGGAGGTTCATGCAGGTCATGATCCTCCTGCTTATCCTCTTCTCCAGGCAACCTCAGCAGCTCAAGTGTCAGCATCTCTTTGGCACTTGCAGCAGTGGTAATGCGGGAGAAAAAATGAGTTTTACACACACACACACACACACACGCACACAGCCTCAGAGACACACAGTCACACAGTCACGCTCACACACACACACACACACACACAGCCACACATACACAGCCACACAGTCACACAGTCATGCTCTCTCACACACACACACACACACACACACACACACCCACACACAGTCACACACCCACAGTCACGCTCTCTCACACACACACACACACACACACACACACACACACACACACGGTCGACACCCACACTCACAGAGACACACAGTACGTTTACATGCACAGCTTAGTTGGATTACAGCCATAGTTCGACTATACTACACAATCAGACTACTACTTCCGGCTCACGGCCCTGGGAAAGAAGACTCGTGCGACTATCAATTGAATAATCTAGGTGTTTTAATTCGACTATGAGAAATCCGATCCGGTCCCATTTTAGTCAGACTAAGGTGTATACATGCATCTTAAAAATCTGATCATAGTCGGACTAACACAGTAATTCAGTTTTCTTGAGTGTCATGTAAACGCACTGACACACAGTCACACAGAGACACACACACACAGTCACACACACACACAGTCACACAGAGACACATACAGTCACACAGAGACACATACGGTCACACAGGGACACACACAGTCACACACACACACGCACACACACACTCACGCACCTGGGATCGAGTCTCCTTTGTTAGAAATCTCTGACCGCTGGATTGATGTCTGTGGCCATTGCATCTGAAGAGCAAATTTTTCGTATTACAGTTTTTTTCAATCGCTAACAAGTGCTTACCCATACTTCAGATACTTTTTCTAAACTCTTAACACAGACTCACACCTACAAAACACAATTGGCCAAATGGATAATTTCTTCTCAAAGACACATTTTGTTAAATATATACTAACTCTTCATTTCAAAATAGAACACATCTTTCTCTGCAAACACTAACTTTACCAAAACACTGGAAATCTGACTCAAAATGAAATTATTCTGTCAAGAATAACACTTGTTTTCACTTCACAAGGTACATGCAGTCAATCAAAGTACACCAGGTTTCAAAATATTGGCTATTGTTGACATTACAAAAACTGCATAGACTTTTATGTTTCAGTTTTACAGGTATTTGCATGCAAAACATGCAATCCACCGTTTTTTCACTAAATTTCTACTGTAACTGTATGTCCACATGTAATGTTCACATTCAAAAGCATTCCAATAAAAAGCATATCAGTTTTTTTTTCCTTTTTACTACAGGAGGTAAAGTAGAACAATATGATAGAACAGAAAAAGTTTTACAGTATTGCTTACAGTGAACAAAATATCCATGAAACACACAAGAGCATTCTGAACAAAAAAACAACAGCAAAAAGCCCAGATAAAAAGGGGGGGAACTAAAAAAAGGGTTAGGCCACATGTTTTCATCAACATCGCATCTGATATTATCCAAGGCGATGCACCTGGGATAAAACCGCTTGGTATGTCGGATCCACCCTTGGCAATCATCAACTGTGATGTCCCTGCAGCCAGCATCCATGGCTTCAAGGAGGGACATCTGGTCATGTGACTGATGGTCATAAACCTTCCACCTCCATGCAGAAAAGAACTCCTCTATGGGGTTGAGGAAAGGTGAATAGGGTGGAAGGAAGAGACGTACCAGTCTTGGGTGGACTTCAGACCATGTTATTATTGCTTCCTAATGATGGAAAGCCACATTGTCCCAGGTGATTACAAAGGTCCTCATGTTTCCACCCTCCTGATCCTGCTCTGGAACCAGGCGCTGGTGGAGATCATTGAGAAAGGCAAGGAGGCGCTCGGTATTGTAGGGTCCAACCTGACATCTGTGAAGGAGTAATCCTGCATTTGCAATTGCTGCACACATGGTAATGTTTGCCCCTCTCTGTCCTGGCACATCAACTGTGGCCCTTTTTCCAATTACATTTCGTCCACGTCGACGCCTTTTGGCCAGATTGAATCCTGCCTCATCTATGTATATGAATTCATGAGGGGCCTGGTTGGCCTCCAATTTCATAACTCTCTGAAACAAAGTTTATGTAAATCTCATTACTGTATACCATACTGTACTGTAACCTGTTACTGTGTAGGTTACCTACTTGCAAAGTGCAAAGCTTATAGAACTGGACATTGAATTGAATATACAGTACTATACCCGGATATATTGTCGTCGTAGCTCCTTGACGCTCTCACTGTTCCTCTCAAAGGGAACAGTGTAGAGCTGCTTCATCCGCACTCTGTGTTTGGACAATGTCCGCGTAATGGTTGTGAGGCTGATGCTATCGATATTGTCAAATATCTCATGGTCCTCCACAATTCTAGTTTGAATTTCATGCAGTTTTATTGCATTATTTGCAACAACCATTTCTACAATGGCAAGCTCTTGATCATTATTGAGGAGCTTTCCTCTTCCCCCAGAGGGAGGAAGACGTTGCATTCTTTAGAGGAACAAAAAAAATCAACATATGCATTACTGTATGGCCTTATTGACATGTCAAGTGAGAATAGAAACAATCCATGTAAAATGCAATACTTACCTGTTGGTTTGTTGAAAGATGCCGGCCCTAAGTAATTTGGTGCCCTAGGCAAAATCTTAGGCGGCACCCCCTTGTATCGTAGTCAATTTCACAATCAATTTTCATACACTCACACAGAAACTGCATGTATATATTCAAGATTTTATTTATTTTAAGTCAAAAATATCACACCAAATAAAAACTGTGGAAAGAAACAAGTGATAAAAATATAATATAAATAAGGCATTGTGCAAACATATTATCTCTCAGCCTCAGAGTGCCATCTCTCTCTTATCTATTGTCAGCCACTTTGCAAAACGACCTTCAACTCCTTCCATGTTGCCATGTGGGTATTGTGCTCCCGGCTATCCTCATGAACCTTCAGCAAGTGGCTTGCATTGTTCCAGTCCTTTAGTCCTTCCTTATTAAGTCTGTATTCTTTTGGAGAAAACATTTAGCAGCAGAAGCAGTGCAAGCTATCATTTCTGTTTGAGTACATCAGCCAGCTTCTTTTGATTTTTTCAGTATTGACTAAGACTCTGTTTTAATAAGTCATGTTGACACTCTCCCATCTTTGTTTTTGGGAAATGTGTAACTGCTTTTTATTTGAAATGGTCCTCTGTGAACTAACTCTCATCTTACGTAGTCAGTTAGAAGAGATGTCCAGTCAGCAGGTCTGTTGGTGCAGCCTTTAGTCCTGATGCTGTGTCACTCTGCTGGGCTGAGGTCAAGGGACAGGAGCACCTAATGCTGTGTCACTGGGCTGGTGGTGAAATATGTTAAAAGTGCATCTGAAGAGAAGTATATGTGACCACTGCATGTTACATTTTAATAAAAAAATAAATAAAAACATATGGGTGTGTTATACATAGACTGATAATGAAAATGTGATGAGATTCATTCAACTTTATTGTCATTGAAAAGCAATATAGTCCAACCAGAGTACAAGTGCAGTGTATATATTTCACCTATGAATGATATGGGAAAGCTGTGGTGTGGAGTATTAACAGTAATACACTTTAACTGAACTTTAACACTGATGTAAACTTTAACAAACATAAACTGTGACACAATAAACCAAAGGCTTACATCTACACTATTACAAAGGGGATGGAAAACTACTAGCATTTTAACTGACATACAAGCAGGAAAGGCACCTGTAAAATAACACCTGAACAGGCCTAACGTTAACTTTCCAAACATCCCTGATTAATTTAAAATGGAGTAACATTAACACACGTCGACTCAGCTTATTGATTAATAAACGATGCTGCAATCCTAAGTAGGCTAGCAAGCTAACACTCTGCTCCAACAACGATCATTAAACTATTGATTTAATTCACTTCATCACATTGACATTACTGTACCTGTATCTTCTTCATGTTTTTCTTCCTCTTCTTTCCTTCGTTTCTTTTACTGGGCGCCGGATACTTTCAGTCTTTTGGACCTTGTGGTTCCGCTACAGTATCATTAATCTCTCTCTTGGTCTTGGGGTCTCGATGCGGTCAGATTCAGGCAGCTCGCCTCTCGAGGCCCCCCCTCCCCTTACAGAGGACAGGTACAGTGCACCAAGCCAGACCAGAACCCAGAAAAAAGGCCTCTCCTCTCATTTAATAATCCTTGCCATGACGTTATATTGCTGTGGGCTTATATAATATTTCAAAATAATAGTAGTAATGGCACTGATAAAAAATATATATTTTTTAAAATTGTATTATTGTAATTTTTTTTCTCCCCCTGTTTTCAGCGCCCCCCGCGGATGACGGCGCCCCTAGCATTTGCCTATACTGCCTATGCCCAGGGCCGGCTCTGGAGGCAACCGTTGACCCCCTCAAATTGGGCTGCACTCTTTCACCAGCCTCTCTTAGTGAAAGACCGTGGTTGATTACATGGTCAATGATAGTGGAATGAATTTCATCACTGACTACTGTTCTTGCAGCCCTTTGAATGCCACCACCCCGCATTCTTACACCTCTACCTTGCCCTCTCCTTGGGCCTGCTCTTCTCCCTGGCCCTGCTCCTCTCACTGCACCTCTCACTGCACCTGCTCCTCTCACTGCTCCTGCACCTCTCACTGCATCTCTCACTGGGCCGGCTCTTCTCCCTGGGCCCCTTGCTCTTACTCTTCCTCGTCCAGACATTACAGTGTTTGTCCTTTTCTGTTTCTGTTTCCAAAAACATCACTCCTCAAAGTCCTCCTTTTACAGTTTTTCTCAATCGTTTACACACAAAAACTGGTACTTGAGACACAATGACCACAACATGTAACTCATGCACCAACCCCCTGAACCAATTCTGCTGAACTACAAGCACAATTCCTGCTTTACGGCCAGACCAAAACAGAGGAGAGCATGCTGCACGTTTTTTTTGTTTGTTTGTTTGTTTTATTACTGTAACTGTGTACAGTAAAATACTGCTGTTTTGTATGTAGACCGTATATTGTTGTATATGCACTTTGTGTTGGTTGGGATGTACACTGTGTACATTGTGTTTGTGGGAAAAATAAAATATATCTGTTAACGTGTGTTTGTGTGTTCTGACTATAAAAACAATATTCTCAAATATTTTACAACACACTTATGTATGTACTGACTGTAGTAAGTGTAACTGAACAAAAAAGGCCAAAGTCATTGTGATGAATGAAGAAGAAGTGTTGTCCATTCATCATTGTGTTTTACATTGAGCACATCAGTGTTCAACTGGTTCTTATAAATGTCTATTCATTTGATGGTTTGTGTGTGTCATTTGAAAACAAAATACCATTTTGAGAAGAAATAACATTGTTTTGAATGTAAAGTTTTATTTTGCAGGAGAATTGAGGGGTTTTGCCCATTGTGTGTGTGATTTTTGATTTGTGTGTAGAGTTCTGAGAGCATGAGGCATGCTTTCAGAAAATGTGTGTAAACAATCGAGAAAAACTGTAAACCCCTGCCACTGAGTCTAAGCCAGACTGGAATCAGCTGTGGTTGGCCCAATTTACCCAACATATATCAGCTGTGTGTCAATTATTCAATTGTTTGTTTATTATCAGCTGAGATATATTGTTTTTGAACTGATATCATTGCAGAAGCAGAGGTTTTTATACTGTATCTAAGGTTTGGAATATTGGTTTTGCTATTGTGGGATGTTGTGTGTTAACATTCTTAAATAATACAAAAACAATCCATAATTTTGTTGGGGGGTATAGCTTGTCTGTTAAGAAAATGTAAGCATTGCGGAAATGTGTTCACTGACTGCATATTGTGTGAAAACAACATGAAATGTGTGAATGGTATGGCCACGAAAGACCGATGCTGTGCTAATTGTGTTTAGAGTTTTGAAAATGTGACAACTGGTTGGACAAACGCTTGTTAGCCACTGAAAAAAACTGTAACTCCTCAAATGCTCAAACAGACCCAGAACAGTAAGAGTCTTCTCCAGCAGTGTCCACCGGTGAGCCATGAGAGTATCAGGGAGTACCATATTCGGACATTTCCCAGGGCCCGTTTCTGCTCAACCAAAGACTGTATCATGTAAAACGTACTATTCCAGCAGGTCTGTACATCTTGCTGGAGTCGCATGGCAGGGTGGTTGATCTGTAATTGTATGTCTTTGAGGCGGAAGTAGGCCAGAGTGGAATCTTTAGAATGTCCAACTATTTTTGATCGGCTGGTATGTGTAAAGACGTATTCTCTTTCCCTCCCCTCGACACCCTAGCAGCACTTAGCCTGCAGTGTGCCTTGCTTCTGTCGTCGTCCCTTATCTTGTAATGAGTCCACACTGCTGACATGACGCTTGCTTTCCTGTGCCGCCAGTTCAACTTTCTCCAAACCACGCTGATTCCGGCTCACTCCACGTCTCCCCCTAGACACTAAAATCCGAAATGACAACAGGAGATCAAACATTAAATTGAAATTAGATTAATAAATAACATATTGCTTCATGCAGGAGTTTCTGAAAGGCCATGTGGACTTAAGATTCAGTAATATTATCCAGCCTCTGGAATGGTGGCAAGAGGCTCACAGGAAACTGTTCGACCTCAGTGTTAGGTTTATATAGGAGGATTTGTCGGCTGCAGCAGTGGGGGTTGAGACCTTTGATGTGTGGGGATGGGTTGCTTAAGTGTGTGTTCGGGGATCGTGTGCACACAGTCTCTGCGGGAACCTCTTGGACTGCCTGAGTGTGCCGGCATTTCGTCTTGTCATGTATTTACTATGTATAATATCACCTGAGGTAATGGTGACAGCTCCTTCTCGGGGGCAACAGGAAAGAGAGCAGGAACTACCTCACAAGACAAAAAAAAACCAAAACAGTTTGTCTACAAAAATGCAGTGAATAGATGTTTGAAATGATAAAGCCCCGATCACCCCTGTGCCTGTGTCGCATTCTCATCCTGAATTTCCATGCTGGTAGTAGTGGCCCTGTCTTGCACATGAGGTTCAAGGAAAGAGAGAATCCCCATGTGCTTACTGCAAGCCTTCGCCAAAGTTGGCATTTTACAGTGAAGAGCTCTGAAAATAAAAACCATGTGATGCGCGGTGCAACAAAGGAGCGTACCATAATGGACCATGGGAAAACAATGGTTTCTTGGGTTACGTTTTTGTTGTGTTTTTTTCCTTGTTTTTATATGACTGTTGAAATGTACAAAGGTGTTAATTTATGTAGTACTAAAAATAAAAAAAAACGAGCTCATGGAACGTAGCAAAGAAGTCGCTGACACATCTCCTCTCTGGGGAGTGACAGTTAGGCAGTGTTGGTTTATTGGTTTCGGGAGGATTGTCTCTGAGGGACTCCTGGAGGGATTTTTTTTTCAGTTGGATACTTTCAGTATTAGCTTACTTTTGCTGGTTTCTACAACCCCCAAACCAAGCTTGAATTAATGGCCAGTATGAGTGTTTCCTGCTACTCGTGGTTCTTATCCTAAGCAAAGCTAACTGTATACTAGCTGTAGCTTCATATTTAGTCTTGAGAGTTGTAATTTGAATTCTGAGCAGGAAAACAAAAAAAGGCTCTAAATGCCAAGTTTAACAAATAAACAAGTCATTTTAAAGGTGTCTTATGTTTGTCCTTGTATCAGACCACAATAATATTGGGACTAATTTAAAACACTAGTAGGGTTGCTTGCGGTAAGCTGGAGAAACAGCC
Source organism: Sparus aurata (assembly GCF_900880675.1). NCBI lineage: Eukaryota > Metazoa > Chordata > Actinopteri > Spariformes > Sparidae > Sparus > Sparus aurata. Next base: position 6,767,859 of record NC_044206.1, read on the forward strand.
AGCTCTCACATGCAAATGTTAAGTAAGGGGCTGCCTGCTGCATTTTGGAGATATCATCAACTATTCCCCACATATAAAGTAATTGCTCATTAGGAGAATATATATGGAGTATAATTAAAGAATATGCTTTGAAAAATGAAGATGTTTCTACATTTGCAGTAAATCATGTAGCTCAGACTGTTGGGAAACGGCAAGTTCCCTTTTGCAAAGTTTACACTTGGTGAACTTTAGATAACTATTTTTTTGCTGCATGGTGCTTTTGTTTTGGATTATGTTCACTTCAAAGATGTTTTTCTTCTTTTGGTCATGCCCTTTCCCTCTCGAAGCAGCAATGAGAAACAGGCATATTTCTCTCAGTTTTCACTTATTCAATAGTTCAAATAACTCAAGTGCTTTACGTTAGATTTAAAGGCTACTGTATGAGGCTACTGATGATTATAAGGCTTGCTTTTCATTTTGCATCTGACACCAATCAGGAGATGGGGTTGTAGGTGTTTGACGGGAGGCATGTTTTGTAAAGCTGTCAAATGCAGTTCGATAGCACCGACTCTATGGGACAGACAGCAAAAACATATGACCCCCATATTATTGGGTTAGATTCTAGAGGATTCACTTCTGTTCCTCTCCTTTTTTGCTGCTCTTTGTGGTAGAAGGATACAATGTGTGAAGGACATGGAGATTTGCTCAGTCAGTCAACGTTTACTGGCAATGCAGGATTCAGAAGGTCTCCAACAGAATATTTGCATTTTAGTATTAGAGTTTAGTCACAGAAAACGTCCTTATTTCATCCTTATCACCCAGAGACTCTGTCATCTATCATCAAGCTGACACGGTGGTTCTTGGGATGTTTAACGGTGTGTATCATGTTCGCAGATCCAAGTCATTTTTCCCCTTAAAGTATGTGACAGATTCATCAGCCGAGGGGCAGGATCTGGATGAAAAATACATTTTTATCAATCACTCATCATGGAAGAAGAGTGCAAATGTAAGTCTAGAAAGTGTGAAAGGATAATGTGCAGGTTGGTGCACTGACATTTTGACTGGCAGATGAAAATGCCTCACCAAATTCAGAAAAAAAAAACAAAAAAAAAACATGGTCAACATGTTCTCTGGGCACATTATGCTTGCTTTTATTTTGATCGGTACAATTATCACAATAAGTTTGTAGCAAAGAGAAATTGAGCACAATAAAAAAGGGATGGATGAAGACGTTTCAGGGAATAAATTGCTGTCAATACGATGCTGTCATGTCTGCAGTATATCAAATAAAAGCAGTCTAAAAGCAATTTGCCTGTGTCCCAAAGAGCCCATTTATTGTAGCAGGGTGTTTCTTCCTTGTGTAAAAACAATTAAATGATTCTCTTCAGCTTCCATGTATCGTGTTGTGTCTGTTTAAAGTGTTTTTTGGCCCAAATCCTATGAGTCTTTCAATATTGTGTATCTTTTAGGTAAATCTCTCTATAAAAGCAAGGAATCTTTGTCTGTCTGTGTGTGTGTCTGTGTGTGTGTGTGTGTGTGTGCCTCAAATATCTCAGCGGATCAGGATCAGACTGACCTGAGATTTTCAACATGGCTGCTGCTTGGTTTAAGGGTGTGCAACGTTGGATTTGTTTGGACTGCAATGATACCGTTAATAAATTATTTCATATAGTATTTACCAATTCCGCTAGCATTGTCAACCATAGCCATCATAGCCATGTGCGTACAAGAGCCAATCACTGCAGAGCCCAACTCCATGACATGCCTTAAGAAACAAGCAGATTTATACCTGCAGCGGCTCCAGCTGGATCAGGATTTTGCCGGCGGTTCGGTCCCGTTCTGTGCATTTAACTGACTGTTGTGGATTAATAAGACCGAACGAGTCCAGACCGAGTCTGTTCCAGTTTGAGGAGATCCTGATACGCGAGGACAACAAACTGGAATCGGAATCTGTGGACATTTGTGTGTAGCTAGCTGCTAGCCCATGCCAAGGCCCCACCTCCTGACTTCACGGACGCGCCGGCTAAAACCGAATTTACTGTAAATAATGTCCACCACGCTTTTTTGCGAACATTGCTGTCACATTTGCTTTGTGTCTGGTGCAGGAAGAAACGGTAAAAATGGGCTTTTGTCACGAAAGTGTGCGCAAGCAGGAAGTTTTTGCAAGCAAAAAAAACGCGTTCCTATTGGTGGAAAAAGGTGCCACACCAACCACACATAATCACAAAATTATACGGCAAAACAAGTGATTTGGTTGCTGAGGGACAGGGAGAAGAGTGACAGCAGCAGTGACGGATATAGAGAGCGTGCATTTTGAGAGTTGAGAGATTTGTGACATTTAGCGTGTTTGGTGTAGTGTGTTTAGTGTGTAGTGGGGTCGTTTTTTGGTGTTGTGAGTCAAAACAACGAGGAGACTGAATGTGAAGCATTTAAATGTAAATAGTTATATAACTTTGTACATTTCAAAAACTTATGCACAAATTTAACAAACAACAATTTATATTTGCATTAAAAGTAATAAAAATGATTCATTAAACATAATTGTGGTTTTCACAGTATTAAAACAAACTTTTTCCTACTCTGATTTTACGTTTTTTTGTGTGAATACAGTATGTCAAAATGAAGCAATAACTGTACAGTCACACATGTGAGGTTGTGCTGAAAATAATGACACCAAACAAGGCAAGGTAAACCATTTTTAAGGTGAAATATGATAGTAAAATCAAAAGTAGTCAAAAATGGCGAAGTATATCCCTGATGTCCCACCTTCAAACACAGCCTAATTTGGCCATCCATGAAAACGCTACTTAACCTCCCACTTTTCTGCAGGAATACACACTTCCTACAGGCAATGCACTAGCAAGTATAATCAGCAAAATGTACTTAAGTCTCAAAAGTAAAAACGGTCAATCTGCAGTGAAATATTCCCTCATAGTGTTTAACTATTATATCTGATGTTGTTAGAGTAATTTTACTCCTGAATTAATGCTAATGTGTCATTGCACTGCTTTAAATGTAAAAGGTTGGGCTCAGTTGAACCACTTTCTACACTTTTGGCTCATTTAATCAACAGCAATGCATTCTTTAAGATTGGATCTTGGTTTTTGAAAAGTTTTTTTTAGCTTATGGGGAACATAAAGGAACAATTCATTCTTCAGTTTGGATCACCACATCTGAGACGCAAGGCTCTCACTGGACGGGAAGGGTATAGAAAATTGTACTCTTAAAAGTAACCAGTAGCTTAAGCTGTAAGACAGTTGTAGGGAGTTTAAAAAGTACAATATTTCCCTCTGGCTCCCCTAGTTTCAGGGTTGTGTGGAGATCCATTTTCTCAGTAGTAATACCGATTTGAACATGTGTTTCAATGAGCACTATTGTCTGTCTTTGAGTATAAGGCAGGCAGGGGTCCTTGTCACTGCAGTTTTGACTCCTGCACACTCCGGATATAGCCGTGGATAAATGTTTCACAGTTGTAGCGTGAGCTTTAGCACCCACAGTTAAAATTGGCCCCTGACTAAGGTTGCCACAGTGACGACATTTTCCCACCAACTTAATGGCTTATGTCAACATCTGTGTTAACCGGTACACTGACATTTTATAAGAAAGGATGCTTGTTATCCTTAGACTGCTGTGTTAATTTACTGCTAATGCAATCTGAATGTTTCCAGCTGCAGCACTGTATTCAAAGTATTTAACTGATAAAACACGAGCTGACTTTTATTTTGAAGTAGGCTAGTCACAGAAAATGCAATTTGTTCAGTACTTACCTCTATCATTCTTCACAAATGCATCTACAGAGCAAAGCACAAACACACCTCCCAGTGAGGTAACCAACTCATTTTCCCTCATTAATTTTATAAGGTTCCTTGTTAGTGTGGCGAGAGGCATTAAGAGGGGGAAAATTCAGGGGGGTGCCAAACAATACCACTTGGAGACTTTCAACCCCAAGAAATCATTGAACCTTGTAGATAGGTCGGGAAATCAAGAAACACAGGCTCGTTACTAATAGGCAGAGACTTGAGCATTAAAGTCAGTAAGGTGAATTAAATTACTCTTAAAATATTTTTGAAAAGCCTCAATATGAAACATTATAATTCAGCCCAACCACAACACAAAAAGGAAAACTAAGCTGAGGCCATATGTGGAGTGGCAGACTACACTGATTAAGTGTCCAGGGGTGCTACCACTACTCACCTCCAGTGCAGCACAGCAAACCTCAATTGGTGCAGTCAATAGTGTGCACCCATTTGTTTATTTACATGCAAATAAATGATATGATAGATGTCGCCATTTTCTTTCTTTCTTTGTTCTTTTATTGGTGCGCAAAGAATCTTGGGATATGGGAGGCTGCAAAGGATAGTAGCGGTGCATCCCCAAAAAAGAGGGAAAAAAAGGACGCATTTGTGGGGCCCATTTGGAGGAGCCTTCGAACTGGGACAGCCTTTGCACGCCGTTGTGACATAATTGGCATTCAAATGCGGCCTCCGAAGGATGCAGCCCCTGAATTGGGATACAGCCATTGGCACACAGGTGCCTTATAGCTTGGTGCTGATTAGTGAATTTGTTGAGGGAGGAGTTTGGCCACGGCTGCATTCACCAGCACTACCCTTGCTCTTTACTAAGGGGGAGTCTACCCCATCACAATTGCGTTTGGATTAAATCTGAAATATTGCCAAATAAGTGCTTTTGCATTTTTCCTCTGACAACAAATACTTTATCATCTTGTCAGTTAACTGTCCTCTCGTCTTGATAAAAATGAAATGTTACTCCTTTTACTCTGTTGCTGGCCCCCCTGCTGCAAGGAGTAGATGCCAGCGGCCATTGATAATCTAAGCATCTGTAGTTCAAATATGTATTGAGTTTTAAGAAAGCTAAACAATGCTGGGGGTGGTGTGGCATGTGATCGTTTTATGCCTGACCATCGGGAATATCAGTACCGCACCAAGCCTACGTCTGATTTTGATGAAATCTCGGTGCTTGACTTCCTGAAGAAAATGTATAGTAGTTAAAGTAAAATTTTTGCGGCTCATTTTTTTAAATTTGGGTTTTATGTCGCTTTTCCACCAAAAATAGCAGGTCTACCACAAGTTTTATAAATGCTGGTAGCGACACCCACTAAAAATCGCATACTGACCCCATTCCCACACGCAAGGCTGTTGATTTTTATCTGAAGCATTTGGCGTACATCACTGTCATCACGTTTCAGGTCACGAATGCGCTGGGAGTTGTAGCACAAGAGAAAATGTAATCCCCATTTAAGTTAGCCCTGCACTAAACAAGCTGAAGCTGAGTTTATTTGGCTTCAAAACACCACTGATCAGCTTCCATAGGAATGAACGGGGCTCCGCTTCCATCACCATGTCCTGTAATACAACGTCCTTGAATAGACTGCATCCCTAATTCCTTACAAAAAAATTAAAAGCAAAAAAGCATGTTTACCCAGGTCTTACATTTAGATCAAAGCTGAGCCGAGGTGATAAAAACCTGTGTGTACTGCAGTGTCAACTGACCCGGATGTAAAATGCTGAGCATACACATCTCCATTGCACACAAAAACCTGATGTTTGCAGGTTTAAGTGGGATTTGTGACCAGTGGAAAAGGGGAATTAGTCAATGAACATAAAAAACCTAGTAATTTTATTCTCGATTTTGTCAGGAATCTTTTATTTTAACGCCTTCTACATGTTTCCCATCTTTGTTAGGTGCAGCTACCAAAGTAACAGCTGTTGTACATTCTCCTCAGGCATGAAGTACTTTTTGTCCACCAGGTCGCCAGAATTTCCAGATCTATAATTTCACACCTTCCAAGTAATTACATGATTAAAACAATATATTGCTTTCATCTTTAGAGGGAACAATTCTGGAACTGACTGCAAATTGCTTTTCTTCCGGTTTTTGGGTATAACTCACTTTCACCTGACCTGAAAACCACTCTGAGCAATTCATATAATTACCCTTTGTGGTGGTGCTCTGTTTCTCACAAAAAATATTCAGTGCAAGAGGTTGAGGAAAAAGTTAATTTACCCTTGTATCATATGTATTTCTATATAAATGGTGGAATATCAGTGTTTGTGAAATGATTATTACTATGATTAGTATAACGCAGTGTTTTCCTCCCCCCTTTCTTCATATCATCCAATTACCACATCATTCATATGATGTTATCACTATTAAACTGTCTAGTAGAGTGTGCAATCAATAGTCCTACTGAAATAAGACATTGACTGCAGATGTATCACACTGTCATTATGCTGTCACAATTAAATTACATCCCGTCTGTTTTATCACGGTAGTTTTCATCATGACAAGTGTCGAAACGTCTGTTGAGCTTCAATATTTAATTTGACTTCATGAAATAGACGACATGAGAAACAAGGGAAAAAGTTGGTTTAGTCCTCTAATGAGGCCTAAGTGATGTATTTACCTATGCAGAAAGCTTATCAGCTATTCAGGGAGGGATACGGATGGTTAAGCATGATCTAAAAGGCATGAACATGGCATCAGCCATGCAAAAATCTGGTGCAGCAAGCGTACAGTTATGGCCCCACAGGGAACAATTGTCCATAGCCGTGACTCATCTCCACGCTGATAAGGTGAAAGCGAGGTTATGAGCTAAATCTTCTGGACAGAAAATCGTACAAATTATTCAGATACTGAGCAGGTAAATGAGGGCGGATCACTATGTAAATTTGTGTATGCAGTTTGTGGAGGCACCCAATACTGCACCTGTGTGTGTGATTTACTTTTGCTAACTAAATCAAACAGATTAAAAAAAAACAAAAAAACTGTTCATTGGTTACTGCTCATTAAGCTGGTTTTGCAGATTGTGATGGGTTCTCAGATTTTCTACTGACTTACATACTTAGATACAATTGCAGCCCACTACACTGAGCACTGTTAATTTAAAAGCCATACTCCTGGTGCTTTGAATGGAGTCATGTGGAGGTGTGGCTGTGGTAGGATCAATAACAGAGCACCAGCTGACCACCTGCCTATTAGCAGAATGTGCATGAACACATAAATTAACAAATAAAAGTAGCACCATTAGTGGTGCCATTGTTTCTAAATATAGTGGGGTAAAATTTAAGATTTTTCTCAAAAAACAAAAGAATACTGCAATAAAACTACTCCAAAAAGTACAATTAACCCAAAAATGTAGCTCAAGTAGCAAATGTAACGTGTTACAAACCACCACTGGTAAACACATCAACATCTTTGGTCTTCTGCTGCTCAGAGAAGTGTCTCTGGGCTGGTTAGGTAGAGTGGTAAGGCTGGCTGTCCACGTTGTGGGCTGGCGCTGACTTAAAATGTAAAAAGTATTTGACAAGCTAAAAATAGTTCCTTCATATGAAAAAAATGACAACATGTATGTTTGGTTTTCAATGATGAGAATGGATGAGACTAAAATGTTTAGACCAAACTTGAATAAAATATTTTTTTAATATTATATTATATTATTATATTATTAATATAATATTTGAGCTACTGAAAGTTCTCAGCTGTAGACGGCCTGTCCATCTGTCTCCAGTGAGTGGCAATTTCTTAATCACAGTTGCCAAGTCCGCTTATTAAAAGCGACTTTGGGCTTGTTTTCTGTAAAGTCGCTTATAAATATTGGTAGTTGCGGGTCACAGGGTTTTTGGGCTTGATCTTCCTCGATCCTCTTCCTATTGTATTGTATGTCATATCGTTTTGAAGTCCTGGAACTAAAACAATGGAATACATTTATGGACTCAGGGTGATATTTATGTGTGTGTGCAAAGTGTAATGATATCTTTTATTTTTTATTTTTTACCACGACCAGAGAAGTCGCTTGTTTTGGGCTTGTTTTCATAGACCCACTTGCTTGTTTCTCTCACAAGATCTGGCAACACTGTTCTTAATTTGTCAATAAATCACTCAATCATTAAATAGTAACTGTGACCAGCAAGTAGACATAGAAAACTATGAAACTATTTTGCTATGACCTGACTGCAGTAAATGGATCAGAAGGACTTCAATCATAACGGCTCCTTGTAAAAAGCCTGAATTCATGTTTGTCAGGTCTGTCAGCCAGAAATCAAGCAAACAAATTCAATAAGTTTTGACTGAAACAGATGACTAAAGGTTTACTAAAATGTAAAGACTTCTCTCTGACAAAACTGGACGTCTTTGTCATCGACTAAAACTAAATTAAAACTCTGAAGGATAAAATTCCTAAAATGTGACTAAAAACTAATAAGCATTTTTGTTTAAAGACTAAGACTATAACTTAATCTAAAATAGCTGCCAAAATAACACCACACCAGACAAGCAATGCCATTTACACAGCTGGAAAAGATATCCAGTGGTTTCATGTTTACAACTGTTGAAACAGTGGTCTCTGGCTTGGAAGACATTTCACCCAGTTGACACGCCACGACTAACCTATCCTCTTTCTGACATTCAAAGTCAGCTTATACATGTGTTATGCGAATTTGATATAACACGTATTCAAATGTTGATACGATACAAAACATACAAATCTGCACGTATCTGTGGTTTGCAGAAATATAAAATGCCAACATTTTTTTCTGATAACTGGGATGGTGTGTTTACTATGAAAGCATTATGACAATTTTATACAAATAAACAGTATTATGTGAAGACAGCAAGTGTGTCTGTTTGTAAAGAGAGGCAGACAAAAGCCTCTTTTAACTTTGTTTCATAATAAACTTCTACCTCCTCTCAAGTGATGAACATCTGACTGCGAAGTACATGAATCTGAACCCCATTTAGACTAAATTGTGCATCTCATTACTTTCATTACTGTGGATGGCACAATGATTGACAAAAGATGGGTCCTGAACAACTTAAGCCTTGTCCATAACCATCAATTTACCGTCAACCGGCTTCACATTTGATAAATATTCATTTATGGACTCTAACCTAGCAGCAATTTGTTTCACAGATCACTGTAGCATGACCATGCTATGTAATTATTGTAATCAAGTCTGCAGTCTGTTCTTTGTGGGTGATGGATATTGGCTGCTTGGCTTTAAAGTTTGCTTTGTAATTTGCAACGGAATCTCTATAAGAAAAAACGCTAAAATTCTCCTGCATGCATTTTATATAAATCCCTGGTTCTGAGCCTGAATTAAGTGCTTTAAATTTAACCTCATGAATCTTAAAACCATGAAAATATGACAGATGCATGCAACTTTTTCCTTCACAGATGATTGGAAAATCAGAGATGAAAGTAATTACTTCTCTTTGGTAGATTTTTCATTTTTTTTTGTATTGAAATCCTGAAATAGTTATGGTGTGAATGTAAATCAACCTTTTTGTGAGATAAATGAAACTTTGCGAATACGATTCGTTTATGTCTATGTGCTGTTATCTGTTTTCCCCACTATTAGAGTTAGTGTTGTTGTATTGAGTGAACTGTCATTATCATTCCCTTTGTGTTTCAACTGCCCCTTTGAGGGACCGATCAAGTTTGAAAAGTGCTGCTCTGGTGGACCTCTATTGATTTGAATGCTCACCCTGGCTAACCTCGCGGCCAGATAGGTCTGCAGTAGATAATTTATGGAATAATTGACTCAGGAGACTTTTCGTAGCAGAAGAGCCAAATGCTTGCCAGTGTACAAAATTAGGATGTGCATCACACCCAGCTTGTCACTTGTGATGATAACTTTATTTAGAGGGAAGTTTATTCTAGTCTGTTTATAGGAAATTAACTCATAATTGTGGCCACTACAGAGAGGAAAACCTGTTTTGCATTGGCCAGTGAGTCAAAGGTTGATGTGTTAGACCTTTGCTCAATTGTACTGGGATAGCTGATGGAGAAAACATTCAAATGTATTTCAGAAGCAAACCATGCTCACAGATTCATTGACTGTACCACAAATAACATTAAACCAGTCTAAATGTATTCTGTACATAACTACTTTTTAATATCAAGAAATATTAAAAAAGGAAAGGAAAGGGGTGAGATTGTTATACTGTGCACATTAATTGGCATTTGTGCAATAGGACAGAAGGGTTTGCCAGACCTTATCAAACTTACTGTTTGTGTCTTAAGTCATATGTGCAAACCCTTGGAGTTTGTGGTGTTCTAGTACCTCCTCCAACCATTGTTTAGGAGATGGAGATAGTAGTATTAATAGTAGTCTTTCTCGACTGAACACCTTTTTATCATTTTTGATGCATTAATGCATTTGCCAGATGTAAAAATGTAATGTTAGGCTATAAATAAACTATATCGCGTTCGCATTACTTCAACGTCACAACACTAAACATCCTACTATGCCATACTATTCACACTTGTCTATAAATTGATCAATCCACAAGTTTTAAAGTGAGAGTTAGAATAGTTTGCAACTCAAGTATGCCTCTAAAAACAGACTAGTGAGTAGATGAGTCTGTTTGGTGGGATGATGTTTAACAAACTCTGTAGTCTCATTTAGCCACTTGTTATAAAAAAAGGCCTTTTTAAAGACATGTAGGCACTTTTTAATTCAAACATTGTGTATTTACTGATGTATTTTATGTTCAAAAAACAAATCAAAAATCTAAATTTACAAAAAATATACAATATATACAAAATATTCTATTTTTTTTTTAAAGTAAGCAACTGCAGCAAGTACACTGCAGGGGGGGGGGGAGTTATTTGGTGTAGGCTATTACTCTCTTGCACTTTAACACAAATTATCAGGCTACAGCCTCTACAAATACCATACGCTCTAATTAGCGATGGAAGGCTAGGTTTAATTAGCTAGCATCAATGTTTAGGTTAGCTTGGTGTTAACAGCTTGAAGCTTTCAGTTGAGATGTTGAATCATTGATGACGTGCTGTTGTGGTACGCCAGTTCTGCTTTGCAGTAGACACGTTGCACTTTGTTATCTTCTTTTTTAAGTGGGAAATTATCTCAAACTTTGGACACTCTCTGACTTTTACAGGTGGCTTCTTGGCTCTATTCTACTCAATTCTGAACGTAGTGGTATGTGTCCGCGATAAGTCGTGTGGAAAAATGATCCCTGAGCTAAGCAGGCCACATAACGCGGGTGATAGGAAGTAAACGAAGCCTTGAGGCTGAGATTTTGCTTCAATTATTTTTGGAATCAAATTATTCGAGTTACTCGAGTAATCGTTGCAGCTCTAGTTGTATGCTTGTCATAAAGAAACAGGTTGAAACTACAGAGAGTTCCCTCCTGAGTGCCCTCAGTTTCAAGTCAACCGTGTAGCCCCAATGCTACACCTTACCCCGTCATCCCAACAAGGACCTGAATTTGTTACCAGTGCAGATGCAGGACTGCATTACCAGTTTGTCTTGTCAGCTCAGGCATCATTGGTGTAATAAAACAGTATAAACAAAGGTAGCCTACAGCAAATAAGGCCATTTTGTACTCAAAACAGGAGCTGAACTATGTCATGTTTAGAACAGGAGCTCAGGAAGAGCTTACCAGTTGGAGCAGGGTATCTTAATTATGCTTTCAGCAAAACAAACCCACAGAGCTACAGATTTATGCAAGTCAAGAGAATGCCTACTGCTTTGTATCTTTATCTAAAAACAGCCCTGGTCCTGTTTTATCTGAGGTGACACAGCAAAAGGTCACACCTACCCTACAACTTGGTAATCTGTTATCTTTAATTTATCCAGGAGTGCCATAAACACGTCTATCTAAAGGCAATGATCATTAACTTGCCTCACGACATTTGGCTGTGGGTGCATCTTAGGCATTTTTTTTCTGCCCCTGCAAAAAGTTTTGCCAATTTCCACCCACTCATACGGAACAACATTACGAAGTACTGTTACTTTAGCAGCCCATTCTAATACATTATGGTGAGGACTGCACCATTTGTTAACTGCCAAAACAGTATTCATACACTATATTGCCAATAGTGTTCGCTGACCTGCCTTGACTCACATATGAACTTCCGTGTCATTCCATTCTTAATCCATCACACACGGATGTTGGACGAGAAGGCCTGGCTCTCAGTCTCCACTCTGGCAACCGCCAAACCGCCAAACCCAGACTCATCCGTCAGATTGCCAGATGGAGAAGCGTGATTTCTCACTCCAGAGAATGCGTCTCCACTGCTCTAGAGTCCAGTGGCAGCGTGCTTTACACCACTGCATCCGATGCTTTGCATTGCACTTGCTGATGTATGGCTTGGATGCAGCTGCTCAGCCATGGAAACCCATTCCATGAAGCTCTCTATGCACTGTTCTTGAGCTAATCTGAAGGCCACATGAAGTTTAGAGGTTTCTTACGATTGACTCTGCAGAAAGTTGGCACCTCAGCATCCGCTGACCCTGCTCCGTCATTTTACGTGGCCTAACACTTCGTGGCTGAGTTGCTGTCGTTCCCAATCGCTTCCACTTTGTTATAACACCACTGACAGTTGACTGTGGAATATTTAGGAGTGAGGAAATTTCACGACTGGACTTGTTGCCCAGGTGGCATCCTATCACAGTAACACGCTGGAATTCACTGAGCTCCTGAGAGCGACCCATTCTTTCACAAATGTTTGAAGAAACAGTCTGCATGCCTAGGTATACACCTGTGGCCATGGAAGTGATTGGAATACCTGATTTCAATTATTTGGATGGGTGAGTGAATACTTTTGGCAATATAGTGTATTCTGGAGCACAGTTCCTGATCTCACTGCGGCTTAATGTGGAGGGAGGAGATGCAGCTGCATGAACTTTCTCATATAAAACAAATATCACACTGTGCAAATTGTAATCGATCCAGCTGTTCTCCGGGGTCCGAACAGATTCAGAGATTTTCTTCTTCACAAAGCGTCTATGTGCAACTGTTGGGAAGAGATAAAATTAACCTCATTAAAAGGTTAATTAGACCCTTCATTAATAACTGCAAAAAAGATAACGAGAAAAAAATGTAGTTCAGCGGTATTGTAATTAAAGGATAGACTGATTAATAAGGTCATTACATTTTTGTGATAGGCTGCTGCACCTATTACATAATGATCCTCACACTGGAGTGGATTGCTTCTTCTATGTGGAACAATTCTTCTATGTTACTTTCTCATTCTCTTTCTATTTCTCTAAAACCACAACATTATGTTTTGTGCAAAAGATTGTTTAAATAATGCTCTGGCAACACAGGAAATCATGTTCTGATCTTGTTGTTACATTATGACAGCACAACAATTGGGCATAATATGACATGATTGTCACTATGTCATAATGTGACTTAGGTTGTGAGACTGTAAGGCAATTAAGCTACTGATAGACAGGTCAAACACATTACAATAATATAATGCATTATGGATACCTGTATAGCCTATACCGCTCTATATTTATGCATCATGATGTGGCTGAATATCCTTTCAAGACCAAATTATTTAAGTACATCTTTTTTTATTCAATCAGCAATTGGAAAACGTACACCGTCACATCTGTATTGTCATTAAATTTGTGTAATCAAATCAGTCATGTCTGCGCCCCTCATGTGGACTCTCTGGAGCCGGCTCGCTACACAGATCACCCAACCTACACAGATCATTTGCAGAGTTGCAGCCTCAACACTACGCTTCCACTGTAATCAATGATACTAGATACACCGGGCATGAGAGCAGAGCCACTGTACAAGGAGAAAAAGTATTCTAATTTTATTTGCTCCACAAGGTGTGTATTGAAATGGGTCATATAGTGTATTTATTACGTTAAATTAAACTAGCTGTATACAGAAAATAACTTCCAATGGTTTCCAACCTGTAGACATTCAACTAACAGCTGATGATCACTGTGTAACCTTATACTACTACTACTACTTACAGTAGATGGTGTTATTGATTTTTACCCACTAAATGAGCGTTCTGTCATTCTCATCCATTGCAAACACTAGCTAGCTGATGTAAGTACAGCACAGTCTGCAGGGTGCATACTGTAGAACTCCGCCATTTAAAAAAAATGTTTTCCCATAAACTGGCAATTACCAAGTCTATTGATACTGACGAAACACAAATATGCTAGAAGCTGAAAACCACCAAACAAAAGAATAATTTTCTTAAATAATCAATTTATAATCATAATAATGTTTGAAAGAAAAGAGATATTTTGCACCTCTCTACAAACTCTGTAGATGTATTATTAAAGTAATCTTTGTCTGCATAATAATTTTATCAATATGGCCTTTAATATGACATTCTGATTCAGCCTAAAAGACATACAAGAAACATACTCAAAGAATCTTGCTAGCTTAGCAACATTAGAACTCCAAGCAACCCATAATGCAACACTTCACCATCTTAAATGTTAGGTCAGCAGCTCTTCTGATGTGGGGTTGTATGAGGTAGGTCTCCAGACAGTACATTACCCGCAGCAGATAATCGGCAGCTCACTCCCTGTGTGGAGAAGCAGCGCATAGCACTAACAGGGAAGCAGAGTGTTGTACTGCTTAACAGTAGTGACAACAAGATGTATTTTAGCCACCTAAGAGAAGGCACACACACACCCATATATGTTTATATATAATCTGTTTAAGTATATCATATTTTTCACTTTTGGCACTTTGCATTACCATCAGACAGCCCTTTCCTTCGCTACTACATTGCCCAAATTTACAATGTCTGTATCCCTTCGCACAAACACAGAAATACCTGCCTTTACTATGTAACAATGTAAACCACCAAACATGTTCAAGACGATCAAGCACTCTAATGTAGTTTAACTTAGGGTCCAGGACTCCAATTCAAAAAGAAGAGAAGAAAAGGGTTTGTTGTTGCAAATCCATAACTGTCAGGTCCTCCAATACAGAACAACCCAGACACTGCCAAACATAATATAGAAATGAGTGTAGCAATAATTGTAGCGGAATCTCAATGATTTTGCACTTGTTTTAGGGGCACCACCTCTACAGAGGGAAAATCAAATCAAATCAGTACTTTCTTACACTATCAGTCAAATATCTAAAAGTGTGACTTCTCAATTTAATCATCCTCCGTTCTCTACTCCAAAGGATTACACCGAACAAGTTCTGGGTCGAAATAAAAATATTTATTAATTGATAAGAATTAAGCTTAGTTCATGCAGGACATAGAAGTCATGCGCCCCAGCTGCAATCAGCTGACAGCCTGCCTATCAAATCATCGTTACCAATCAGTCTCTCACCAATCGCAGCTATTCTCACCACAAGGCGGTCCATTTCAATATGGCCCACCTTCCTGACCCATAACTGCTGTAAAGCTTGCAGCCACCACCCCAGTCTCCACCTTTTTTCCTTTTTTTTTTTTTTTGGAGTAGAATCCTATCAGTGCTCAAGGTTAAAAAAACAGTATCATAACAGTGTAAGTATTGTTTTCCTTATGGCTCATTCATGTGCACCCTGGGAGGTTTTCTGCATTATGCTCCCTGTTTCGGCTCAGCATGCTGCTTGGTCAATTCAGAGAGCATCCTAAAAAGCAGTTTGTTGGAAATAAGTGGTTGAACCTGTGACGAGAGTGTTGAGTGTCGAGTACAAATTCAATGGCTTCAATCAACATATTATCATACACGAATATTTACATTATACAGGTTATCAAAATAAAAAGAGAAAATAACATTCTTTCAGGCAAATTATCGCAAAGAACGTTAACTTCGTGCAAATAACTGTTAAACGAAGAGTAAATAGTTCCTCACCTTATTGCGAAATGAATCAGGATTCTACATTTCCTTCATTGATTGTGATAAGATATGTCCTGGTTACATGAGTCTCCTTACATATAAATTCAGAAGCAGTTACCCATACAGGTGGCAGTATTGTCACCTTTGATGAATAGCTCAACCTTGGAAAGTGTTATTTTCTTTACCTTGAACAAGATGATATGAACAGTTACTTTATCCTGATTTTAAAGGATGCTGCAAAGGTAGAAAAGAAAGGTAGTTTGTGTCAGAGCCGTTACAGACAGGGTTCACACTGGAGTGTTAATTACAGTCTGTTTGATTTTGATGTCCTCGCCATTGAACAAAAACTGTCAAAACAAGATATGGATGAGGTCTGATTTTTTCCAGCCGTGGAACAGAACCCATCTCCATCCTGTGGGATTGTCATTTGTCCTTTTGGCCCCAGGTTATCTCACCATGCCTCTATTGTAAATCAGTTTGAGGTGTTAAGCTTGTCTTTCCTCGGGAGTTGGCAGACTCTGTCTGGGTGGCATCATACTGAAAGTTTTATGGCTGTTAAGTGAGAGGGAATCAGTTTGTGTGAGTGCATCTAAGATGCCCTTGTTGCAGAGTGTGACTTTGCTGAGTCTGTGTCTGCCGCACAAGATATATTGTCTTAATTATTGTCAGGTCAGTGGGGTATGGAGTAAGTATAAAGCTTGATTCATGATGTTCGCGTTGCTACTATGAGTGACACTTTTTTGGACATAAAGTCATCTGACCCATTGTTAATATAGAGCACTGATAATAGCAGCATGAATGGGGAAAGTAAATCTGATGCAAAGTGCTACTGTTTAACTGTGTTTTATTATATGTAGGTGTGATTGACGTCAAATATGTAGTCTATTATTATAGAAATAAATGGTCTGCGAAAAAAACACATGATAACTGGTACTATGTAAATAATAATTACAGCTTAGAGGAAGTTTTTTTCCAGTGTAGCTCAGAGGGACGTGTTATAACTGCTTCCTATGTCTCCCTCAAAGGTGAAATGTAAACAATGCCCTTGAGGGGTTTTCTGATGATGCTGCTTTTTTGTGTGATGTACAGTTGTGTATGCACCATGATGATGCATGCTAATACTCGCAGACTGCCTGGGAACTCATGCACATCATTAACACATTGTCAGCCCATGTTCCATCCCCTCTCTCTTCCTCTGGCCCTCCACTGTTTCAATTAATCTCAGAAAAATGTAACATTTTCACAACACAATGCTGATGAGCTCCTTGGGCATGACGATTCCAGCCCTTCAGACTGCAGTTAAAATGTGCTCTTCTTTCTTCACTCTCATATATGCATATTCATAAGTTTAAATAAAAGTCAGTTGGACCAATGTTCTGTGCACTGGTGAAAGCGACTGATGCACATTAGATTGATGTACACTGCCGGTCCAAGTGTGGCATAATCAGATCCTCGGATGCAGACTGTAATTAGCTATTTTCCATGCTGACAGGCTCCATCTTGTTAGTGGACGTGTATGTGTGCATGTGTATGCCAGAGACTGTAAGAATAAAAATGAGGACTTTGGAAGTGAAATGAAAACAATAAAAAATGGTTTGTGTGAAAGGAGGGGATAAAACTTGAGATTCTGTTAAATCATCATTTTAATGACTTGCTCACGTTGTCCTTACTTGAAAACATTAGCACACTAAAACGCTTTACGAAGTATATACACTATGTGTATGCTAGTGTTACACGTCCACTAGCATGGCTTTTACAATAGACGTTGTGAAAAATATCACTTTTGATGACACATGTGACCGAGAAGTTTGATTGAGTTGCTTAAATTACTTGAACAACTTTAGCACTTTAGGGAATGCCATTGATGACATGAATATACTTTAAACTTTACTGTAAACGGCTAAGCAAGGGAAGGTTAGGTGAAAGAAAAGGGAGGTAAATTAAATGAAAAATGAACCGACACAAAAAGATCTTTATATCGTCTTGCAAAAGTTTACTCCGTTGAGTAACGCAAGTCATTATTTATTCTGCATCAAAATGTTGTTCCATGTATTATTCTCGACAAAGAAGAAAAAATATAAGCTCATATAAGTATGCCAGGTATGAAGGACGGTGAGGCCGCCTTAGGCCAACTAACCACGTCAAAGTATAAATACAACATTCCTCATTAATCACACACATATATATATATGTATATATATATATATATATATTTAAATATATATATATATATATATATATATATATATATATATATATATATATATATATATATATATATACATTTCTACCACAATGAATGATGAACTCTTTAGGCCCTACCAATGTATCCAGCTAGGTCGCTGGACATGCTGGCAGGTGACATGAGACCTGACTAACAGGTCAGCGCAATCACTCCGTCTGACTACCCGAAGAAGACCGCGGGTAGCACTCATTGAAGTCAATTAGCATTTACTTTGGTACTTCTGGTGACAGGCAGTGTAGATTTGCACATTAGCCTAATATTTAGGGGCTGTCCAGACGGGCGAAAACAATCTTTTTTTTCTCCGTCTTCCTCGGCATCATTTCAAGAATATTTGCGTCCACACGGATCCACTGAAAACGACCGAAAACGCTGTAGTTCATATTCCAGGCCTATAGGTGGCGCCTGACATTCTCTAAAAAACGGAGAAGAAGACACGGAGCATGCGCATTAAGCTTGCGCACTGTAAACAAACACACAGTAGATGGAGAAACCGAACACAACAAGAAGAAGATGAAAATGGCTAGTGCAAGGAAACAAGAATCGTTTGTGTGGACCGGTAATGAGGTCGAACTGCTGCCGCGCCTCACAATCAACTACAAGGCATGTAAGTTGCAAGAAAGGCTCAATATCTTCTGCGGCACGAACTAGAGCATGTAGTCCGCCATTGTTGTTGTTGTTATGAGACGTCGTGGGGTGGGGCGATGGCGTCATCGTTTTGGAAAGTATGCGGATTCGCCGTCCACATGAGAACGGGAGGGCTGCTTTTTCGGATTTCTCCACCCTGGGACCCAATTTCAAAAAAGTGCGTTTTCAGGTGCTGCGTTTTCAGGATCCGTATGGACGGTTGGCCAAAACTATGCAATGCATTTGCGTTTTATCGCAAAAGAGCATTGTCGTCTGGGCGGGGCCTTAGTTTCACCTGTGACATTTCGATTTAACATTTAGCATTACGATTTAACATTTGATATTTAGATTTAGATCTAACGTTTAGCTATATTTAAATGTAATATTTATATTTAGATGTAACATTTATATTTAACATTTAACATTTATATTTAACATTAATATTTAAATGTGACATTTAGATTTAATATTTAGAGTCTAACGTTTAACTTTTAGATTTAATATTATATTCACATTTTCGATTTTTATTTAGATATAACAAGAAAGGTAAATATCATAATTCACAAATATTGCCGTAAATCTGGTCAAAAGTAACATAAAAAAAATCACATACGTTTTTTTTAAGCACAGTTTGTTGCTAAATGTGGGGAAAAGTTGCTGTTTTAGCTAACTACTATTTTCTAGTAACTTGCACAACACTGATAAGCATTGAGACTGATTAAAAGTATTAAACAAATAAAAAAATGACCAGATGCTCCAGAGGAAAAGTCAGCAGGATTCATTCCAATTTCTGTATCAAATTTCATGACAATCCATCAAATAGTTAACATAACAGAAAGAGATACAGACATCCCTAAAACCAAGCCACAGCTGTCCAAAAATAGCAGGAATAAAGAGACTTCAAAATATAAATTAATTGTCTTGGGATTACATTGCACATACTGTAAATGCTCAATCAAGGTTTTTTGTATTCAGCTTTTGTATAATTAATGTTGACGTATGATTTTCCTAATTTCTCTTTATTTTAACTTATGAGCAGTTAAGAATGACTCAGCAAAGTGTTATGTCACCCTCCAAAGTGTTATCTGCCTTCAGTCGCACATCATTGGCCCTTCAAGTCATTGTCAAAGTGGTACACACCATCATCTCTTATGACTTCAACTGAAGATGAGGGAATTCTATTTGCATCCCAGAAGTACTCAGTATGTGAATATGCAAATGTATTTTCATCCTGTGATTGCAGTGGTAGCTGTACAGAGGACACATTTTGTTATGAATATAATGTTCCTGGCACAGTAAGGAATGCCTGGGGCTGACCGCCTGCGGTTTGGATGATCAAGGTGATCCACTGGGCTTGACTAACAGAAGACAGGTTGTTTAATTGATTGGGGACCAATTAACTGACTGACGAGGGTCTGCCATCGAGAGATGTGACCTCCCAAAAACTTTGTTCCCAGAATCAGACATGCTCAGGTGTAATCAGCTGAACCATAGCAGCTAAAGATAAATTGCTGTCATTATCTAAAAAGGTTGCTCGTCTTTTTGTACCTGCAGAGTGAATGTAGAGGTTTATCTTTCTGATGCAGGGAAAAGTGCTTCTAACAGGAGGCCACTATTAAGACTGATGAACTGCGGCCTCGCTAGCAACAACAACCCTGTCAGCTGCATACAAAATGAAGTATACATGCATTTGTGTACGTGATAGAGTAGGACCTTACCTGTCAATTTTCTTGGCATGAGTGTTTGCAAGTGTTTAAAGATGCAGTTTTACTTTAAGTGTCAAATCAATCATTGATGTTTTATTTTGTTATTTAATTAGTTATGATCAATTAGGCAAAACTATACTGTATACCTGTCAATACACCACAATTTTCTCTCCCCGTTGGAAACTCACAGTGGGTATAAATCTGATAATTTGCTGGTTTCAATCAATCAGTCAATCAGTCAGACAGTCAATCAATCAATCAATGTCTATTTATAAAGCACAAACAAAAGTCATCTCATGACATTTTCCATATTGAGAAGGTCTAAACCATACTCCTCAATTAATTATTTACAGAGACCCAACATCTCCCCCATGAGGAAGCACTTTGTGACAGTGGCAAGAAATGGTGGGCGGCCATCTGGCTCGACCAGTTTCCCTTCCCTTTCTATCTTCCGTCCAAATTTTTTATGACTCTTTGCCTGATTATAGGGCTTGTATGGAGTTGGTATTTTCCCATAATCAAACCCTGGCCAAAATTTCTGCTGCTGAACTTTGTGTTGAAAACTTGCTCGCTCAGTGTGCAGGGAAAAGAGTTCTTTGCAATGTGTGCAACTGTCTTGCTGAGTACAAGAAATAGGTGCATGTTTCATCTGTTCATTCAACGATTCAATTCTAGCTGGCAAATAAAAAATGAAAAAAATGACTGAGAATTTCACTTATTTGTTTTCTTCTGTATCCACCAAAGATTGGAATAGGGCATTTGTTGTTGTTCCCATCTTCCCTGTGAAAGAGAAAATCCAATAAATCAATAAAAAAAACAAAATTCAAATTTATGTTGTTCTTTAGAATTCATTTATTTTCTTATACATTATGAACTATGCTGTCTTTCTGCTGCACGTCCAGTGGCCACAGACAGCTGTCAGTGTTTTTGAGATAGTGAGATGCTGAAGTTGATTAATGAATGCTGAATGTTAACAGTCCTCTATAATGCATAATTTGACTTGCTAGCATTTCTGTGACATGACCTTTGCATAAATTTACAAGGCTTCCTTCTTGCCATATTTCTGAGAGTGAACAAGGCTATTTGGTGTTTTTTTAATTGATATTTTTCATTAAATCGATCACATTGGCTAGGTCTACTACAAAGTAATTCTTCTGTTGGCTGTCATGTTCACTAAAGTCAGATCGAGTGTGTGCCAATAACACCTTTTCATTCATATCACAATTTTATATGTTGCAATGCAGAGAAAAGAATAAATAGCTTTAGCCCTTGCAGCTGTGATGAGGAGTGATTCCAAAATAAAAGCCTGTTTGGGTGAACCGCACTTGACAAATTATCTCAAAGCAGCAAAGCATAAGCAACACATGCAAATGCACATTTTAAAACCGAAGAACTTCCTATATTGAACAGGACATATCCAGCCACATTTGTGAATTCAGTTCAATCAGAGACCATGTGCATAATATGTTGGCTGTTAAATGTCTAAATAAAACTGACATCTCCTGTGGGCTGATGGACATTGTGTTAAGACATTTGAACCAGGAAACAAATGTTTTTGTGTGAATGTGGCTCAAAATAGCTTGCCAATTTTCCTTTAGTCCTCTCTCAATTTCCTGTTCCAGAGCGCATCTGCTGAGTGGTTGATGAAGCAGGTAATTGGAGTTCAAAGTATGTCATGGTGAAATGGGTCCTTCTTGTAGAATGAGTTCTGACGGCAGGAAATGACTTACTATCGATGAAAAAGAGGCATAATCCCAAATATGTGTCAGCATGCTTTGTCTTTAGACAAGCATTACAGACCAGTGATTGCATGCCATGAATCAAAAGCCATGAAATGCATGACCAATACAAAAACACGTTAGCTGTATTTGTCCAAAGCTATCAAGATGATGCATTTTTGTACAAATTCTATTCTCATATTTCCATGAGAACTTGCTCTACACTCTTGAACATCTGCAAAAGTTAAAAATCCTTCACAGTTGACATGTTAACATGAGTAAGCCTCCGTTGCGGTCGGCTCAACCTTATACACGTTTGTAAATAATTTCTCCAAGTGCCAGAGGACATTCCAGCAACCACTGGACCGTTCATGGCACTGTTGGAATATACTGTTCAGAAACTCAGAGACTGCATTCGCTGTACGGTAGACTGCACTCAATCCACTGTGTCTATTGAGACTGTGCCGCTCAGCGGCAAGAGTGGTTTTCATTTACAGGTGAAATGACAGTCCTAGCTAAATGCGGCACCTGTAGACTGGTTGGCGTATCAGCTGAAACAATTCAACAAATATGAGCAGATAAAAGTCAGCTGTTTGCAAATGTAACGTTATCTAAAAGATAGCTGTTAGCCTTAGTTGCTGAAACTTCTGTCCATAGCAATATTGTTACAATAGTACAGCATGTCTCATCATCTCATCAGCTTGGTTGCTATTGACAAGATCTTGCACAAGGGGAGCTACATTTTGAATAACAGCACATATAGTAAGTAAGTAAGTAATCTTTATTTATATAGCACTTTTCACAGATAGAAATCACAAAGTGCTTCACATATAATAATATAGACTATAAAAATATAGACTGGATTGACGAATACAAATTTCATTTGTACCTAAGGAAAAAACAACACCTTTGGTGAATGCTAAGATTTCACAATCCAGATCACTCATACATAACGAGAACAAAAAGATTTTTTCATATGAATGGTTTTTCCATGAGACCCAATATGTATTTAAATCAGAATATCCCAATTGTCAAGGGTTGTACTTCTTTAGTAGAAAGATCAATCAAAACATTTCTTCTGTGCCTTTTAGTCAACTGATTTTGACAAGTTTTGGGACTGAGAGTTTTGTCAGCCAGCCCAATAAATACCTCACTTTACTTTTCTTCTGCTATGAATTGCTTTAGGACCAATTCCGCTTATCCCTGGAGAGTCTCATTATGAATTTTGTGGCTGCTATACTTGCCGCATGCATCTAGTCTTCTCTCAATAAAGGGGCCATGCTTTGCAATTTGATCCAAATAGCCCAAAAATGTTCCTTATTGTCCGAGTCATTAGATTCTTCATGTGTGCAATATTTTGAAGTAGCACCTCAGGAATTGTTTTTTATATAACTTTGATTTCTCTCAACTCTCATTTTTCTACCCTCATTTAAGTTCCAATGTCTGTCTCTCAATGCCCCTTTTGTATTCACTCCAGGCATAAATGGCATTCATGTGTTGCTCTAACTTTGACAGAGGTTTAAACCCGACATCTTTAAACAAGGCTATTTTCCAGTTGGAAAACCCTGACTCGAAAGCGAAGGCCAATTCCGGCGTACTAGGGAGGGAAAAATGCCTGCAGGCGAAACAGTAACACGCATCTCGACTTACAGAGTACTGCAGACATGGATTGTCCCTATCCCAAGAACTGTTGAATGTCATCTTCCTTGTTCCATGTTGAATTTTGGGAACATTTACAGACAAGGCTGAAAAGGACCGTCCTCTCTGGATCTTGAGATGTCTACAATACATATTAAGTAGTTATGGACACACCAATCGAGGGATTAAATACTGAAATTCAAGAGTAAGTAGTGTGGCTATCAGTGGCTAATTTATAGGTTTATGTTTAGACCATTTGCACAACAGTCATTTTGACATGAAAGGCTTCTATTCAATTGAAGTCAAACTGAATCTGGACCTCTGACTAATTAATGCCATTAGTAGCACCCATACTATATCATGTCAGAACAGCTGCTGTTAAAAATGTTCAGAGATAGGTAACTAAGTATGGGCCTACCTTTGGGTGCACAACATGTGGTGCCTTCTGTGGATGTGTGGGTTTCTGTTGCATCTCCTCCTAGCAGCTCCAGCTCACTGTCTTCCTCCTCGAAGGCAGACGTATGTGTGTCACCCTCATCAATTGTTGAAACTGCATTGTAATAAATAATGAATAATCATAAAATAACATCACACACAAAATCACCTATTGTTACAGGCTGAATCAACATTCAAAATTAGGCTTCAGCTGTCAAAGTCACCTTGTGGTACGGCCTGAGGCTACACTTTTTTGAGTGTCTGAACTGGTCATGCAATTTACTGCCTCTGTATGCTCTGAGCTGGGGCGGGTAGACCGGGTCCTTGTGTCTGACCACACTGACTCGCTTGGCTAGCTCCAGGTTCGGAGCTGCCAGGGCTGCTGACATCAAGGGCTGGGATCTGTCTGAGCCTGATCTGTGCCTGATATATGCTTTTTAAAAAAAAAAAGAAAAAAAAAAAAGAAGCCTTAAAATATTTCCCTTCCTCTTCATTCTTATCTGTCCCTATACAAAATAAGACAGCCTGGTTACACCTCAAGATTGCGTTAGGCAGAATCTTAAACGATTTGTCCCCATTCTCATGCTGTAGCTTACTTTAAAATCACCTACCAGCCTAGCTACTACAAAATTAAACTGGATCATGTAGGTTAGTTAGTGCTAAGTAACTTCTCTAATAATTTAGACCTTCACAATAGCAAACAAGCTAAATGGACATTGGGGTAATCTCTGAGCATTCAGTTTATTTATTTACTAAAAACTATGACATGGTTCCCCCACATTATCCTAATCTAGTGCTACGTAGCTCCTGACTAACGTAAGGTTATAGCCTTTCAAAATGTTAGCCTTCTTGCACAGTTGAACTATTAGGGTCAAAATCTCTTCCTTAAATGTGCAGTCAAATTGTCAATAGTCTAAAACAATTACTCACCAGGAAACAACTTTAAAACTTACTTCAGAATCATGTATTTACTAAAAGTAAGTCCTCTCGATCCATTTCAGGGACTGGAAAGAAGTTTATTCTGCCTCCTGCATTTGCCTTTCAATTATTGCGCTCCTTTCAATGAGACCTGCAGTGACCTGTCAATCAACTGGGGTGGCACTTGAGGTGTGCAATCAGGCTCCAGAGGTGGCCAGTGCTGCCCCGGCCACCCCTCTAGCTCCATCCCTGGTGGGACATGACCTAAACCATCTCTGTACTCGTATTTTCAAAACTGTTGGAAGGGTAAAAACAGCCCATCCAGCTTGGCCTCTGAGTATTGGAAATTGGGGTCTTGAACCAAGGGCCTTTCACTGCCCACTTAATTTGTCTTACCTCATCTCTAACCTCCAGAACATACTGAAGAGGACACATAACATCTTCAGCCATGGCTGATACTAATGACTGTTAGAGGCTGATAAAAAGGCCAGCACTCTTTAAAAAAATATAAAAATAATACATATATATATAGAGAGAGAGGAGAAAATCCCAGCTAAGGATGTGGGACAAACACGCCGTTATATGGATCTGACAATTAATTTATTTCTTGTCAGTTGAACGGAGAGCCTGACACCCTCTCCAGCACACAAATAACACCAGATAATACCATAGCAAGTCGACAGGTCACTAATTGCTAATGTGGTCTTTGCATTATTTGCCAGTGTGTGTATGTGTGCGCTTGTGCGTGTGGAGAGCAAAAGAAGAAGGGAGTTGATGGAGTGTCTATGCTCTAATGTTGGCACTGCGCACTGCTGGCACTTCTGTGCTTTTCATTTAAAGGCTAAATGACACCACACAGTCACCTCATTTGAACTAAAAATGTGGCCGATATGTTTTTTAGCACATCTGTTTTCGACATCACATTTTGACAGCGCTTAATCAATTTGTTCCACTTTAACTGACATGAAAAGTTTGACACGCTGTGCTGACAGGCTGCCAGATTGACTCACAATGAAAAATTACCTGGAAATGGATTTGACTAATCAAATTTTTTGACACATTTCTGTGTTTCTGTGTTTTAAACGATCACAGACCATAAAACCCATGATTATGCAACCTGCTTGACATTTGTATGAGCGATTATGCAAAGTACTTTGAAGCCAAACACTTTTGCCCATCTTGAGTGAAATGTCATCACATTCTGTCATATTTGTGGCTGAATGCAAGATGTTAATGTCTCAGTAAAATGGTAATTAGGACATCTTAGGACGCGTACGTTTGCATAATGGTGTGATTTCAAGAGAGTTTTAAGGAAATCATTCAGTCATTTGATTTGATCGCCTAACACTGGGTGCAATTTATGTCAGCTTTGACAATCTGAAGAACTAAGTAACTGCTCATGTACCTGTGTTGTAAGATTGTGATGCAGTCAGAGGGAGAATTTAATCGAATTCAGTTAAGTTTTAGATATTTTTTTTGCCATTTCTTCCCTCAACACACACCTTCAACCCATGATTTTGTTCTGAGAGCTACTACAAGCCACAAGTTTTTACTTCATACATAATATGGCATTCCTCAGTTTTTATCACTGTCTCTCTTCACCTTCTTTCCTCCTTCATCCATCCCTTTTCTTTTGCAGTGTAGTTTCCACAGTTCTTCCACCGTTACCTGCGGGTAGCGACCGAGGAAAACAATCTCTCTTCCTGATACGGTTGCCTAATGGCAGCAGATAATCTACTTTTAAGGGGAAAATCCAATCAGATAGCAGACCAGAGAGGTGAAAGCAAGGTTCATAGGAAACCGATATATATGATAATGTCATTTTTCTACAGCCATTCCACTGTGCAATTCGTATTTACTTCAGGAGGATCCTTTAAGCAAAAAAAAAAAAGGTCTATTGTCAGTTTAAGGCAGTAAGGCAAAACTAAGGTAGCAAGTTGACTACATCACTATTATGTTTTTCTATTGAGACAATGCCTTGGCAAGCTTGCTTGCTCTTCCATATTGTTTCAATTACCTGACATCACAATAGAATCCGCGAAGGAACTGTAAACACACAGTTTCAGTTCAGAGCTTTGAAATGTGTGTTTCCATTGTAAATAATGTGCTGTACAAGTAAACCATTGTCATTTCATTGAGGAAGTGGGAGAAAATAACACTTGTACCTTTGTGCTGCTGCCTCAGCTTAGAATGTGTCTTTCTTTACCTTCCTATACATTCATCAAAAATGTATTTCATTGTCTGCCTGAGTATTCTTTTCTTTCTCTGATCTTCGCAGTACCTCCCCCCCATTTATTTTTCTCTTTCTCTGTCAAATGTACTGACTGGTTTCCAAGAGTAGGAAATCTGTATTTGCAGTGCTGTCCTCTCTGAGACCTGGTGTTCCCTACCTACCCCATCCATTACTAAAAGGAAAACCATTGGCTACTCACTGGTATGGACGCCTACACATGCATACTCATTCCACTCTATGCTTCCTGCCTTTTATCATATCCAGAATGTGAGAAGAATAAATGGACTCATGAATATACAGGTACATGCAGTGATGTGGTGTGTCAAATTACAATGAAAAATTACAAAACTTAAACTAATTATTTTTCATTTTGTTTTCACTCTCACCAAAGCTACCAGACTCCAAATACACAAAATGTAATTGTAACATCATAAAACACACTTTATTTAAACTTTATGTATTTTTGAAGTCTTATTACAGAAAGTATAACACTGTGTTTGGACCAAAGGTGACGCAAATGTTTCATCGCCACTAAATTATATAGAAAGTCAATGATAAGAAAACCCTGTGATCAAACTCGCAAGAGTAACACCACATAGTGAAAATACGGAAACTGAATATACTTTAGGAAAGATAAAAAGAAGAAAAAAACACCAAAATGAAATAATAAGACTAAACAAATCAACAAACAAATATAGAAATAAAAAAAATCAGCAAACAGTCTTTTGTCTGCATAGTAACTGTAAATATTCTGGCTTTATTCACTGTAATATGGAGAATGAAGGGTTTATTTTGACAGTTACCGAAGCTGCAGTGATTTAGCTGAACTAGCTATCTTTAGTGCAAGCCATCACAGCCCCAACCAACCGACATTATCAGTGTTAACCAAAGATTTATGACATAGCCTAATGGCAGAAAAATGCAGTGGTCAAAAGTCTGCACAGGCCTTGCACACAACTTGGTCACTCAGTAAGTTTCCATGCACACTTAATTGGACTACTGCCATTGTCCCAGCATACAAGCACCAGGGGAGAACCGATTTATTGATGGAAGTATGTCCAACTCCACCACGGCCATTGGTATTTTGAAAGGGTCATCATACCGCTTTATGCCTTCCGTCCATGTACTTGAGACAACATAAACTGTGTCTTGTCGCTCCAAAAAAAAGCTGCTGTATTAAGTTGTTATTCATTTTTTTTCTACAAGAGAACGAGAAGATTTAAACGTTATCTGAAAAGGCAGCTTCAGGCCTGCCTTATGAGAAAAACCAAACAAACAAGAAAAAGAACATGAGGCAGCTGTCTTTGCAACAAGTCCTTGTAACAACAGGTGTCTGCTGTCAGTGATGTTTTTTTCATATCTTTTTTTATATCTCTGGCAGACAATGTTCCCACATCAGTGTGTTCACAATATGGTAATCACAGCACATCCCCATTTGTCATTGCAGCAAAACATGTAGGGTCACTTTAATGAGGTGTGGACAGCAAGCTGAGAACGGCACGGAAAAGTAATTCAGTTCAGCGGAGGTCAACCTCTAACAATCACCGTCTATTCAGATAGAGGCGGTTCAGAGCGTTTCAAAGGAAAGAATGACATTGATGATCTGTGTTTCCACCTCACACGTCCCCCAGTTGGCACCGCTTCCACCCTCTAATACTGCCTGTGAGTGGATATCCGTTACATGGAACTTAAACTCGCTAGTATGAAAGGAAAAGGGAGGACTTTTGCTCAAAGGAAGGATTTTGAAATAAGGACGATTTCTCTTTACATGGGTGACAGGCTTTCTTTGAGGGAGGATTGTGGGTATTGCACAAACAGACTGGAACTGAGGGAGCATTTTGTTCAATCGGCTTATGTGTTAAAGTTCAGGTTTTCTTTGGGTACTCTTCAGTTTATAGCGAACATCATCGTGCAATAATCAAATTTTTCACCACATTGCATAGCACTTAGATGTTTTGGACTTCTGCATCGTACAAATATTTCCCCAGTCTTTCAAAGCACTCTACGCTGAGGGATGACATATTGCAGTGTTTGCACTGCTTCTGCACACCTCTTTCTTTTGCTCAAGCAGTTTTTTCTTTGTGTTTCTCCTGTATGAGGACAAACAGAAGATTACAATAAACATACTGTTCCTACTGTACTGTGAGGCACAGAGTGTTGCGTGTGTGTGTATAAAAAAAGATGCTTCTCTTCTTTAGGAGAAAATGCGATCTTCATTTGCTTCCACGTCAATTAGTGCTTGTCCCTGCTGCTGTTTACCACTCTGTGATGAGATGTTGGCAGACTTTATAGTTCTGCTTGTCTCTGCTGATCATCATTTTCCTCCTTCTTTTATTCCCAGTCTTTCTCCGAACACTTAACTAAACAAGTCTGTTTAAAGGATCATTAAATGCTGATCAACACTAATTAGGCGTCACTGATTCAACGTATGATGATACGTAACACTGTTCTCCTCATCACATCTCTTTTCTCTCTCTCTCTCTCTCTCTCTCTAATAGCTAGCCAATAAAACTCTATGAAGCACAGGGCCTTACAAGACTAACTATAAGCCAAACCACATAGGCAGTGTACAATGTAATAGGAACATTGTTATAGATGAAGCACATGTTCAATTTTCCTCATTAAGGCAAATTGAAAAGGTTTCTTAGATCCACAAAAAATGACTACTGGACATTTGAAATTTGCTGGTATCTTGAAGCTTAAGGACATTATTGAATGTAGTACACTGTACGATATGCAAAAAAAGTATGTGGACCCCCCTGTCCTCATACTTTTGAGTACTTATAGGGAAATCATAATGTTACGACAAGCAGTGATATTTGAAAACAGTTGTTCACAAACTTTTCTTTGTCAAGCCCCCTTTTGGAAGCTGCCAGTATCCCCTCGAGTCATAAACAGATTACATTTGTAGAAACTGGTGACAAAAATAATTTAGATAAATATTTTTGCCAAGTTTCTACAACTCAGAATTTACTGCAGTGCAAAGTAATAGTTAGTTATGTTATTTTATTATCAGGATGTGCTGTAAAAAAGTTGTATTCAACTTGAGTTATCACATTTTCCCCATCTGCTCATATGCTAATAGTATGCTTCCAACTGGGTGTCAGTTGGGAAAATTATTTCGACATGACAGTGTCTCCATGCCATACTGTCAATAACAAAACCATTTGTTTCAGGAAATTCCCTGAAAATGACATCTTTCTACATTCATGTGCCCTTTAGTGGCCTTGGAAATGATGACTGTAGTCAACAGGTATTCAATTCAAATTCAAAGAGGTCCAGTTAAAGAAAAACTCCTCAAGTAAAGGTCCCAAACCTCATAATGCCAAACTTGCAGTGCGGTTCAGTGCCATATATAGTGCATAGAAATAGCCTAGTTGCATCAATGTCTGTGTGTTATTAACAACTGAGTACAATTCTATACACACTGCCTGACCAAGAGAAAAGTCACCACCTGGATTTAAATACGGAAATAAGCAAGAGCCTTCCATGGGATGATTACTGAAGTTATTAATGTGTTTCAGCTGGCAACAAGTTGTTTAACCCTAACTGATGCAGTGAGTAGCTTCTTGTTCCTTAAACAACCATGTCAGAAGACATATCCTGTGGTCGTGGAAAAGATGGTACTCTGTTTCAGAAGGGTCAAATTACTGGCCGGCATCCAGCAAAGAAAGCAATTAAGGAGATTGTTGAAACTTCCTAAATTGGGTTAAGAACTGTCAAATGCTTCGTAAAAAAAAATCTTAAATGACGGTGATTAGAAATCACTTCAACATTCAGTGAACTTGACGGATCTACACAGAGCATTGACATCAGTCCCATTCAACACCTCCAGGATGAACTGGAAAGCTGAATGCAGACATTATCACCCAACTTTGGTGGATGACCTCACTAAAGCAGATTGGGAACTGAAACCTGGTATTAAACAGGCCCTGGGGCTAAATAATGAAATACCATAATACTTTTAAAACTCCTATTTTGATGCTTCTTCTATTGGTTATTTTAACGTTTTGGTGTAATTTGTTCCAACATTGCCGATTCCCCAGGTTCACATGGAGCGAGGTTAACTCAAATTAACAGTGGCAACGCTTGTCACTGTAACCTGGGAATTCCACTGGATGCATGTGTGTTGCGGAACAGCGCCGGTATGGTTCTGCTCTGTGCTCCGTCATCCGGCAACCCCCACCGGCTCGGTTTTGAGTGCAGCACGACCAGACAGCTGGAGTTTCCATGAAAATTTAAGAATCATACGCGACTGCAGTTACACCCTTGTGTTCCCTTATGTTGATAATAAAATGTCATACATATTATAAGGA
The DNA here is from genome assembly GCF_900880675.1 of Sparus aurata. Lineage (NCBI taxonomy): Eukaryota > Metazoa > Chordata > Actinopteri > Spariformes > Sparidae > Sparus > Sparus aurata. The sequence goes on from NC_044206.1 coordinate 6,799,264, forward strand.
AACTTTATTGAAAGGAAGGCTTAGACGCCACCTGGATGCCATCTTAAGGGGAAGTGATGCCATGGCATTGTACAGAATAATCCCAGGATGGATACAAGGCACTGATGCTAAAGAGCAATGAAGAAGATCTGGATTGTGATATGCAACAGGTGGAATGGCCACTGGGCATTAAACTGGAGGTGAATGGGGTGGAAGCAAGTCCCCAATCTTTAAAGCAAATGTATCTAGTAAAGAAGTAAGCTGCTCAGAAGTGTCTGTAGGATGAGGATGACAACGACTTTGGCATTCTTTCCACAAATAAGATGCTGAAGACCTGTTACCACATTACTGTTGTTTGGTCTTGTAATGTTGGATTGTGGGTTGCAGTGTGAGACATTTCTCTTTTATTTGATGACTGAAAGATCTGTTAAGTTATCAATCTGTGAACGAAATCAGACCAACACACACTTTTCCATTTACAAAGAGGTCGTCTCGCCTCTGTTGCAACTCTGTAAATACCTCCGTTGGTGGATCAGAGGCTGTCCCCCCATTCTGCTGTAACTTTCACACAGACGGCGAGGCGGAACATTGGTGTAACATTTTTACCTTGAAAAGCCAGTGTGGGTGGTGCTACTGTATACGGTTCTCTTGATACGTCCAGTGGTGGATGAGGGTCGCATCAGTTTAATTGAAATGACAACAACAGAGAGAAGAACCATTTTAAAATTTGATAACTTTGACTCATGGAGGTTGTGGCAAAATATGATAGTATTACCTGAACGAGTGAAACACCAAAGGCCAGCTGATTGAGCTGGAAGCAGGAAAAGAGGCGGTGAGAGAATGTTGGTAATGAGTGAGCATGAAGATTGTACAAAACCTCATTAAATTCAACTCATCAAATCTTTATATTTTTTTTCCTCCTGTGAACTCTGTGCACAGGAGGGAAAGAAACTTCAAAATGCCTTAAATTGGTTGTAGATTCCTGCTGCACAGGGAACATTGGCTCCCAGTTTGGACTGAAAGTTTTTCTTGTTTCAATACCTCATTAATCGACGTCCTCCTACAACTGCCGCCTCTCTGAGAGCAACTTGTATATCAAAGAGAGAGGACAAATCAGCACTAAATAATGAAGGAAAACAGAACCAACATTCAAGCTGAAAATAAGCTTTGCCAAGCTGGATGGCATTCCCATCCTTTGGGATATATATTTCCCGGCAAATAACTTATTGTATGCGGGGACAGAGTATACTGCAGTCGCTCATCAGTGCTCATGTGGATGAAGCATCCCTCTTCTTGTGTGTATTTGTCTCTTCTGGCAGTTCCCCCATTACAACAGGGTGCCGTCTGACTCTGAAAGGAGAGAACAAGGAGTAGTGAGAAATACAAAGACAGCAAAGACTAGAAGTGGATAGAAAATACACTGGCAGATAATAACAGCAAATAGATTGGCAGAAAATTGCTTTGGCATTGCTGCCTCTGTAAGTTGAGGCATTTCAACTAATTTCCTTTTGGGAAATTTCAGATTCCTGCCAAGGAAAGAGGCAACAAAGGCAAGGTAGTGGTAGAATTATACGGCACACCTCAAGCATAACCAAAGTGATTTCCTCGCTAGGCTGCAAAGGCGTCCAGAGATGATCATATTGAAGCTGAGAGCTGCCAACCAGTGAACAAAAAAAAACAGTTAAGATTGTCTTATATGAACGTGCATGGAAGTACCAATTTTTCCCCTGTTCAGTCGTGGAACTAAAAATTCCCTCCACTGTGGGCTGTGGAGGTAAACAAATATGGGGGGTGCACTGGTGCCATATGGGCGAAAAAGATGATTCTGAGGGCTCATGACTGACAGGGGCCCCACAAATTTGCTACAAAAAAACGTTATTGAATTATTAGATCATCCTTATTAATATCATATTTCATTCAAAATATGGTAATAAATAGTCTCTAGTCTTTACTTTATTTGGGCAAAACGTAAACATGCATACTGACCACCCCTCTGATAGGAGCACTGTGCTCATCCTCTCTAAAAGGAAATCTTGTTTCCAAAAGTGGAAAGAAAAAAGTGAAGACAGCAGAGAGAAAAGAAAGGGCGACAGTATGTCACACAGTTTTTCTTGAAGAAAAGGTGGGTGTAGTCGGTGAGCGGTTGAAAAGAACGTGTTAGCATGATGTTGAACAGTGAAAAAAGCTACACCTCACAGTTACATCTCACCCCTTAGTAACGACATTTAATCAGTGCATGTAAGTTTTTAGCATGCTAATTATACTAAATCAGTTGTCCCTGTCCCTCCTACCAGACACAACGACAGATTCATCAGCAGCCCTGTCTCTCCATACCCCTCCTTAACCCAATGAACCATCTGGTGAGCAACATTGTCTTGAATGAAATGTCAGTTAGTATCATTGCAGGGGGTCTGTGGGAATTTATCTCTCTCTTTATTTTTAAAAAACTATTACGAAAATGGAAACAAAGTGTTTCTTAATCAAACACTGTAATTATTTTTTACACATAATGGTAATTATATGAAACAAAAACAGCCGGTAATTTGCACTGGATGCTGGACAGTTTGAAGCACTAAGTGACTCAGGATTAAAGTTACAGCCAGTGCTAAGGTAATACCTTTGAGTCAGATGCTTTGATGCAGACTGAATTATGGCCGTTTAATGACATCTACAGATATAGACTTTATTAATCCCACGAGGGGAAATTTGTCTGAGTAGCTTGTTGAACACAAAACAAAATAAAAACAGTGACATGCCAAAAATACAACAAGGGGGTAAAAATGAATCAAAATCAATAAATCATCCTGATAAATAAACTTGATAAACACAACAAATATATCTTCAACTGAATTAGTCTTGCATCAAATAGTGAATACCACTGTATGCAGACTGTTGCATGTATGTCTGCACAGTGTTATGTTTGCACAGCTCGCTGGCAGTGAACATCATACTGTAAGTTTTGGACTATAAGAGATAAGAAAATTGCAAAGTTAGAGTTAAGTAAAGCTTTGAATGGGTCGATTGGGTCCTGGAGATGTGCTTACAGCAGTTTTCGCAGGGTTCGCGTGGCCCGTGGTGATGGGGCCAAATGTGATCATTGGGCCCGGGGTCCCTGGCGGCGCCACTGGGTGGGTGTAAACTCTGCCTTATGTGAGCAACCCTATCACCTATCGTTGTGTTAGGTGGATGGGTAGATCTAGGTGCCAATCAGTCTCTGTCTTAAAATACAATTTCAATTCAAAAATTGTCTACATAGTATTAGAATATAACAGGCTAACAAACTTATGTGGAATTTGTTTCATTATATAGTCTCACATTTATAGATGAACGAAAGCAATACATTTTCTGATCAAAGTTTTATGCCTTTTCAGAATCTGCAATCTCTGTATCGTTTTTCTTCAAAGCAAAGGGACTAGATGAGATGATTGATACTACTTTCATGTACTGAGCTGCCAATATTGGGGCGTGGGTGCCAAAGTTGGCCCACCAGATGTTTGCAGCAGGGTTAAAAAAAGTAATAAAGAATTCACTGCTTATGCTGTTTTATTTTGTTTTTTCAAAATGGTTTAAATACGCAGTCCCTTACTATTAAGAATTTTGTACAATTTAAGCATGACAGACAGAGTGACACTTCTGCACAGAGTTAGTTTAATTAAGGGTACTTGGAGTAGTAAAACGGAAGCCCTGAGAGTCAGTAAGAGAACATTAAGGAAGTTACAGGGATAAAAAAAAAAAAAAATCACCTTTTCTAATGTCATAACACAGGAGAGAAAACAATATAGATCAGATATAGAAAATGGATCACCAGAAGGTTTTTAATCGCAGTTGCATATCAGGGCTTCGATATAGTACCATTTTTCCTCTTGACTATATAATACGTTAGGTGTCCAACACTGAGTTTAAGTTTTCGCCCTCCAAGGGAAGTTTGTGCACCACTTCTTTAGAGTAAATGTGCGACTATACAGCCAGAAGCTCCTTATATTAGCTTACCATAAAGACTGAAACATTGAGAAACATTTGCATGCAGTACTTCTAAAGATCACTAATTACATTTATTGTCTCCGGAAATGTGACAATCCATTTAGCAGTACTTTATCATGCAAAATGAAAATAAACAACACACAGCTCAATAAAGGGAAACTAATAAGGGAAATTGTCATATGATGTTGCACAATCATATATTGTCTTAACGTCTCTTCACTGATTTTAATTTCTGCCTTCAATATTATCTCCAGCCACTGTTTCCTGTCCTCTAGCATCAGGGAAGGGGATTGTTTGTCTGCAGTACCATGTAGCACAAGTGGTTAGTGAGTCAGTCAGTCTGTGCCTCAATCCTGAGTGAGTGATGGGACAATCTGAGCTGGAAAAATATGTTTTTGCAAATGGCCGTGCCCACCATTGACTTCTGTACTGCCTTAAAAGTATATTTACTTTGGTTCAGCAAAGATATTTGACAATGCTCTGACTACCGTAATTGCTTGTGTAACAGTGGCCAGGTGGGGATGTGGAAGATCTTGTCTTTTACTCACTCAACATCACCAATTCGAGGAAAACAAAAATAAGATTCCATATTGTATGATAATTCCCCCCCAAATATACTAAAAGATAACATTTTCATGCATTTTTTTTAACAATACTTTTACAGGACTTGTAGAACAGTCTCTTTTCCTTAAAAACATTATTATGAATTGACCTAATGATAATAATAATTTTAAACATTATGTTGGGTCCAAAATTATGGTTTTGTGTAAGAATTCTGGTATCCATGTTTTGTCAGCCTCAAGCACATTGGTAGTTACCAGTTTGTGGAAAATGTTCTATAGTTCTATAGTATGCACTGTACTGTACTGCCTAATGTCTGCTAGCTGGCGTTAGATTGTACAATGTTACGTAGAGCACCAAACTGGCAACCACTTAAGGTGACAGATGATTCGAATGCAGCGGTGCTGTTACATGAATTCAATGGGGGTTATAGAATGCCACATTTGGTGGCTGAATGTTATGAATAACACCTTTGATGCACTTGCAGAAATCATAAGCTGTGCTCAAAATGTTCCATCACACTGCATTACAGCTCTGCATTTGTAAAACTAACATTTGTGGTACTGGTGCCCAGGCTCTCCACAATTATTGCTTGATGCTCCTTAATAGTGCTCAGTTTGATCAGTAAAAAACATCCTGTTTCAGTCAATGGATGGGATGGAGAATAAAATGGCAGTATATTTTTAATTTCTGTTGTATCTGCTTAAGTCTTTCTTACGCACACACTGTATTAATCAAAGCTGTGAGATTGTTTTGCAGCCTCTCAACAGGATTTGGGATTCAGGTTAATGGAACCTCGAGGCTCTTGTGTGTCCTCAAGGCTCTGTTTTGGGCATAATTTGGTTTCCGTTTCTCCTCTATGCTTCCTTGGTTCCTGTTGGTCTCTGTCAGACCCACGCTGCTCTCATTTTCCCTAAACCAAAGCATAATTCATCAGTTGTTCCTCTATTAGACTCTGTTTTCCTCTGTTCTTCTCCTCCATCTATTTATATACCAAGCAAGCTCAATCGCTTCACATGAGTTGCTGCCAAGTTCTCTCATCATGTTCGACAAATGCAGGTGCCAGACACAAGACCTGAGACATTGCACCTGTGCAATTACACCAGAAGTGCCAGAAAAGGGTCTCTGGTTAACATAGATAGATGAGGGTCTTCTCTATTGTCCTGCACAGCTTTGATTTTCCATGTCAGTCACTGTCATTACTGCCAGCTCTCACTTAGTGGAATGTAACAGAAGTGATAGTTGAACTTGCTAGTTATTTCTATAGCGTGAACATCGAGACAGGAGGCAGTTTAGTTGATAATGGCACACAGATAGATGGATAGAGTATCAGTATGCAATATATCACATGCTATTTCCCATGCCTTCAGACTACATATACACATGTTGTATTACAGGTTAAGAAAACTACGTGTTTCACTGACTGAAAATAAGAAAAAATAGTCACATTTTAAAGTCATGAAATCACTTGTGGTATAGCCTCTGTTGTACTTGCCTGGTATTCAATTGTTAATATATTGTTATGCCCTTTTTCTTCTTTCTAAAAAACTTAGGTGTGTTACTGGGCTTTTCTGTCAATATTCTGAGACAAATCTGCAGCCACAGCCACAGCCACTTGCTTTTAAAAATAGAAATCTTCATTTAATTTACAGTAAACAATTAACACCAGTCCACAAATCCTGTGTGACGTGCATGACAGAATTTTTTGCTTTTTATTTGGCATCCATGTAAAAAGGTTAGAGCAGCCACACAGCCTGCGTTAGCAGCTCAGCTTCAGCATGCATGCATAATCCAGATATTTGGAGTCTCAACTGTTTTTTTCGGCATCACGCCCTCGTCAGCTGAAATAGACTTGACACAGAAAAGGTGGCCTTCGGGCCAAATTGGCCTGTCATAAGCCTCAGTTAGGCCTGCCAGATGCCTCTGGCGAAATAATGTTTATGCTGTTTTACTTTTTGTGAGGTTCAAATGCTCTTTAAATGTGTAATTATTAATCATAATTAGTGATTGGCAAGCAGAGTGACACTGTGTGCACAATATCAATTTTTTAAAGTGAAACTCTCGCCAGAAAGCAACCAAGGCTTTATTTGTGATTGAATATGAGTCAAACCTTCGTGTAAAAGCATAATTTCAACGAAAGAGGCATTTTTAAGATTTGCCGTAGTTGCCGCTATTTTTAAAACACTAAGAAGGCTCGACGCAACATGAAACTTTGCTCGTAGTATCACCAGGGTCTCTACACATGAACACGAGCATTGAGAACATTGTTTGTGTACACAGAGTTTACTAAAAACCTTTCGCGATTGATCGCACTGGTTGTCTTATCTCGGTCAAAAAAAAGCTGCTACTATTTTAGTCTTTGTTTAGTTGCCTAGACTGGTCAATACATTTCAAAGCCATACTGTCGTTCTAGTAAAAAATATTTGTGTGTCTTTGAATGCCAAAATGTATATACATACATGACTGTACACGATGTTGTTACTCCAAGAAGAGGATCTCACTCAGTTAATGTGCACTTGTGGCTGGTTGACATGTCTGGTGTTTCAGTGTTTCAGAATTAGTTACAGCCTCTGATACACCACTGATAGAGGCGGCAGACTGTTTCAGATGAAACATGCATCATGTGGACTTTGTTGCGATGTAACAGATAAGTTAAGCATTCAGTGATTCACAAGAGTGCACAGCCTTGCTTTCATCTTTCCCTGCAGCTGATAAACATTTTTATTTATTGAATACGGCATTGACACAGTTTCCCGTGAGTGAAGCTTTGCCTGTACAGGCTAAATACATCAAATATTGTGAATGCTTGCAGCAGACTTCTGGTATATTTTACTGGTGAACAGCAGGGACTATCGGTGCTGTTGACTGTTTGGTGACAGATAGATGGAGCGCTGACAGTCCAACAAACGTCGAATACGGCCCTGATCAAATCTGCTGTGATCAGTCGCACAAAAGCTGCACCTGCAAATAAGGGGCAACACATGCAACAGCTATGACTGCGATACATGACGCTGGCCTTGAGTGAATGTATAGGCTATTCATTTCCAGACAGTAAACCTCATAATTGAGTACAGATGTCTCTCCGTCTGTATAAGACGTGCTTGTTTCTGTGTTACTACAGGTGCATATGCTATATGAACACTGAGCAGCTCTATATGTGACGGGTCACAGCTAACATCGAAATGCAGCTCCACACTACTGTCGTTTCTACAGACCACAGACGACGACCAGGTGGATTGTGGGGTGTTTATTGCACACCGTCCCCTGCAACACAGCATACAGCACAGCAATAGCGTGTGAACATTTGCGTGAGTCTCAGGATAATCAGACTGAAATCCTCTTTTCTCTGTGCCTTCAATAACAATACAATAAAATACACAAATCTTTTCATATAAAATAGAAACAAAAATTACATTCTGGTGTGATCGTATAGTGTATATTGTTATTCCACAACTATAAGTAAAAACCCATCACATAATCCATTTTGTGACATAAAATTGATTTCAAGAACGCTTTCAACATTTAACATGTGTAAAAATACACTAAATTCAGAGCAAGATGAATGAACATGAGCTGAACAAGTGGCAGCTCACAGACAAAATACACAATAAAACATCATGAAAAGTAACTAGACAAAATGCACAACATAATACCTGCAACACAGCATACAGCACAGCAATGGCGTGTGAACATTTGCGTGAGTCTCGGGATAATCTGAACAATATGGAAGTTAAATCAAGTCATTAATCAAGAGCATAGATTTTCAGTTTGAGAGCATGATTTCATTCCTTTTCAGTGACACAGCTCCGTCGCGTGCTCAGATTTTTTCTCCTCATGCTCACATTTTGTGCTCGCACTTAAATGTCTTCTGCTTTCTTTAAAAATGTCTGCTTGAATTCAAAAATCACATGCCCTGTGCTCACATTTCTCCTTCTTGCACACAAAAATTTTGCTCGCATTCAAATGTGCCCTCTGCGCGCTCAGGTCTAAGTGCACACACTCAGAACACACACCTGCTCACAGGTCAAGTTCTGCTCTCGGATCCCGCTGCCTGGGCAACTGGCTATTGGCTAATATGGCGAAAGTAGAGCCGCTATTGTTCTACTTTATGTTGATGTATGTAGCTATTGTAATGAAAAGCACGGGCGCTCGTGTATTGATTAACTGATATTTTATTCCAAAAGTCGTCATAAAATAAAGGGAACCACCACATTTAACAGCCTGGAGGACGGAAGTAGATAAACCCGGTAGAAACAGTGCCCGTCCGTATGCGACGCTCCTTGAAGTACAGCGAACGCATCCGCAAAGAAGCGGGTATAATCTGATTGGTCAACAGTAGCCGGCCTTCTATTGGTTGACAGTGTTGATACACAAGAAAAATCCGTGAGCAGAGGAGAGATCCGAGAGCAGAACTTGACCTGTGAGCAGGTGTGTGTTCTGAGCGCGTGCACTTAGACCTGAGCGCGCAGAGGGCACATTTGAATGCGAGCGACATTTTTGTTCGCAAGAAGGAGAAATGTGAACACAGGCATGTGATTTTTTACTTTAAGCAGACATTTTGAAAGAAAGAAGAAGAAATTTAAATGCAAGCACAAAATGTGAGCATGAGGAGAAAAAATCTGAGCATGCGAAGGAGCTGTGTCACTGAAAAGGAATGAAATCATGCTCTCAAACTGAAAATCTATGCTCTTGATTAATGACTTGATTAACTTCCATAAACAACACATGAAACGAGGGAAAGCATTTAAGCTAGTTTAGCATCATTACAAGTCTCTAAAAAGTAGCTTTATGGCTTAACAAATCACAGTAAGTGCTCAAAACAGTTAGCACACATCTCAACAAGTACATTACAAAGCAAAATATAAAGTATGAACATCTGAAACCTTTAACAAAATCGTTAATTATCCCGGACCATGCAAGAGGACATCTTACCAGACTGAAATCCTCTTTTCTCTGTGCAATAGATGGCAGTGTTGCACCTTTTTTTGCCATAATTTACCAAGCACAAATCTACTCCACCAGCAAGGCACCTCAACACCTAATTTTAAGAAGTCCGTCTGAAAGTAGCTACAACGCTTGCGCTGCGCTGTGTGCCACTTAAGCCTAAAAAGAGATTGGGCCCTGATGCTGTAGGATGGCTGCAAGTCATGCTATTAATATGTCACTCATCAAATATGAATTATTTCAACCCCCCACACCCCACACCCCAGCCCTATTAATCAGAATGATGGTTCTTGTGACCTGCTTTGTCTGATCAGAAGACTGAGATCTGCGCACCACCACGTCAGTCGTTAGGGCCACTTGTGGGTCGTTTATCCAACCGGCCTTCATGTGGGTTGCTAGGGCCAGGTGATCCCAGCTGTGAATGGTTGTCAAGCTGTCTGAGGAGTGAACTCAGTACAGCATTGTAGGCGGGTGATAAGAAATGTCTTTGGCCGCCTACTCTGGTCGGCCTAAGACATTACTTTACTAACGACTCTGGAACTCAGAGCTCACACGTGTCCTTAACGACTTTGTGAGGACACTCCCACATGAGTTGAAAAGCCTGCCAACTCAAGTTCAAGTAAGTTAGAACTGAAGAAGAATCTTGGATCAGAGGCGAATCGCTTCAAGAAACTGAAACAATTCCAGTTGCCTACAATACAGCACCTAGATTATCCATGACCTGGAAGACTGAGAACCTTTATCTACACAACTCTGGGCTGTGTATTTCACTCTCACTTCAGGGCCAATATACATCCCAAAAATCCAATTGTTGTCAATCTTTAGGAACCACAAAAATCAAGCAAATGAAATGTCCCAGGTCTCTCATTTCGTCCATCAATTTGTGCCGAAAATGCTGATTAGACCCATAAAATACTGTGCAGTGATCCGTAACAACAGCAGCTGCTGTGTGTTTATATTTTGACTGTGTGTGGTATGAGAAAGATGAAAGAAATTGTGCTAGAGAGCATATTAGTAGACATAGACCAAGGGTGCATGTATTGGCTGGCTCAGTGTTAACAATGTATTGGCTTTTTGACTTTAGATAGTCCATCTAATAAGACTTGCTTTCCCAGGACACACTGAGCAAAAGCAGAGGCTAAATGAGCTCTGGTGCTCAGTAGAGCAGGGCTTTGATATGGCAACTCAATCCGGCCTAAACTACTTCAAATGAGGTTCACGTAAAGTGTATCGACATTCATAGCAGACTGTTTCATAAACACAATGTGATTAGGTAGTTCAAGGGACCGAGTGATGGGGAAAATTAAAGGTGCATGCCTGTAATTTTAGAGAATTATTATTCCCACCTGCTCTTTTTCATACCATACAAAGACTCTTTACTTGACAGTCTTCCTATACTTACATCCCTGAACGACATATCAAATCTCCACTTCGTCAACCCATCTGTCTTTATCTTACTCAAACAACCTGTTACTAATCATTCTCTAAACCCCTATCTGTCAGTGTTGTTCAGTCAACCCCCTTCGTTTTATCAATAACTCCACCAGAGGTGTCACCTTGATCAATAGCCAGCAGGAGCCGACAAAAACAATTAAGCAGTCATGGCACTGAGATGTGTGGGTGACACAGGTATTATCAGGAGCTTCTGTGTTAAGACAGATTTAATAGGGTTATGAGATCACTACTATACTGTATATCAAGTATTTTCTATGAGGCCTGCAAACACCTCTAGCATCAACATTGTTTTTTCTTGTTTCTTTTTCAAAAAAGGTCACTTCTGTGGCAGAGTTCTTTTCAGAGGCAGGGAATATCCAGTGAAATAATTGTCTTAGTCTAAATTCAAAAAATCGAATTGATATATTCACACTAATATATTCAGCCCATTGAAACGTGTTCTCTAAATGAATTATGTTAATAAAAAAAATACTGTACCTCAAATGGAAACATTATAATGTTTGAATATAACAGCCCTTTTGTGTAGCTGTGAAAGGTATACGATTCCTATATTTAGGCTACATGTAGTCTATCATAGGCTATAGACGTAATTATTTTGGTATTTCAGATGATTCCCCAACGGCCTAACATTTTTGGTATTTGCCTTAAAAATTTGTACTGTTTTTTTTTTAATACTAAAAAGACACTGATATTAATATTGGGGATACTGGCCTTGTTTTACTCGGAATCGGATTGAAACCAAAATATGTGGTATCACCCGACCACTGGTGGAAATCAAAACATAGTTAAGAGCAAAGTGAATACAGGACTCAAATCCAGTGGGTTGACAGCATTTACCTCGCATCACATCCCATGACTACCCCTGGGTTAGGGTTAGGGTTAGTTTGAAAACAACAATGACAGCTCTTCAAAAGGTTAGTGTAGGTGCTATAGCATCAGTTAAATAGTATATATAAAGAGCAAAGAGTGACCACGAATTCTTTTCTTGGTGGAAAGATGCTTTTTTGCTCTTCTCTCGACTGGCTTTGGTTAGAGTTTGATTAACCAACTTGATTGAGGATGGTAAGTTCAATCACCAGCCAAGTCACTTTTTTTTCCAAATATGGCTTCCCCTGTTTTGTGTAACAAACCGTTCAGAGTGTCATGTTATGACAGAATTACAACTACAGTTTAATGGTAATTTTTGCTCTGCGGTTGTTGGATGTGTAAATATGCACTTGCCTGCAAACACCTTAGCCTGACAACAAATAGCAAATCTCATATTATCATAACAGGTGAAAATGTTTAATATGGCAGGAGTTATTTTTTCATTTTAGTGTAGACTACAATTAAATAAATGAATAAAACATCAATAATGCAGCGCACAGTGTTTCTGGAAAGTTACTGCACCTCTCATGAGCTTCATGTCCTTTGAAAAAAAAATCCCTTTACCCTCAAAAGTGTTAATAGCCAAAGAGAAAATAAATGAAAACATTATATTAATTGATAATTTAATATTTCATATGGATCTGAGACCCATGAACCACAAATGTGCCTTGTAACAATTATTTTTCGACAGGTTAATTTTTTCTGACATGTGCCTGTGGCAGATGAAAGTCAGACTAGGTGGATTGATGGGACCATTATGTGCTATTTTGACTGCTTATTCAGCATTTCAGCTCCATGATGGATGTTCCCAGCATTCTCTTGGAGGGTATTTGGTCCAAATGTCCTCAAGCGTGGAGGTGTACATGGACAGATTGTGCCCCCAGTCATTTTGAGGTTTGAAGTGAAAAGAGAGGGAGAGGGACAGAAGAGATGTGGAGGTGAACTTATTAGATTTATTGACTCACAGCTCCATTGTAGTGCTGCCCAGCTGCAAAGTGTAATCCACCACTCACCTTTGGTATTTGTATATTCTCTGATTCATTTCCAAAATGAAAATCATTACTTGTTCTTTGTTTTGTGGAATTCCTTTCACACAGACACTAAATCAATGTTTTTTGCTAAAACCTGGTTGACCAAACTTTGCAGCTTGATGGATCATTGTACTTGAAGGGATTTACAACACACCACAACCACTAAACCTTCATGTTTCAGGAATCTGACATTTTTTTCCCCGAAATTTTGGAATGAACAAACCTTTTAATCGCAATCTGATATATTCTGGATTTCTCAAAAGAACATTGCTGGCCCAACAAATCCAAACACGCTTTGAACTGCTGTCATTGCTTGCATAACAATCCACAGTGCACACACTTAAAGGCATAGTGTGTAATATGTAGTGGCATCTTGACTTGCAGACTTGGCAGAAGCAGAATATAATATTTATAAGTTTGTTTTAAGTGGTGTATAATCAACCGGAAAAAAGAGCCGTTTATGTCTACATAGAAAGTGGAGAAAGAGTGATGCTGAAGTTGCCTGCTTTCTGCTTGACAGGCAAGAGTAACGTTAAAGATTACAATCATGGGTGAAGAGCTGCCAGAGCGTGGCGGAGCACCACTTTCTTTTCTCCAAATGAGGAAATGAAATGTTTAGTTTGTCAATCCAGTTGACCGTTAAAATATTAAAGTGATGAATCTTAGTTTTACGCTATGTTTCGAACGAAGGTTGGCATCGTCTCATCAGCAATGCTGAACAGCTCTGCATGCACAATTGATTACATTATGTGACATGTAATGAGCTGGACATGTTTCGTCCTATCATTCAGTGTTTGTGTGAGTGCTGAGGAGCTGCATTTAGCCCGACCTTCACACTCGAAACAAGTGACTAAGAGTAACAGCACAGGAATAGAAGCAGCAACTGCGTTTAGGACCTGAGCCAACTAATCACTAACATATATTAGTTTAAAATGTTACATGTCCAGGCTTTGTGCCCAGTGTCAATTAAGAGTTTCGGCTTAGACATTTTCAGTGGCAAATATATTCACAGTGGGACAAACATGACAAAAGTTACAGTGCATAGCAGCAGTTTTGAATATACTATCAGCCTACCTTGTTGCATTTTGTTGTCCAAACTCCAAAAGTGTCCCATGCCAGGCTTTGCACCAGCTTTATGGTTATAAATTTGGAAAACCACTTTGACAAGTTAAAGAAAAGGTTGAGTTGAAATCTGAGCTTGATAGAAAATTATTCCTACGGTTAGTCATGTGCCTGTATGCATGCATGAGGTGCACTCCTATACTGAAACAGAAAGAAACTAAACCCCTAATTACAACCAATCGTATTTGCTTCCTCCCTGCTGCTAATGGTGCACAGCCTAGATAATGTACAATGTTTATTAGCAGTCCCTTAGTTAGTTTAACTGCCAAGTATCGCCACCACGTATAACACTGAATATTAGCACACCATAGCCTCAGTTTGAGCCTCTCAGAGAGCTGGTGGTAACGTCGCGTTATAACGATGTGTTCCTTATCTGTTGCAGCGAGACATCACACAGAGTGATAACTAACTAAGATATTTAGGGCTGGGAGAAGACATTCAAAGTAAAGACAAGTCCATATTTAGAAAATTAGTTTCTTGTCCGTAACTTCTGGAGCTTCTTCAATGTCTTTGGAAAGAGAGGGGTGAGCGAAGAAGTGTTGCAATCTAGAACTTCACCGCTAGATGCCGCTCAATACCCAATATATTGCACATATATTACACACTGTACCTTCAAGCAGCCAAAATGTAAGAATCGCTGTAGTGCTTCAACTTTAAATTAGATTTCAACTACCTATACTGCCCATCCTCATCTGATAAACAACCATATAGCGAATGTGAAAGCAGCTTATTATGGTCGCTATTGACATTTCCTGTTTGAGATCTCTAGTGGGTGTTTAAATTACAGCAGCAGAGGAGGATAAAGATTGAGAAAGTCCAAATAAGGAAGCGGTGAGGGACTGATGGTTGGGTCAAACATGGACAGTTACTGATATTACATAAGTAACGGTAATGTTCTGTTGTGTCTCTTGGCTCAAGCACTTCTCTTCATGTTCTTCCACTGTAGTGGCTATTTTTGCAGCAATTCAACCATGAAGGCCATGTTGAGATGTGTCTGCTACTTGAGCTTTGTGAAACATTCATTCAGCATTCACCTAATCTGAAGTGCTGTTGATTTGCGGTTTCTGAGTCTGGTAACTCTAATGAACTTATCCTCTGCAGCACTATTCAATGCATTGAAGTGTGTACCAACCCTGGCTCTGCACAACACAACAGATGGTCTCAAACACATTAAGAACTCTTGACAAGGCACACCTGTTAATTTGAAAATCATTCCAGGTAACTATCACATGAATCCGATTGAGAGAATGTCAGAAGTGTGTAAAGCAGTCATCAAAGCAAAAGGTGGCTACTTCTTTACTAAGAATACAACACTTTTTTCTTTGCTGCATAATTCCGTATGCATTCTCTCTCAGTTTGGATGTCTTCTATGTTGATCTTCAATGCAGAAAAATGATAAAAGTAAACTTTTGTCTGGGAGTGTTACACTTGGTGGTAGGTTGCCAAAAGTGGACACGAAGCAGGGAATTCAGTGGGTTGTGGGTTGATACTCAGGCTTGAGCCGTTGTCCTCAAGGTGGAAAGAGGAGGAGATGTTGTTCATGGAAGTGGAGCCACTGGTAGACGAGCGTGTAGGCAAACACTGAAGACAAGAACAAGGTCATATTTGATCTTGAAGAGAAAACATGAAAACACTGGTGGTTACTCTAATAAGCGGGCTATCCGAAACCATGTACGTCTGACTGACGAAAACCATCTGGCAGCGGGTAGCGTGGAGAGAAGGCTTTTCAACAGCTGATCGCAGACCTGCTGCAGGTGTGTGTATGTCTGCACCTCCGTTGATAGGAAAACTCCGCCCAGCCTCTCAGTGCACCTCTGTGAACATAACAGAAAGCAAAACAAAATCCACTACAAAATTTTGATATTGTGACAGGTGGTGTATATATACACTACTCACAATAAGTTAGGGATATTGTGAGAGACTCAGTGGATTTCATACATACGGTGTTTGTATCACTTCAGAGAGTTTTGGGATAGGGAGGTAATTGTATTGGGGTGATAGACACACCTCATTTTGTGTTTTCCACGTAATGGTCTCACTGTGTACAGTGTGCCTTACATATTGGAGCCAATACCAAAAAACTAAAAGACAACCCTTTTCAATGTGGCATCAATTTCAACATTCTGTGGGTATAAAAAGCTGGTATTGTCAGTAAGTCATTCCAAGTTCATCATTCAAACAGCCATGAACACACGACGTCACTTAACGGACGAGCAGCACCACCTGGCCATGGCGCACCTTCGGTTCAGTGGCAGGCAGTCAGATGTTGCTCGTGAACTTGGTGTGTCTCAAAGTGTCATCAGCAGACTTGCATCAAGACACAGAACTACTGGCAGAGTTTGTGACAGACCCAGGAGTGGAGCCCCCAAGTGACAGACCGCAACGATGACCAGTACCTAAGGACCTATATGCACTGAGACATCGTTATGCAACTGCCACACAGCTGCAGGCCCAGTTACGAGATGTGAGGGGTACTAGGGTTTCCAGACAAACCATTCGAAACCAACTCCACCGCTTTGGCTTGAATGCCAGACGACCGTTGCATGTGACTCCACTGACATCAAGACACGGCCGTGAACATTTGCAGTGGGCACAAGACCATGTGACCTGGACAATGCAGCAGTGGTCCACCGTCCTGTTCACTGATGAGTGTCGGGTCACCTTGCACAGAAATGATGGTCGTCAGCGTTGCTGGAGAAGGCGAGGTGAGCGATACGCCGAGGTCAACATGGTCCCCAGGGTTCCCTTTGGTGGAGGAGGTGCAACAGTCTAGGCAGGCATCACCAGTCAGCGCAAAACAGATTTGGTTATTGTAGATGGCTCAGTCACTGCACGTTCTTACCTCAGAGACATCATAGAACACATCATCATCCCCCAATTCCGCCAGCACACCCCCAACTTTCTGTTCATGGATGATAATGCTCCACCACATCGTGCCAGAATTGTCACAGCTCGACTTCAGGAGGTCGGAGTGCCTCATATGGTATGGCCAGCAATGTCCCCTGACCTGAACCCCATAGAGCACGTCTGGGACCAGCTGAAGCAGAGACTGGATGATCGTACCCCATCCCCACGTGACCTGGCAGAACTGCGTGTAGCACTTGTGGAGGAGTGGAACGCATTGCCTCAGAACAACATCATGAGGCTAGTGAGGAGCATGAGACGTCGCTGTCAAGCTGTCATTGCGGCAAATGGTGGAAACACCCGCTACTGACATTGTCAATTTTTTTTCTATTTGGGGCTATCCTTGTTATTGTCTAAATTTTGGGGGTAATAAATATTAAACTAATGAAAATGGTGTTTCTTCTCATTCATTATTAGTAATATCAAAGGGAACTTTTACTTATTTCATTAAAATTCAGACCAAATAGGAAAAGCACTCATGTAAATAACAATATCCCTAACTTATTGTGAGTAGTGTATGTGTATATATATATATATATATATATATATATATATATATATATATATATATATACACATTTATACCATGGTCTGGGGGAATACTCGATTCTGATTGGCTGCAGGATGTCCATTAACCCCTGATATATGGACACCTAAGTAGTTCCAGTCAAATTGTCTGTTCACCGCTGTAAATTAATGCGCTAGCTGCCATATCAAATCTGAATATGTTATTTCCAGCACTGAGTGCAGTCCATCAGTCCTTCAGTGCCTTATCCTCTGAACACCACAGGGTGGCGACTGTAACACACAAGCTGCAGAAAGTTCACTTCCCCTCTAAACTTACTGACACGCGAATAATCTTACATCCTGTTCGCTGTTCAACTCTCTACTTCAGGCTGCGGCCACAGTAGCGTCACACACGGCTGGTCATTTGTTCGTGAAAATCTTGATAGTGATTTGGGGACAGTGACATGACTGGTTAGCTAGCTGGTCTTGTTAGCTAGCATACTGTCAAATTATATTTACTGTTTGTCAACCGTACGCAATGTTAATGACTTTGAATCTTGCTAGCATAGCGTTAGCTTTCTGGCTCATCGCTAAGCGGACTAGAATATCTCCCGTTGCCAAGTCGGTCCATGGTCCATCCTATTTGCTGGAGGAGTGAACAACGTCTCAGTTGCATAAGAACCTTACGGGAGAGTAATGATTGTTCCAGGTATTAGTCAAACATTCAGGCGTTACCAGGGAAACGTAGTTATGGCTTGTGAAAAACTTTATATTTTGATTGTAATACGCATGAAAATATAAATGAATGGTCTGAATTTCTTTTCTTTGGCAAGTGACCATGGTATAAGCGAGATAATGCCCTTCGAGGTGTCCCTAATCAGGAGTTAATGGACTTCGCGGAGGCAACCGTCCTCCGCTGCGTGTTGGACGGTTCTTAGGCCTCCGCGTCGTCCATTAACTCCTGATTATGGACAGCTCGTCGGGCATTATCCCTTACATATACACTACCAGTCAAAAGTTTGGACACAACTTCTCATTTAATGGTTTTTCTTTATTTTCATGACTATCTACATTGTAGATTCTCACTGAAGGCATCAAAACTATGAATGAACACATATGGAATTATGTAGTAAACAAAAAAGTGTAAAATTAACTCTAAAAATGTTTCATGTTTTAGATTCCTCAAAGTAGCCACCCTTTGCTTTGTTGACAGCGCTACAAACCCTTGGCATTCTCTCAATGAGCTTCATGATGTAGTCACCTGAAATGGTTTTCACTTCACAGGTGTGCCTTGTCTGGGTTCATTTGTAGAATTTCTTGCCTTCTTAATAGGGTTGGGACCATCAGTTCTGTTGTGTAGAAGTCAGGTTGGTACACAGCTGACAGTCCTATTTGACACCTGTTAGAATTCATATTATGACAAGAACCAATCAGCGCAGTAAAGAGAAATGACAGTCCATCATTACTTTAAAGTCTGTGTAAAGCAAATTCAGCCATTTTCTTCTAAACAGATTAAATAGGTCATTAATATATTTCCTTAAAACATGTAAAAAGCCATTCAACCATTTAGAATTACATTTTAGAGCTAGGCTCACAAACTGTGTTTCAAAATTTCTGTGTTCAGGATTTAATGGGCGGGTCAGAAATCATGGCCGCGATTTGCATAAACCCAGCCCTGCTGCGGAAGCGGTATAAATACATTCAGCGCATTAGCTTTGGTGGTTTTTCCGCTCGCTTTCGAGTCTTGGATAGCATCTCTTAGAGTAGTTTGCAGCTAGCTAACCAGTCAACCAGTCAGCTAAACAGTCATGTCTCCTCCACATCGCTCGTGCATCTTTCCTGGATGCCACAGTGTGCAGGGTAACAGCGCTGTTAGCTTATTTAAGTTTCCTAAGGACGACAACATAAGGAAACAGTGGATTGATTTTGTCAAGAGGAGCTATTGTGGAGAGTTCAAAATCACCACCGACACCCGTCTCTGCAGTGTCCACTTTACGATAGTTACAGCAACTGTCCATCCATCCATTGTCAACCGCTTATTCAAAATCGGGTCGCGGGGCAGCAGCTTCAGTAGCGAGCCCCAGACTTCCCTTTCCCCGGCCACATTGGCTAACTCTGACTGGGGAATCCCCAGGCGCTCCCAGGCTAGAGAAGAGATATAATCCCTCCACCTGGTCCTGGGTCTACCCCTAGGTCTCCTCCCAGTTGGACGTGCCAGGAACACCTCCCTAGGAAGGCGCCCTGGTGGCATCCTCATCAGATGCTCGAACCACCTCAACTGGCTCCTTTCCACGCAGAGGAGCAGCGGCTCTACTCCGAGTCCCTCCCGGATGGCTGAGCTTCTCACCCTATCTCTAAGGGAGACCCCAGCCACCCTGCGAAGAAAACCCATTTCATCCGCTTGTACCCGCGATCTCATTCTTTCAGTCATGACCCATCGCTCATGACCATAGGTGAGGGTAGGGACGAAGATTGACCGGTAGATCGAGAGCTTTGCCTTCCGGCTTAGCTCCCTTTTCGTCACAACCATGCGGTGAAGCGCATGCAACACCGTACCTGCTGCTCCGACTCTCCTATCAATCTCACGCCCCATCATCCCCTCACTCGTGAACAAAACCCAGAGGTACTTGAACTCCTTCACTTGGGGCAAGGACACATTCCCCACCTGGAGTAGGCAATCCACCGGTTTCCTACCATGGCCTCAGATTTAGAGGTGCTGATCCTCATCCCTGCCGCTTCACACTCAGCTGCGAACTGATCCAGTGAGCGTTGTAGATCTACAGCCGATGATGCCATCAAGACCAAATCATGTGCAAAAAGCAGTGATGCGATCTTAAAGTCACCGACCTGTAACCCCTCCAGCAACTATAGTTACAGTAACTATCACCAGGTAAAGTCCATTGACGCTGGTCAGTGGGGCCGAACCGACCCTCTCCATCCCCGGCTTACATCCACCCGTCCTGCCGACAGCGGGTGCCACCATCATGACCACCGGCATTATGTGCCCGCCTGCATCCGTCTCTGTCCCGCCGACAGTGGATGCTCTCAACTCCCCCGCCGGCATTATGTGGCCGCCTGCGACCCTCTTCGTTCTGCCGACAGCAGTTGCTCTAATCTCCATCACCAGCATTATGTGCCCGCCAGAGAGTGTAAGTGTGTGCTTATGTATGTTATAAATTAAATGCATTTTGCTGAAGGTGTAAATCCTGAAAGTGATTTTACATTGTGCATCCTGTCATCCCCATGTAATGTTAGCAAATGTTATTGCATTAATCATGACATGATTTGGCCTCATTCCCTGAGCGGAGTCCATCTGACAGCACATAATCCACAGGTAATATTTTATGTGCACCAAGCTAGGACAAGGAATTATATGTAGACTGGGGTTTTACGTTTGTGCGTGATGTAAAAGTCAGTCAGTTTCTGGCTCTGATGGTTCAAACTGGTCGGGCTGGGTCTGTCCAATGATGCTGCTATAGTTTCCATTGTTACTGTAGGTTACGTCCTTGTACAGTACACGGAGGAGGCTCCCCTCCTGTGGGTGGGCGTGGTTCCAGCGCCTCTAACTGACACGCCCCCAGCGTTTCACAGCAGAGAGAAATGCTTGTTTTTCCATGAGTTTGAGACCTAATTTTATATACTTGGCAATTTTTTAAATCTTTCAAATTTGGCTCAGTGGTCAATGACACATGTTTCTGTGGTGTGACAAACTCATAACACAAATTTATTGCTGCTTTACACGGACTTTAAGAACTGAAGGTCAGTCAGTCTGGAAAATTGTTGGAAACCATGAAGTGCTACGATGAAACTGGCTCACATAAGGACTGCCCCAGTATTTTGAAGAATAAAACATGTTTTGAGTTATTTCACACTTTTTTGTTTACTACATAATTCCATATGTGTTCATTCATAATTTTGATTCCTTCAGTGAGAATATACAATGTAAATAGTCATGAAAAAAAAAGAAAAACCATTAAATGACCAAAAATGTACTGGTAGTGTGTGTGTGTGTGTGTATATATATATATATATATATATATATGTAAGGGATAATGCCTGACGAGGTGTCCATAATCAGGAGTTAATGGACGACGCGTAGGCCTTTAACTCCTGTTTATGGACACCTCGAAGGGCATTATCCCGCTTATACCATGGTCACTTGCCAAAGAAAAGAAATTCGGACCATTAATTTACATTTTCATGCGTTTTACAATCAAAATATAAAGTTTTTCACATGCCATAACTTCATTTCCCTGGTAACGCCTGAGGGTTTGACTAATACCTGGAACAATCATTACTCTCACGTAAGATTCTTATGCAACGGAGACGTTGTTCACTCCTCCAGTAAATAGGACGGACCATAGATACGACTTGGCAACGGGAGATATTCTAGTCCGCTCAGCGATGAGCCAGCAAGCTAACGCTATGCTAGCAAGATTCAAAGTCAATAACATTGCGCACGGATGACAAACAGTAAATATAATTTGACAGTATGCTAGCTAACAAGACTAGCTAGCTAACCAGTCATGTCATTGTCCCCAAATCAATAGCAAGATTTTCACGAACAAATGACCGGCCGTGTGTAACGTTACTTTGGCCGCAGCCTGAAGCAGAGAGCTGAACAGCGAACGGGATGTGAGATTATTCGCGTATCACTAAATTTAGAGGGGAAGTGAACTTTCTGCAGCTTGTGTGTTACAGTCGCCACCCTGTGGTGTTCAGAGGATAAGACACTGAAGGACTGACGGACTGCACTCAGTGCTGGAAATAAAATATTCAGATTTGATATGCCAGGTAGCGCATTAATTTTACAGCGGTAAACGGTCAATTTGACTGGAACTACTTAGTGGATGTTCATATATCAGGGGTTAATGGACATCCTGCAGCCAATCAGAATCGAGTATTCCCCCAGACCATGGTATAAATATATATATATATATATATATATATATATATATATATATATATATATAGCTTCTATGATGCAAACATCATTGGTTTCAATGCCACAGTCAACCAGAATTTTGTTTCTGACCATGATTATCTCTTAATTGCCTCAGTCGACCCTCTCCAATACTTCCACATGGATAACGCACAATATCGCAAAGCAAATGTCCTCTGAAACTGCCACCAACATGACAGTAAGTTCAATGAACTCCAATCTCCTCCTCAGTCACCATATCTCAATTGAATAGAGCATCTTTGGAATGTGTTCAAATGGGACATTGTCAGCATGTGTGCAATGAGACGTTTCTAGCACAATATTGAATCAATGGCATAGAGAATTCAAAATGAAGGCTTACCTGGAGTACATAATGAAATGACTGCTATGTATTTAGCATTAACTGTTTTATTTTAACTACTTTGAATTTTCAATTTTCAGCAGTGAGCACACATACAATTTCAGTGTTATATCATCATTATCTAAAGTGGAGGCTTTGTTCTGTCTGTCAGAATAAAATCTATTCAATACTGGACTGCAGTTCAAGAGATCTGATTCCAACTGCTATCACTTCAGCTGAACATGATAGACTTGTTTGTGCAGTAATTTCCCCACTGTTGTTTGTTTCAGTTAACACATGAGAAATCCAAATCCAACCCAGCCCAGGCTGCGGTTTTTGCCTTCAGGTCATTTGCTTAGATACGCTTTCTAAGCACAAAGAACTGCTGCCTACCAGATGTCACCATCTGTCTCCCCAACTCTTTGTTTTGGGATTGTTCCCTATAGTTAGCATGATCATGTTCTCACTTCTGCCTGACTGGCTGCCCCACATTTTCAGGTGGTTTCGATGTAGTTATTTCCTGCGGGAAAGGATTCAATTTTTAACAAATGCTTCTACAGACCTTTGTTTGTTTTGCTTTCCCCCAAAGAGAGAATCTCAACTCCATTTGGAGTCACAGCTCAGTACTCTTTGGAAAAGAAGATTTCAAAGTAAAGTCCATCAAATGGAGCGAGAGTTTCTGGCGAGGCAAACCAAGGTAAATAACGATGTTTAACTTGGGACACAGAATGCGTTTAAGACACAAGAGAGCATCTCATTATGTTTTAGGAGATTTCAGGGTAAAGAGATTCACCTAGACCCAGAGTAAACGCTGCCACTTTTGTAAATTGTTGTAAATAATGTAATCAGTTGTCATGAATTGGAGAAGGATTCACATTTGGCTGTGTGAGAACAAAGATGGAAAAAATCGATTTAATAAAAAAAAGGGACATATTTCCTGGTCATTCTTGTCTGAATGTCTTCATTGGGATGGTCTTCTGCTTTCCCTTTCTTTTTCTCTCTCACTCACACACCAAAGCACACAGTCCTCACTCTTACCCAAGGTCAGAGAGCTCACACTCACTTAGATATTCCATTATCTTAAATTTTTCTTTATCAATATGCAGTGATTTTTATATTTCAGCTGACTGGCTATATATTTTGGGCTTGTTTACACAGTGCTAGAGGCAGTGCTGAATAAAACCATTTAATTATGCCTCATAGTCTCCTCGTATCCTCGCTGACAAGAATGGAGGAAATTAGTAGGAATTAGTCAAATAAAGATACAATGTGTCCATCTGTGTGTCTTCTGTCACTTTGGCTCTGAGGACATATTAAGGCCCGACCACATCAGGAAGCTTACTCTAGCATACATTTAACTTCTTCAGTTCTGCATAATAAGAAACACTATTGAATATGCATCACTTTATTAACATGTTGAGTGTAATCTGGACTATCTCTTGAGTATGTTGTGCGAATGAATGATAGCGTCACTCACACAGCAAACATATCTGTTAATTAATGCCAAAAGATCTGTTGTTTGTGCAGGTATCAGAAGTGAGCTGGCGGGTGACTTCAGATCCTTGCATATCAATTTGCAACAGCTCCCCTCAGCAGAGGGAGGGTGCTATACTGGGCCTGAGATCATCAGACATCTGTTTTGATTAATTACCAAATGTTTTGATCTTCCAAAGGACCAAAATAGTAGCTATGAGCAAAATAAATGTCAAAAAGGTGCCAAAGTTCACAAATGAAATGTGCATTAATCAGAATTGTACTCTTAAAGCCCCATAGAAAGAACCAGGCATATCTTCAAAACATTGCATATTTTCAACACAATAGGGAACAATCAAATAACACAGTTAATTATTTTTGAGTTTAACACTCATAAAAGACTGTGTGGGTGTGGTTTGATTGACAGTGCTGGCAACAAAATCAAACAATCACTGTCATCAAAGTTTGTTCTAAATGTTGTTACATCCTGGTATAGGTGTGGAAGTAGGTGATACCACCTTTTCCAACTGGAAGGAAGTCACTTCCTACCAGTGAGCGAAGCACATGGAAAAACAGAAATACATACATTTTCATAAATGACATAACCCACAACCTGACTCATCAGAAGGTTTATTTCACTCCTGTGAGCTGTATGGAAATCTGGACACATCTTGTGTAGATCTTATAGGTTGCTAGTCAGCACCTCTCAACTTATTGTTTTGGTTTTAAGGCCCCCTTAACTTCACTGTTTTGCTTCAGTCTCACTGCTCTCATGAATCCAATTTTTTCAGCTGTGTTAAGCATAGTAAGTCTGATATTAACTGAATACCACCTACCTGGTACCAAATGACACACAGACAAAGTTAATACCTGGGCAAAGTGGAGGATTTAACAGCTCAAGAGCCAGGTGTTTGCCCTCAGGAGTTGATGTAGACCCAACCTGAGCCAACAGGGGCTTTGTCGGGCTTCGTCGTGAGGCCAGAAACGAAACTCAAAATGCTAATGCTAACGTTGGCGTGAAAAGCTACGGGAACATTTGCGAACATATCACATGAAGAATTTGTCTATAGCTTGTTGTGCTGCCCCCAAGTGGCTAAAAAACAACTTAGGGTCTAGGCTTACTGCCATGCAAGCTCCTCTATGTAGCTGTGCATAGAGTGCCATTAGCTAAATGCTTACATCAGCACAGTAAAGTGCTCACAATGACAATGCTAACTTGTCTGGTGTTATCATGTTCAATATCTTAATTTGCATGCTACAGTGTCTTTATTAGCACAATGTTCTGGGCAGCATCCAGGTGTAGAAGCCTTGCAGTTGTCCGACATTCATCACTCACATCTGTTGCTAACACAGAGATGTCTATGATTAATTTCTGGACATAAAATGGTACATAAAAGCACAACAGATGTAGTTATTTAATTGTTGCAATATAATAAAACTCAAATTCATTTTTTTTTATTTTGCCATTAAACCTTTTCACCTTTGCTCATCACAAAATATATCACTCTTTACAGCAGCAACGAATAGGAAAAGGTGTTGTGGGACTATGTTGAATCTCATCACACTGACAAATGCTGATCATTTCTTTGTATCCAGTTTGTCTGGACGTTACGTCGTCACCATGAGTTTTACAGCCAGAAGTCATATTGTGTATCCATCTTTGAGTTGTCCATGATATGAGGGCGTGAGGATACATTCACTGGAATTGATAAAAGGATATTTACTAGCATTCCTTGTAGAGTAGTTGGCACCTCTATAAACCACAGACTTCTATAATCAGATCAAGATTCAAATTCCTGTGTGTGTTTGACAAGTGCAGGTGTGCTCTGCTCCTGCAAGAGACAGGGGCTTTAAAAACGTATATGCTGCAGCAAGGAGTCTCATTTTAAAACTCCTATAGGAGATAGAGGAGTCAATACTTGGCAGCCGATAGCCATATTTAGCTGTCAACTGCAGAAAGTGACCTTGGATGGATACAGGCATGTGCAATTAATGCAAATAGACACGTATAGGCTCTATTCTCCAGCTATAGGATGGGAACTCGTCAACCTGGCCTTTCTACAGTGCTGGAACCTGACAAGAATAGAATCCCAACCTACTGAGGTACAATAATAAAACCCCGCTGCTGTAGGACTCTTCAACATCCTTGTCACTGAGGAGAGTAAGGAACAGAAAAGAGAAAGTTGAGAAAGGCGAGGGTGGAGGAGGAATATGACGGTGGGAGAAAAAATAAAGAAATGGTAGGTAACTTGAAAAATATGGAATGTGATGAAACGTGAGGCATGAATTCTGGTTAAACGAGCAGCAATTTCCACAAGACGTTCTGCACAATTCATCAACCAAAAAAAGTCCATTGATTGCAGCTGACATTTACAGGAGATGAGTAAGCAGTACTGCACCTGAAGAGCCACGTGCTGTTGTTTTATTTATCTAGAGGACAATTAAGATGTTCCTGTTTATAATGTCAACCTTGTTAGTCAGTCAAATATTTGCCACAAACCACCATGGGAGCTCAAATATGACATTTGGTTGGCCTTTGGGGAGAAGCTGGAGAGGAAGAAAGGAAGAGAAGAGGAATTGGAGCAGGAGCTCGTCCCCTCTGGCCTTTTAATGTCCGGCCGCACTTTCATCTAGAATAAGTACAACACAAGGTGATTGATAATCTTGATACTGGGAGCAAGCCATCGCCTCTCCACATACTAATAGTGATCGTGTGAATGTGCATCCATGATTTGCTAATGATGAGCCAATTAGGGCTGGAGGCAAGCAGATCCATTCCTTCACACGGATCAGTAGGAGAGCTTGCAGCCAAAAGCACTTACAGCCTGCCCACAGCCATTCATACTCAGCAGTCTGGTATGGTACCGTCCTGCTCCACAGCAGTGGATAGATACTGTCTTCATTTAAATGCCCATGGTGCATATTGTATATTCAATGATAACATCAACAGATTATAAAGTTGAAATTAAAAGTCAAAACATCAGCAGTGATCTAGGGGGACTGTTTGGGATTTGCCGGTGCTGTTGGTTGCATGGGCGGAGCCAGGAGCCACCCTACCACCGCTTGCCGGCAACTTTTATGCTGAACCATTTTTGGACTCAGGTTTTCCAATATTGAGGCATTTCAACAGCACACCTTAAACAAGTAGTTCTCCACCCAAATGGATGGTGGCGATAATCGACTCAACTTGAATGTCAACCAACAACACAATTACAGAAGAAGATGTAGTTTCTGTTGTTCGCTGCCCTCTGAGTGAAGATAGCCACCAACGGACTCTGTGCGTGCAGTAGGAGTACCATCTGTTTCCTGCTGCCAGAGAAGAGGTGGCAGGTAAGTTAGCAGAATTAAGTTTATTCACTTTGTTTGAAATGTTTCTTGTCTTAATGTATGTATATTATGGCTGGGATGCTGGAGTTGAAACAGACAACACAACATTGCAACTTTCATACTACTTAGTTAACAGAGGCTGTTAACTTAGTAGTATGAAAGTTGCAAGCCATAAACAGTTTCACTGTGTCAGTGTCATTTAAAATAAAATATTCAGTTTTAACAAGCCCCAGTGTTGTAGAAGGCCATTAAAAGTAAAGTCAACTTTCAGTGCTGATATAGCTTTATAGCGTTTGTCAGTCAATGTCACATCTTGAAAGGGAATAAAAAATAGTTTTCCAAGCGTTCAAGGAGCTTTTCAGTGCTGAAGCTGATTAATAGTTACCTAAGATCAACTATGGATGATGAAAGATTGAGTAACCTGGGTGTTTTGAGTGTGGAGTCTAAACGATCCACTTCTCTTGACATGGATGAAATTGTAAATCGTTTTGCTTTAAATTACAGCAACCGATGCATAGGACTTCTGTAGGTTTGTTTGGCATGAGTGTGTTCTGTGATATTGT
Source organism: Sparus aurata (assembly GCF_900880675.1). NCBI lineage: Eukaryota > Metazoa > Chordata > Actinopteri > Spariformes > Sparidae > Sparus > Sparus aurata. The sequence goes on from NC_044206.1 coordinate 6,827,260, forward strand.
AATGTGATTTGTACATGAAATTTGTACGTCAGTTTAAGAATCAACATGAGAATGCAACTTTGTGGATTTGTTTGATGAAAGTGCCTTCTGTAATATTCTTATGTGGCGTCATTGTAATTATTGTAATTATTGTGTGAGCTTTATCAGTAATTAAAAAGACACCTGCATTAAAAAGGTTATGCAGGTCTTCATGATGTAATTCTCCATGGCAATCACTGCCTGTATAAGTAAATGAGTGAGTGACTAAGAAACTTTACTAGATTTGAAAAAACTTAGCGACTTGGAAAAAAAAAAAAAGATGATATCGGTGTCTGTACCACCCCTGTATGAGTTATGGTCTCAGTCTGACCACCCCTATGAAAATTGTCTGGCTCTGCCACTGGGTTGGCTGCTATATCAAATTCAAAGATTGAAGATGAAAGTAATCGTCATTATGTCATTAATTACACATCATTCTATAGATCGTTATTGACTGACTGTTTTTAGGCTGAAGCAAACTCTCTTTATTTTCATGGCTGAAAAAACAAACTGACCTTAAAGGACACCACAATTTCATATGTTAGTTTTACTTTGGTTCCATTTGATGGACACTGCCACCTTTTTAATATAGCTTCAAACTGTGCTTTGAGGACCGTATTTTCCGCTGAGAAACGCTTGTCTATTCAGTTATGGGAAAAAATATATATTTCTTGTATTATTACCTCATTAATATTGCAAATGGTAGAATTCTGAGTTTGAATTTCCTCTCCAAAATATATAGTGCCCCCTTATAGCTGCTGTATGATTAACCTCCACACGACTGGATGACTCCTTGTTTTTTTTTTTTGTGACAGGTCTCTTTGCGTTTTTCTTTTTTCTTTTATTTTGTGCTTTTGATAGTACAAACAGCCATCTGCAATTCAAGTCAGACCTGTGGATATTTTTGAGGTTACCTGGGGATGTGAGCCATTTTTGTTGTGTTCAAAGCCGGTGTTTATTTTAGGGAGACCTGCAGATATTTCTATGGATTTCTTAGGGGACCAAAACCAGCTATTTAACCAAAAGAGGTATTTTAAGTCAAAACATGATGATTTCCTAACCCTAACCAAGTGTTTTTTGTGCCTTAACCTAAGCAGACAGCATGGTGACATTAGAGAAATTCAACCCATACAAACAAAAATGTTTAACATAAACAGATGTCTAGTTGTATCTTACATGTAGTTTTGCAGAAATGTATTTAGTTAACATTTATTTTTGCAATTGAATCAGACCAAACACTCATAACAGTGATAACTGTTGGGATATAAAGCTATTTAACATTAATTGAGAGAATTAAAATGTACACCCTTGTTGTAGCTTTAAATAAAATTGAACTGTAGTCATAACTTCACTGACTATTAATGTTAATAAACAACAGGAATTCATTTCAGAGTAGAACCCTTTTATGTCTTGATCTTTTCACCACAGCCCCACCAGTCTCAGTCTCACCAGCGCTCCTGTGCCACAGTTTATGTGTGACTACAGCACAGCTGAGGTCTGTCAAATCTGGATTTTACTTTAATCAAAAAAGGCTTATACTAAAAAAAAAAACTTAGAATATAAGAGCTTTCTTCACATTCTGCTGGGTGACAGATAATAGTAGATTATCAGTAAGAGGTGAAATGAGCCCTGCTGTTATATCATGTAATCTTCTCCAGATGTCATAACCTCACACTGCACTCTGCAGAGCAAAATGCTATGCTGGCATTCACTCCATCCCCTCCATGTCAGCAGTAAATCTATATCCTGGCTTTTGCCTTTGTTGATGATATCGTAAATTGTATTGCACAGCCACAAATAAGTACGTTTTTCTTTTTTTTAGCTGTGTGCTTTTAATCACAATATGGAAAGATCCCCTGCGTTTTGCCTCTGATGATCATAGTCAGGCTCCCATACCCATGAATTCATTTGTTCCCACTGAGCAGAGTATAGGCACCACAAATACACAGTGGATCTGTATGCAGCAGTGACCTGTGGCTTCATAGACTCACCAAATTGCATACGTAACAACACAAGGGAATGAATGTTATGAAACATTCATTGTAAAACCCAGAAGACGCTGATTACATTCTGAGGATGAACACACCTTTGAAATGATGTAAATTTACTGCAAGTGTTTGGGTTGCCCCAAAGAATGAAAAAAATAAGATTCACTTTTTCATTTGAAGAATCCAATTATTCACGATGACACACAAATGTTCTTCCAGAGCTCAGCGGAGGCCGCACTCTCCTGCTGCGATGGATCAAGGGACTCTTCAGGACATGCAAATGGCTTGATAAACTCCACTGGGAGTTACCGCCACGCTGACCTGCACCTGCCAGGAGCTCATTGCTTCAGACTGCGAGTATGAGAATGTGTTTGACTCGAGGAGGGCAGGCTGAAGTCTGTCACTCATCCAGTGTTTATTCATGGCCACAAATAACTCCTGGAAACACTTTATTCCCTGCCCTGGGCATGACTGTCTCCTGTTGCTGAGGAAAGAAAAGAATTTGTCAAAATGAAACACAGCTCCACTGGGAATTAAGTGTATTAAATGGAAATACAGTAGTGGCCACGAGTGTGTCCCAGATCATATTACGAGCTTATGGGAACATGACTACTTGAGAGTGGCATTCAGCTCACAGAGAGATGGCTGGATTTGGAATTCCCATTCAAGAAGCCAGTAAAAACAATAAAAGACAAGATTTTTTAAAAAATACAATGAATAGCAATGAATTTAGAAAATAGATTTTTTTTTTTCAGGGCCATAGAAAATGCATGGGAATTGTTAAATTGATTGGAACATCCATTCAAGGTCTCTTTTATTTGTATATTCCTTTCAGGTCTGCAAAGCAAAGACAGGAGGAGAAGCAGCTGCTTATAAATCTGTTTATTTGCTTAAGTTGCTTATGTTTTATTTATTCATACATTATTCAATAATGACAACAAGCAGAAATATCTGCAGAAGTAGTAAAAATGAAGTGCTGTGAAGATTTTTTTGTGCACTTGGTATGAACTGTGTCTGTTCCTCCAAATTAATTGAATGGCCTCTAAAGACCTAAAGAATATGATCCCATGATAAAAATGTTGACTGGTGAAGTGGGGATAGACCCAGTGCTGGTGATCCCTGAAGCCAGAGCTGCCAAACGGTATAAAGAACTTTTGCCCCTGCTGGGACAGCTACAAGCCTTCAAGCAAGGATCCCTGGAGACAAGTCTGGGGGAGGACGAGGAACACAGCGTCGCCGAGAGTCTGCGGACGGGCATCGGATCGGCCACAGACAGTGGTTCAGCCTCCGATGATGGCGATGGCAACGGAGGCGATCAGGAGCAGGTGGCACGGGAGGTGGCATCAAGCACTAGCTCAAGGTCTGCCACTCCAGAACCCCTGGCGCTTCCAGAGGCCCTGAGGACAGTGGTGACACCTGCTGTCCAGCGGCTGACCTCGCAGTTTGAGAAACTGAGCGAGATGGAGCCAGAGGGGAGCCGACAGAGAGGGAAGTGCCTGGAGGACGGGAACGGGTTCCGGAAGGTGGATTGTATCGGAGCTGAATCAGGGGCAAGAAAGAAACATCTGAACCAGCCGTCTCCGCGCTTTAAAAGCGGTCTGCTGAAAGACGAACTGAATAAGCTTCCACTTAAAATCAACCCTAACCCGCTTAAAGTTGAAGCTGGGGGTTGCCTGGTTGAGGGGAGGCGAACCCCTGAGGCCAGGGGACATAAGCGGAAAGAAATGACCAACGAGCACCCGGGGCACTTTCCGCCTGGATTAGAGGAACTAGCCCCTAAACTGCGGCCGATCCCTGAGGGGGCTCGTAGAATCTCCGACATGTCAGGGCTGGGGGTTTACCACTGGATAGGTAGCCCCTGGGAGATAAGCGGGGATGCATTGATGGTTTTTTTTCTAACCAAAACCTAAAGATTCGGAACAATAAGTTCCGGAAAGAACTGATGGAAAAAGCTGGGATGGAGTACTGGGAAGAGACCAGAGACCAGCTGAGTCTCCGCCGGAACGAGCCATGGGCCCCGGGGAAGATAGCGGTAACGAGTGGAGCACAGCTGTGCTACTATGCGGTGATACACCTGCCGATTTATCAGTACCCGGGGCCAGCAGGCCTGCAAGGATACCAAGCAGAGATGCTGACCACACTGGAGAGGGGACTAGCGAAGGCAGGCGGCCTGGGCTGCCGCAGGGTGGTCATTTGTGTCGATGGACTGAGATTTAACGATTTGCCGTGGGAGGAGGCGGAAAAAGCGGCCACGGCAGTCCTGAGGCTGCAAATGCTGATGCCTACTCTACACCTCGCCCGCATGGAGATTGTGATCAGATTTCGGCACATCCTTTTGGCCTCACGTTGACCTGACCAGTTCTTTAACACTTTCTCATGACCTCAGCTCAACACTGTTTCTTTACTGGTTTTCATTAGATCTCTAAACTTCAATACATCATGGTTACACCTTACACCTCCTTTAACTTTGCAAAGTTAAAGGAGCTCAACTATTTTGACAGGTAGTAGTAGATGTAGTGACAAACTGTATACTTACAACAGCCTCAGTTTTCCCCTACCATCCGACTG